>NC_137818.1:57936645-58309145 GCF_963921795.1 Nannobrachium achirus
ACAAACCTGATGTCAGACCTGAAGTATCCTTTTATACCCATATATGGAGATACAGAGATCTCCATATATGGGCATATTAGAAAGCCCATATATGGGCATATACGGATGACATCAGGGATATCCATATATGGGCATAAAAGGGACAAGGGCTTACAGTTAAGAGATCTCCATATATGGGCATATCAGAAAGCCCATATATGTTCATATACTGATGACATCAGGAATATCCATATATGGGCATAAAAGGGACAAGGACTTACAGTTAAGAGATCTCCATATATGGGCATAAAGGGACAAGGACTGTTACAGTAGATATAGAGATGTCCATATATGGGCATAAATGAACAAGGACTGACAAACACTGAGATCTCCATATAACCTATGGGAATATAAGGGATGAGGACAATGCGTAGCATTGTGAGCTTGTAGACCTATTTTCTAAATATTGTTGTACATTAAAAACTTGAAATGGGTCGTTCTGCATAGTACTTGGGATTTGTTGATGTAAATGTTCACATAGAGTGTAATAATTGGTAAAACAAACTTTTGGCCTATTTGTGGAGATAAGCGACCAACGGTCGCTTATCTCCCGATTAGGGAGTCTTACTGGTAGTAAACTGCTCCCTGACGGTCGCAATAAAAGGGACACAGACAGATATATGGGCATAAAAGGGACACAGACTGAGATCTCCATATATGGGCATATGGGCAGATACAGAGATCTCCATATATGGGCAATACAGGGGCCTTGCCTCGACCCGACAGATATCTCCGTATATGGGCATAAAAGGGACACAGACAGATATCTCCATATATGGACATAAATGGACAGAGGCAAACAGATGGTCAAAGATCTCCATATATGGGCATAAAATGGACGCAGACAGACAGATACAGATATCTCCATATATGGGCATAAATGGACACAGGCAAACAGATGTTCAAAATGGGTCCTATGACAACAGGTATAATGAGGTTTGCATTAAAGGGGGAACCGGCACTGTGTCTGCAACACAGTTGGAGGCACAGACAGATACTCCATATATGGGCATAAAATGGACGCAGATAGACAGATATCTCCATATATGGGCATAAAATGGACCCAGAACTATAACTGCAGTGATCTCCACATATGGACATGAAACGCCGACAGACAGACAGACAGATACAGATATCTCCATATATGGGCATAAATGGACACAGGCAGACAGATGGTCAAAACGGATCCTATGAAAACAGGTATAATGGGGTTTGCATTAAAGGGCGGGGCATTCATTCCCTATTTACATTGTTCCGAGTTGGCCAGGTCGCCGACTAGACGCTGGGCCGCCCTTCGGGCGGCCCAGCTTCTAGTCTATCTATAAATGCGAGAAGTCTCTGCGTGTCTGCGTGTGTGTCTGTAATCCGCGTATCTCGAGAACCGTTCGTCCCACCGGCTTCAGATTCGGCACGCGCGTTCCCCGCCGCGGCACGGAGTGCAGTGCCGGGCCTCGACCCGACCCGACGCGCGGTTTTCCCTAACCGGCGCGAAACGTTCGGAATCTCCTTATGCGGGGCTGATTGTTGACATCAGGCTGTTCCGGAGGAAATCGGCGCAAGCGCTTACTCATTGTGACATCACTTCATAAAAGGCTCTGACATCACGTACACCACATGAGTCAACAAAAAATCTCTGTGAGTGTGTATTTATGTATGTAATCCGCTTATCTCGAGAACCGTTCGTCCCACCGGCACGCGCGTTCTCCATATATGGGAATAAAATGAATGCCCGTATGCGGAGCTGATGTGAGTGTGTATTTATGTATGTAATCCGCTTATCTCGAGAACCGTTCGTCCCACCGGCACGCGCGTTCTCCATATATGGGAATAAAATGAATGCCCGTATGCGGAGCTGATGTCTGACATCAGAGTTTTCCGCAACCGGTACTGTGTGTGCAGAGATCTTCATATATGGGCATAAGTGGACAAAGACAAACAGACGGGTCCTATGACAACAGGTATATTTGGGTTTGCATTAAAGGGTGGGGCATTCATGGGGTTTGCATTAAAGGGTGGGGCATTCATTCCCTATTTCAAATTCGGCATGCGTGTTCCCCACCGCAGCAGGTAGTGCAGTGCTCGGCCTCGACCCGACCCGATACACGATTTTCTGGAACCAGCACGAAAGGTTCGGATTCTGATGTCTGACATCAGGATTTTCCGGAACTGGCACTGTGTCTGCATAGATCTCCATATATGGGCATAACATGGATGCAGACAGACAGATACAGATATCTCCATATATGGGATAAATGGACACAGGCAAACAGATGGTCAAAGATCTCCATATATGGGCATAAAGTGGACGCAGACAGACAGATACAGATATCTCCATATATGGGCATAAATGGACACAGGCAAACAGATGGTCAAAACGGGTCCTATGACAACAGGTATAATGGGGTTTGCATTAAGTTTGTCTCCTCCTCCATCTGTTTGTCTGTGTCCCTTTATGCCCATTATGGAGATCTCTGTATCTGTCTGTGCCTCCGACTGTGTTGCAGACACAGTGCCGGTTCCCCCTTTAATGCAAACCCCATTATACCTGTTGTCATAGGACCCGTTTTGACCATCTGTTTGAAAAAGCGACAGAGATCTCATATATGGGCATAAAATGGACGCAGATAAACAGATATCTCCATATATGGCATATATGGGCATACAATGGACGCAGAATCACAAAGATCTCCATATACGGGCATAAAAGGGACACAGACAGACAGATACAGAGATCTCCATTTATGGGCATAAAATGGACGCAGATAGACAGATATCTCCATATATGGGCATATATGGGCATAAAATGGACCCAGAACTATAACTGCAGTGATCTCCATACATGGACATAAAATGGACGCCGACAGACAGACAGATACAGATATCTCCATATATGGGCATAAATGGACACAGGCAGGCAGATGGTCAAAACGGGTCCTATGAAAACAGGTATAATGGGGTTTGCATTAAAGGGCGGGGCATTCATTCCCTATTTACATTGTTCCGAGTTGGCCAGGTCGCCGACTAGACGCTGGGCCGCCCAGCTTCTAGTCTTATATAATGAATATGATTACATACACTTATCTTATATAATGATGTACATACAGCAGACTGAAAGCTAGCATACAAGTTAAAAAGGTTTATAAAGGGCTTAGTGTTGCTATCAGGCAGAAGCCTCTTATCCGTTTACATTTATGACTAACACAATATTCAATCTCCATATTTCAGATTAACTTCAGGCAAATTCCCTACTTTGTTACAGTGTCACTCAAAAGGAAAATAGCCGATTTATAAGCTCATGTTGTGAACTTGTAGATCATCTTACTGTTACTTGAGGATAAGAGGGGATCAAGTTTGATTGATTGATTGATTGAATATTTTATTAGCGGCTCTCATAGGAAAAATACAGCACAGTACAGTTCAGATACAAGGTCTACTAACAGGATTTAGACCAAAAGAAAGTACTATGGCTTGTTTACATTGGGTCCTTACTCAACTCATAGAGAAACAGCGATACCAACAAAGTGATACCAACTGTGTTTGGCAAGCTGTGTTACTTCAAGTAGGCCTAGGGTAGTTGTGTTTTCCATTCAGGTAAAACAGCTTTTCAAGTCTCAGAGAACATTGGTCATACTTTTTTGTTTTGGAAATCCAAACAATTTCGGTGTCTATTTCATGTGTTTTTTGATGGAGAATTCAAATCTAGTCTGAACCAGACTAACTATACTTTAAAATGGGTCAAACATTGGCTATAATATCCTCTATTCAATTCATTTAGTTTTGTTTTATTTAGTAGAATCCTGCATGTATGAGGTCCATCCCTGTTGTGACAAAATGAAATAAATAAACATATTTAAGTGAAACTTTATATGAAAGTGATCCCTGACTAATACGACAAATATGCCTTAATACATTATAATTGTCCTCTATAACTACAATGTAAAATTAAAAACACCTCAATTATTTTATTTATTCTAGAAATAGCTAATCTTTCACTCAATAGGTGAAATGCCCGTCGCAAGTTGATGATGTCATAAATGTCAAGTGTGATCTATCCCTATGGAATTTATGGCATGCATGTGAAAATAAAAACAAACTTAATACTTCCTATGGTTAATATGAGCATCAAATCAATATTTCAAATGTGTTTGTGTTTTGTTTTTTTGCACATGCATGTCATAAAAATGACACATGACATTTATGACATCATCAACTTGCTACAGGCATTTCCCCTACTGAGTGAAATATTAGCTATTTCTAGAAGAAATAAAATATTTAAGGTGTTTTTAATTTTACATTAGTTATAGAGGACAATTATAATGTATATTAAGACATATTTGTCGTATTAGTCAGGGATCAACAGCACTCATGTTATATTTAGCAGATCTGCTGTAGCCTGCCAATGCAGTACCATTATGATTTATTTGTGGGTTTTGTTTTCCAATAAAATATGAACATTATTTCGCATAAAGCCAGCCTATCTTTGTGTTAAATATCATGGTGAACAGATAACTGATGACTTATGAACTAGGTAAATCATGCGATTAAAATATGTAATTGTTGGACAGCACTAATTATGTTAAATAGGCGTACTACTGTACAACATTTTTGCCTCTTTCTTATGTAACATTTGACAATGTGGACAGTTTGGTATTTAAAAGGTCTTAAATGTCATTCCATTGTAACTTGTGAAATGTGCAGACACTTGTCTACTATTGAGTGAGACAACTGTTATCTGGCAGCACAGTAGCGTTTACATGGACACCTTTCTTTCAATCTGATTAAATTAAACCTGATTTAAGGTTTTGGATCAAGTGTTTACATGTGATGAGATCAATCTGATCTGTTGTTTGATCAGGTTGTAAAAAGGTCTAGACCACCCCTCTGTTTTAATCTGATTAAAAGTGTCCATGTAAACACAGCTAGTATCTGTGCCAATGATCAGAATCACCTGATAATGCGCTCTGTTTACAGGGACAGTGTGGGAGACACGCATACAGTCATTCTCACGCTGACACTTTCATTTAACAATGTTCAGGGCTCATGTTACACAGACTAATGTGTTAGTGGTTGACTTGCTCTTGTCCGTGGTAAAGTTTAGATATTCTTTTTTCCATTTTTCCACTCTCTACTGTTATGGTCATTCAGGGTGAACTTGTCTCACACTCATTACTTAAGAGCACTCAATGAGGGGAGGAGAGGAGATAAGAGAGGAGAGGAGGGGGAGGGGAGGTTAAGACACACACACACACACACACACACACACACACACACACACACACACACACACACACACACACACACACACACACACACACACACACACACACACACACACACACACACACACACACACACACACACACACACAAAACGCCCCTGGCTACACCAAGAAGGCTGCAACGTGTGTGTATCTGTAAAGGATACCAGAGATTCCTGTGAACAAAACACATATGCATTTAGACTGTTCTGCCAGAACACATTGAAGTGATTTGTGACTTATTAATGGGGGAATTATTATTTATATTTGTCTTTAATTTTAGGGAAGAATGAAGGTGTGTCCAGTATTTCCCCAAATGCCCCATAAAGGTCTGTCACACAATCTGAATTTAACAATAATGAATACAATAAAACACAGGAAATATTAAAGACATTTAAAAAATGCTCTGTGCTGCTGGTGGTTAAAAACATATCTTGAGATCGATTCCATGGGACATGGTCTTATTTATCTGTGGTTTTACAAGATGTCATGTCAGCACCTATTTCTATTTACCTGCAATAGCTTACATCTTGGCTGCTGACGTGGGCATAACCATAGTGGCAACCAAACATTTTAGACCGTGACCCAAAAGAGAAATGAGATGTTTGCCCGGGACCCCAAACTAGTGAAAATATCAGATCTACAAGCTTGCGCTGCATTGTGAGCTTTTAGATTTGTTCTATTTTCACTACTTCTTAGACATTTGTTTCGTCCCCTCTGATTGAACATGTGGCATAAGTCAAGATAATTTACAATACAGTGACATATAAAGAGCTAAACCTCCATTGATCAGCTATTATTCAGAAGTACAAATGAAACACAGGAGAGGTATTATAAGCTCACAACGTGTCGCAATGTGACATGTTGTGTGCTTGTAGATCTGACATTTTCAAAATATTCAAAAAAATATATAAACTAGAAAAAGTGCTCCTCAGACCACAGTTCTCTGCCAGGTCAGGTAGGATATTTATACCATTTTGGAAACAATTGCTAATTTCAAGGTGGCGATATCTGGGTTATCTAGGTTACTCAATGCAGTATTGAGAAACCTAGGGGGGTTGGGCAGGCCCGGACAGCTTTACCTGCCCCCCCCCCCCCCCCCCCCCCAACTCCCCTGGCTGGACCCACCCCATTCTGACCATACCACGACAATGACAACCACTGGCCTAGACGGTCTGCTCTGAGTGCTCTCCAGTCCACTACCACTTCCACACAGGACTAGACCAGAAGCAAGAGAAGCTGCACAGAAAGGTACGCATTTAATCCTTTACACCTTTTCGTCGCTGTAAAAAAAAAAGGAGAAAAAAAAAGTAACTAACTAAATTTACTCAGGCACTGTACTGTACAATTATTCTTTAGGTACTTTTACTTGTGTGTGTTTCCTACTTTCAGTACTTCACTCCACTACATCTTAGGGGCAAATGTTGTATCCACTACAATTATTTGAAAACTTTACTTGTTACTTTACTTTGAAGGTTTTGATTGTTAAAGTATTATAACACATACACCCCACACACTCACTAAAAACATACACTAACCACTTCAGCCCTGTATACATTTCGGTCATTTGAAAATAGCATTAAAAAACATTATCGAAAAAACACGGCCAGCTCACGTATTAGGAGGGTATATGATAATGGTTGTTTTTAATGAATCTATCATGGTTAAAATGGAGTTTGAAGTTACAATGGGTGTGTATGGGGAAAGGTCCTGGAGGAGGGCCTGGTGACATTTACATCAAATATCTAAATAATCAAGCAACTAATCTGTCCAGGGTTTTCATAAAAGCCTGATTAGACACCAAAAGTTATTTTCAATGTGAAATATCCCTTTAATTAAAGAACTTGAGTACTTTTTCTACCATCCTCATCTGCATTAGACTCTTAACTTTCCTTCTTTACACTCTGATGTCTTTTACACATCGCCTTGTTGTCTAAATACTACACACAGTAGTAGACTGTATTGGTGTTTTTTCCCCCCCGGATACATTGTTTTTCTCTTGTTGTACAGCATTTTGGTCGATACTGTCGTTTTTAAATGTGCTATATGAATCCAGTTTGATTTTAGCGTTCAGTTGTTGCACACAATTACACATCATCTTGTTGTCTAAACACTACAAACAATGTTCAGTTGTTGCACACACTTATCATGTAAAATCTCAAAGCATCAACCTACAACACATATATTCAAATCTCTAAACATTCAGGTCTGGTGAGCTTCCACCACGCTGCTCAAGTGCTGAGTGGTTTCAGGTAAATGCTTGCAAGTGTGCAGCAAATGCTTAGTAGTGTGTAGGCCCTACTCAACGAATGGTATGTGTTGTCATTTGAAAAGATAGCTGAGTGTACCAAATAAAAACACAAGTTCCATTTTGTGAACAGTTAACACTCGCATGCCTGTGCCTGCATGATTTTGAGATTTAGAGGTGGAATGTGTTTGCTCAGGAAAAACACAGAAATATGCCCTTTCATGACAGGGGCGTATAGCGTGACGCAGACAACGCTATTGCGTGGGGGCCGAGAGTTGTTTGGGGCCCAGTGGCCGAGTCAGGCTGAACACAGATATAAAAAGCTAGATGCCTCATTCGCCTCTGCAGTTTATTGGAGTCCGGACTTCCTGGAAAAAGCAAGGGAACACTGCCAGTCAAGTGACTATACCGGCCAATCACACTGTCTTGGTGAAAATCTTTCATGGGGGCATGGGGAGCTTGTTTTTTACCATCTGAGGTGTTTGTAAATAGGAAATACATATTTTGGAGTGTTTCCTGAGCAGACCTATTGCCATTAACATGTTGTGAGCTTGGGGAGGTGGGGGAGACATGTGCATGTGCGTGCGTCCTCATACATGGCTCTATTACTGTGGTAGGATCTGTTTGAGATTCGTTCAATGCAAACTTTTAGTTTCTCTACTGCAGCGTCTACTGCATCCTTTCTTTCTGCAGCTCATTCAAGGCATTGATATTTAAAATGTTTCCTACTACTAAACTCTAAATTTAAGTAAAATGTATATTATTCAAGAAGATATTTTAGATAGATAGATAGATAGATAGATACCTTTATTATCCCAAGGGGGAAATTCAGTTGTCCAGTAGAAGCACAGCAGTATACAGTTATTTACCAGTAAGACTCCCTAATCGGGAGATAAGCGACCGTCAGGTCACATGTATACACAAAGAGGGCTGTAACTGCCATTGCTTCCTAGTTGTGTGGGCAATGTATAGTTTTGCGTGATTTTAGGGCAAAAATTGTAGGAGCAGTGTCCACAAATGTGTTTTGCAAGAATGGGGCTCATGGTGGCGCTAGAAGAGGGCCATGTGACAAATGAGGGGTGGGGTGTCCGCGTTGCCTTGGCGGACAAATAGGTACCGGCCCCGGCTCTCCCGGACGCTCCTAGCCCGAGTGACGGCATTTTATGTGAGCTGCAGTGGAGGGGGTCCTCCACTGGGGGCGTCACCACTTTTGCATCCGTTCTGGAGCACCAGGAGTGGGTGGTCCCCGGGAATTCCCCGTGAGCAGCCCCGTTGGGGTGGTCATTTGGTCATTTTTGCACATTTGGTCATTTTTTACACTTGGGGGTCCCCCAGGGAGCTGGGGGTCCCTGGAGCTCCGGGGGTCCTTGGAGGTTGTAGTTTGGCAGGTAAGGAGTGTCTGTGCAAAATGTGGCATGGATGGGGGCAACGGTTGTGGAGATATGAGCAGGGCAAGAGTGTGACGTGTGTGTGACGGACTGACTGACAACACGTCAAGCACTCGACCAGTCTAAAGAAACTTGAATAAAGACTAATGATTGAAAGCACTCGAGTCGACCTGCTATAACTATAAGATAGGCTATAGTTTTCACCAAAATGTACTTATGATTGATAGTACATTACCTCTTTGTGTCAGCAAAAGCATCTGTGGTAGTAGGCCTAGCCTACTTTCTGGTCAGGGGAAAAAACATTGTGCGTGCTGTTGCAGCCACCCAGTCGCGGACATTTGTGTGTTATTGTGTGTGTGTGTGTGTGTGTGTGTGTGTGTGTGTGTGTGTGTGTGTGTGTGTGTGTGTGTGTGTGTGTGTGTGTGTGTGTGTGTGTGTGTGTGTGCGCGCACCAGCGCGCGCGTGCCCTCCTTGCTACGTGTGTGTGTCTACAGTGTGTTAGTCCTTGGGCTAGTGTGTTAGTCCTTGGACTATACTAAATTCCCAAGGAATTTAGTATAGTCCTTGGGCTATACTAAATTGTTTTTAGGGTCAATATAAGTAAATTAAAATATGATAGACTTTCCATAGGAGTAGCTTTTCATATTTTTTGCCATTTTGTTATTTTCCTCTATAGGCGGATTTTCATTCATGCATATCTTGGTATTGGCTCATGTTCAGGAACTAATTTTCAAGGTTTTATATTATATGTTTGGTATTATTTTTAAGGGGACACTTTGAGCTTTAATTCAAGCCCTTTTATGAATGTGTATGATAAGTACAGTGGTCACTGGAGTTCTTCAAAACTTGAATAACTCAATTTTTCCCACAATTTCCGCCTAAACCATATATTTTCTTTTAGTTCTGTGGCATCAAGAAACATCAGAGTCACAAAACACAACAACTAGAATACAGACATGACCCTAAGGACTCAGGAAATGTATAATTTACCCACAGTATTTCATTCTGAGATGGTTTCAGCCTTAACTTAAACAAGCACAATGAAAGAATACCACTAAACCTCCCTAAACATTGATACAAAAGGTTTTACAACTGATTCTGGTACCTTTAGGCATGCTTGAGAACATCCCAAAAATCCAGGAAGATATATTTACCATAAAGGCATCATTTTCAAGATGGCACCCAGGATGGCTGCTGGGAGCTTAACATGGCTATATCTCAATTATTCCATTTATAGAATAAAAATAGAATAATATATATATTATATAGCTCAAGGACACTTAACTAACTCTGGGGGAGCCCTGGTTTGAACTAGGAGCCTTCCGTTTCCCAAGCTACCGTTTTACCTCCTGAGCCTGCCGCCCCATGATTAGATAGCAGGCCTGGAATTTCGTCATTTTAGAGCACTTGGCCTTTGGTGTTGTCCATTTTTTGAGGGCCAACAAATAAAACAAGATTTTGGTCCATTGAAAGAAGTAATTGAATTAGGATGATTTTACATTTGATATGTATACTATCTGCTATGAAATAAATAAATTATGCTATTTACAATTTGATCCATGCTCAGCCCTGCACCAAGCAAAGATCCTGGATTGGTTTTAAAAATGTTGACAAAAGACACTGGTGTCTACATGACAAGAAAGTGACTATGGAGAAAGTGGTACAGTCAGCTGGGGCATTAACTCTCCTACTGCCAGATTATTTATTTATTTATTGGGTCTGGTGCCATCAAAAAGCGGCTTACCTTTGCGACGTTATAGTAGATAGACAGACATTTATTTATTTTTATTTTTATTTTTTATTTTTATTGTGCAATAGTGCACTTTGGTCTGCCAGGCAGCAGAGGGCGGCGTCATGCGAGAATGAATGTGAATTTGCCTGTTATGTGTTGAAGAAGAAGAAGACCAGTCACTGGCCACAGAGCCTTACAGCCAGAGGAAATCAACAAGGAAGTGAATTGTTCTCCGTTGATGTTAACGCATAATGGATTTTTTACACCATCACCGCGGAAAATGTGTTTACAGTACACGGCCGCGCGACCCCTCATCAGCTTACAGTCATCAGACGAACGAACCGAACGAGCGCCGTATTGGCGCAGAGGTCTCTTGAGAATTGGGGCGAACGTGAACGTTCAAAGCGTGGGGAGAGTTAAGGCCACTGTGGTCTCAGGGAATGCCAGTTTTTGGAGGGGCACAAGGCCAAACTGAGGTGCAACGACCTTGGCCTCCCTGAAATTCCTGCCCTGTCTGGTAGTATGCTCTAAACTAGTGGTTCTCAAAATGTGTAGTTTCAAGAACCTTTATAACTCTGAGAGGGTACAAATGTAACCACATTATGTGTCCATTAGGATCCATTTTCACACTCCCAGAGGTACAGAAGAAGTTATATTGCATGGTTGTTTGAATATATGAGCCATTACTTTGGCACCCAAGGTGATCAATCACCAGTCTGGTTTGGGACAGTGAATGTGTTGGCACAAAGAGGAGACCTGGTTAAGTCCACTTGGAAAATCTGTTTCCAGCTACACCCTTGCTCATTCACACCACATAGCCGGGGCCAGTAATCGGACGTGGGACCTTCAGTGTCCCAGTTGGTCTCTCAGCTACGGCCATCCATTGCCTTATGGATGAAGAACAGGGTCTCCGTTTACAAGCTTATGGAAAGTAGTCTTGTCCAAAGTAGATGGCAGTTTTGAAGTGTACTGTATGACAGCAACCATTTAAAAGACATCCCCAGAGGTGTTTGGCTGGCACAGTGGTAAATCACCACAGAGGTTGTGGGTTCAAATTCATCCATGCCCTCTTGGGTGGAAAGTCCACATATTCCCCAGAAGGTTAGCATTGTAACACCTGAACATCTGCCCCAAATGACCAACTTTCTTAGAGCACTGGTTCTCAATGTGGGGTCCACAGAGGGAGTCTACAGTAAATGGACCCTTCTATCTCTGTAACTCTGGAAGTGTGCAAATAGAACCTAATGGAAACACAATGTGCTTACATTGTACCCTCTCAGAGTTATGGAGGTTATTGAAATTAAAATGTTTGCCAATCACTGTCTTAGAGCATACTAACACATCATTGGGAGGCAGTGGCTCAGGAGGTAGAGTGGCAGCTTGGGAAATCAAAATGGAATGTTCCTAGTTCGAACCTGGGTTCCCCCGGAGTTGGTATCGAAGTGTCCTTGAGCAAGACACTGAACCCCTAATTGCACCTGATGAGCAGGTTGGTGCCTTGCATGGTTTCCTCCTCCATCAGTGTGTGAGTAAATGTTTGAATGTTAAGTACATTGTAAAGCGCTATATGGATGCAGTCCATTTACCATTATGGTCTGGATGGGAAAGGTAGAGGGAAATGGTAGCCATGAGCTGGGGCTGAAACCTGAATGAATGCCTAGACGGTCTCATGAAGGTCATTCATATCTGCTGCTCTTGTATGTAAATGTACTACTGTCTGTGGACCATGTCAACTTCTTAAGAAATGTGACAATCCGTATAGGTTTCTTCCAGAGGAGTCAGAATATGGCAACGAACAGTGCGTACCTAAGACACATAACACATAAGTGCCTATAGGGCTAGTAGATCTGGCTTACAGGATAACTTGACTACTTTGTGGTTATTTAAGTGATTAAAATACTAATACATATTATACATGCTTCCAAAAGTGTTTCCTAGTTTTGACATTAAATGTGAGAGTTAGTGTTATTTATTGTTTTTATGTAATATAGTATAATGGGACATCACCTTGGGAGGGACGCCATCTTGCATTTGGCAATAAATGATTAACTGGTGTTAATTTCACTGATTCAGTCACATTCCTTGAACCCCAAAACCTTGGGTTAAACACCAAAACCACCTTTCTAGGTTGCATAACAATTGAGATGTAGCCATTTTAAGCTCCTGGCAGCCATCCTGGGTGCCATCTTGAAAATGATGCCTTTATGGTAAATATATTTTCCTGGATTTTTGGGATGTTCTCAGGCATGCCTAAAGGTACCAGAATCAATGGAAACCCTTTTGTATCAATGTTTAGGGAGGTTTAGTGCTATTATTTCATATAGGCCTATTGACCTGTCTATTTCTCATAAAAAGCGCTTGTTTAAAATAAGGCTGAAGATTACCACCTCAGAATGAAATACTGTGGGTAAAGTATACATTTCCTGAATGCTTATGGTCAATTCTGTATTCCAGTTGTTGTGTTTTGAGTCTCTGATGTTTCTTGATGGCTCAGAACTAAAAGAAAATATATGGTTTAGGCGGAAATAGTTATTTGTATTTGTTTATTAAAGGTTTGAATAGCTCCAGTGACCACTCTACTTATCATACATCTTCACAAAAGGCCTTGAATGAAAGCTCAAGGTGTCCCCTTACAAATGATACCAAACATATAATATAAAACAGTAGAATATGTCCTGAACATGAGCTAATAAAAAGATATGTACCTGTGTCTAAAATGCCATTTTTCAAAGGGGGATGGTAACTTTAGCAGCTGATAGCACCACTTAAGCTACCTGTCTGCAAGGTCTATCATATGAAAACTTAATCTAGAGATGTATAGGAATAAAGAAATCACAACTGGAATTTGCCACCCCAGGTGGTACCGATATGTCAAATGTTGAGTCTGAGCCTAAGGACTATGTGTGTGTGTGTGTGTGAGAGAGAGAGAGAGTGTTGTCTGCCTGCCCTGCTTAATAGCGCCCCTCCTTTAACGTGTGTGTGTGTGTGTGTGTGGTCTGTGTGTGTGGTCAGGAGAGGTATGGCAGGCGACAGACATACACGGCCAGTAACATCTTGAAACCCAATTACAGGAGTGGCGGAGACCACCACTCAAAAACAAAACAAAACAAAGACAAGAGCAGTACAGTACCAATAAAGAGAAGGTGCATCAATAGAGGGGGCCAGGGGCGCAGGAGGCATTTTAAAAGTGAAGGGGACACATCTGGGAGGTATGTGCGCGCGCGCGCGTATGTCCCCCCCGAGGAGGGGGGGACACATCCCCTCCACTTGAGCTGAATTACACAGTTGTTTTACGCAGATTTCAAGGCATTTTTAAAATGAAATACACATGAATTCATTAAGTCTATATTAGATCTTTTTATTGAACCACAGTAACAAGAGGAAACGTAACTTAAAATGTGTTGACAAACGAAATTGCATTTCCATTATGCATCTGTTCAAAGGTACTTACATTGTTGCTTGATTTAAAGAACGACGTTATCGTTTTTTGGTTTTTTGACCGTTTCATTTTGACTGAGAATGATGTGAGACTAGCCTACACACACCAGCAGCAGGTCCAGCACCTGCAATGACGGTCTCCTTCTGCCACTGCCTGCCTGCTTGTCACTATCGCGTTGCATTAATTAAACTCATTCAGAACAGCTGAGCTGAGCTGCCGACTGCACTGTGACTGCACTGGTGGGACTGTGCCTCTAGAGGGCAGTAATACGCCTTGAAATGAGAACTACTCAGTGTGTACAGTATAATCGATCATATTTGCGGCTTTTTCTTGGACCTGAACACTGGAGGGGATATCCCCCCCACCCAAAAAAAGTGGAGGTGTTAATCCCCCCCGTCCCCCCCTACCCCCTGCGCGCATGGAGGGGGCGAATAAGTATACATAAAGTGTCTTGCAAAAGAGACCATAGCAGTCAATGCTAGTTAGTGCAAACAAGTATCTCACTGTCATTGTTAAATAAAGCAAAAATACTCAGAAACTACCAACACAACCTAATAGGCCTAGTGCAATGTCAAAAATCAGTGCGAAAAAAGAAGAAACTAGGAAGCGTGTCACCGCAAGACGCAAATGAGCACTCTTCCTGGACGGTCCTTAGAGGTCAAAGTCAATACAGCAATAGTTCCTTAGAGGTCAAAGTCAATACAGCAATGGTTCCGTCAGTCTAAGTTAGGAAGGGAGACCTTTTCAAGCGTCCGTTATGTGTCTCGTTGTACAGCTTAAGGGCAGCCGGTACAAAAGATTTTCCTAATCTCTCACATCTCCGTCCTGGGTAGGTAAAGCGGTCGTTTCCTCTCTTACTCCAGTAACTGGTGATCTCTAGATGGAGGGGGTGGGAGGAGTTCTCCAAGATGGAATCTAGCTTCCTCGCTGTGCGCACCCTGGTTACTTCCTCCACCCCCTGCAGAGAGGACCCAACAACAGAGCCTGCTTTCTTCACCAGTCTGTTTAGGTTAGACGTGTCACCTGCTCTGTTGTAGCCACCCCAGCATGTTATACCAAAAAAGAGGACACTTGCCATGACAGACTGATAGAACATCTGTAGCATCCTATTGCACACCCCAAACGATCTCAGTCTTCTCAGGAGGAACAGCCTGCTTTTCCCCTTGCTGTGAATTGCCTGCGCGTTGTCCGACCAGTCCAGTGAACTATTCAGGTGTACTCCGAGGAATTTGTAGTTATCCACGAGCTCAACCACCTCACCGTTAATGGTGCTTGGCACCGGGGGGACTCTCTTGGAGGTGCGGAAGTCCACCACCATCTCCTTGGTCTTGCTTGCGTTGAGCCTGAGATGGTTAGCCTCGCTCCACTGCACAAAGTCCCTAACCACACCATCGTGCTCAGCCGTGTTGTCACCCGAGATCTTGCTGACCACCACGGTATCATCTGAGAACTTCTGCAGATGACAGGTCTTGGAATTGAAGCGGAAGTCCGATGTATAGAGAGTGAACAGGAAGGGTGAGAGCACAGTTCCTTGAGGGGCCCCCGTGTTGCTCACCAGCACATCAGACCGACAGCTCTGCAGTCTCACAGACTGTGGTCTTTCTGAAAGGTAGTCTGTGATCCATGCCACAAAGCCCTTGTCCACCCCCATCAGCGTAAAGCTTCTCCGCAAGCAGAGACGGTTGGATAGTGTTGAAAGCACTGGAGAAGTCAAAAAACATAATTCTGACTGTGCTGCCCAGATCTTCCAGGTGGGTGAGAGCCTTATGGAGCATGTAGGTGATGGCGTCATCAACCCCAATATCAGCCTGGTAGGCAAACTGAAGGGGGTCCAGGTGATCACTGACCGCCGGTCTCAGTAGGTTCAGAACCAGCCGTTCGAAGACATTCATGACCTGTGATGTCATTTTCTAATGCTTGTCATGAGTTGATTCCATAGGTTCACACACACACACACACACACACACACACACACACACACACACACACACACACACACACACACACACACACACACACACACACACACCTACATGCAGGAAAGGTGCGCACTATAGGGAACTCAAGTCTCCATGGCGTGAGTAACGACTCCTTTAATAACACCAATTTTGTGTGACATCCTTGGAGGAGAGAAGGAGAGAGGGAGTTGGACGTTCCAGAGACACAGAAGAGGAGAAGATGAACGGCCATGAAGTGGGGATAGAGATGGAGGAGACGACCCCACTTCAAGATGCTGGATACAGCAGGGAGGAGGGGCTCAATGAGGAAGACCACCACCAGGTGAGTTATTTAATGGGACCATAGGTCGCAGGTTTACTATGAAAACCAGCACATCTTGTCCACATATCCGTGTATGTCACGCCTGACACTGTGGTTCGCCAAGACATGGCCCATATCTGTGTCGCTGGTTCCAATAGGGATATCCATGTATGGCATATTTTGTATTGTTTTTGTATGTTGTGATGTCATGGGAACCACTCAAATAGCATCCCTTTATGCCCATATATGGAGATAACTGATTTCATCAATATTAAGCCCATATCTAACAGGACTTCATATGGGAATGTCCATATATGGAGGAAGACAGCCCATATCTGTGTGGCTGGCTCAGACAGGGATCTCCATGTATGGGCATAAAAGGGATGTACCCTATACAGTACATGGATCTCCATATATGGGTACCAGGCGTCTCCATATATGGGTAACTGGTCTGATATACATCACTGGCCAGATGGCCAAGAATTGGCGCTATTCTTACTATTAATAACTTTAAAGCTTAATGTAGAACTTTAACCAAGAACCAAAACATCTGCATGTAAACGGGAGGCGGGCACACCAATGAAATATGTTCTTTATGAAGAGCTTTACAGGGATATCTACACTTTCCAACACGTTTGGTTATCTTCATTTTAACGTCTACTCAGGCTTTTGTGTTTCACTCCAGACCAGGGGTCTTCAAAAGGGGGTCCAGGACCCCTTGGGGGTCCTCAGAGTTACTACAGGGGGCCCGCCAAATCTTTGTATTCTAGGATCATGTTTTTACATTAAACGCTTGAACCCTAGCATCCCTATTCTGGATGAAACATTAGCCAAAAATAGCAGATCTATACTAGCGCGAGAATAACGTTTCAAGTGTTGAATGTCTGAAAATATACATTAATCAAACATACACTTATAGTGCTGTCGAACAAGTCTACGCTGATGAATATTGAAATATGAATATGTTTAATCTGCAACACAATTTTTCTCTCAGCAAAGGGGTCCTTGGCCTGAAAACGTTGATGACCCCTGCTCCAGACAGTTTTTGATTCAGTATTTCTAAGGGAAACATAAGAAAATCTGCGAACTAAACTGTTACCAAGACATTTCTTCACCAATGTGTTTCCAAAGGTTGAAATTCAACTCCTGGGGGAAACTTCATAAAAAACTAATGAAAGTTTGTGTCCCATTAACCTTACTATACAGGGAAGTAGCATGTGAGGGGTCAAACTAGGGTTTTCCATGATGCTGAATCCATTGCAAGCATTTGTTTTGCACAAAAAACTTTCTGTGGGCTATGGCCCCCACAAAACTGTGAAAAGTGATGACTCATCACTAAACCATCGTTTTGTGGGACACAAACACAAATCATTTTTTTTAATGAGGTTTCCCCCGGGAGTGCGTGCGTGCGTGCGTGCGTGGGTGGGTGGGTGTGTGTGAGTGCGTGTACTTTCTTATTTTACTTTTTATAATGTATTTGAAATGTTCTAAATTCCAATAGAACAATGCAGTGATATAAAAAAAAAATAGGTATAGGATTACTTTAGTATACGCAAAGTTTGTTCGACACAGCCTACAGATGTGCAAATGCATTTTTTCCACAGGTTTCTTTCCCTGTTTTATGTTGCCTTTCTAATTTTAATGGAGAATGGAGTGTAATTTTGCAGAAACTTTGAAAAGCAGAATTCACCTTCAAAGGTAGATTTAAACTAAAGTCATAAAGAGAAGGCCATAAATATAGCTGATCTACAAGCTCAATGTTCTGCAAATCCACTGGAAATCTACTGTCTTTCCAATGGCAGGACGTGTGAGGTTTTGAAATGGAATATCTGTATATGCAGTCGACAGATATCCTAAATGTTATGTACATAATAACAAATCATAACCTGTGTCTAATATGTTTTCAGGGATGGAGACCAAGAGACTTCAAGAAAAGAGAGTGCAACACCTTCATAGCAGATTCTTCCAGGTAAAGGGTTTCCATTTCCTTGCTCCATGATATTATTATGAACTTTTATTATTAGGCTATTTGGATATTAAATAAAGTAACATAACATTATAATATCTAAGAGGGAGGAGAGGAGAGGAGAGGAGAGGAGAGGAGAGGAGAGGAGAGGAGAGGAGAGGAGAGAGAGGAGAGGAGAGGAGAGGAGAGGACTGAGTTTCTAGGGCCCAAGGTGGAGGAGAGCGCGGCACAGCGAGTGCCGCGCTGCAAGCTTGTAGATCTGCTATTTTTCAATAGTTAAAGCACAAAATAATGTGTTCCCAGTCTAAATGGGTGAAACCCCCTCCCCATATGAAGAACATTCATGGGGGGCCCGCAGTGAATCCTTGTACCCAGGGCCCAGAATTTGGTGCAACACCCCTGCTGGAACCTATGCACTTTGTGTTGATATACCACTGTGATTGGTAGGAGAGGTTACTGGAAACACAGCCATTTGTTCAAGTTGTGTTTATAGACCACTGAAAAGATGTAGAGCTAATAGACCCTCATTAGAGGAGACTGTTAACATTTGTCATTATGTCACATTATTTGAAAACATCTACAACGTGTCACGTTGTGATGAGCTTGTAGATCGATGTTTTTGAATATCTCTATAAGGTTTAAGTGTTTAAACTGTTCTTAATTTTACTGGGGACCCCCTGGTTCCGCCTCAATGAACCCTGTGGGTCCCCAACGTATCACGTTATGATGAGCTTGTAGATCGTCTGTTTTTGAATATCTGTAAGATATAGGGTTTAAGTATTTAAACTATTCTTAATTTTGCTGGGGACCCCCTGGTTCCCAATCAAGGACCCCTGGGGGTCCCCAGACCCCACTTTGAGAAGCAGTGTTGTATTGATGTATTGTCCTGTTATGTCATCAGGGATGGACGGTGTCAGTGTGGACGTTCCAGAGACAGACATCCAACAGACATCAAGACAGTTGAGGACACTGAGTGGACCACTGAGCTGCACTCCTCTGAACGGCCCACTGATGCTTTTGGATGGTTGCAGTTTGAGGGAGTGTCTTACCTCAAAGCTGTAAGTGCGTGACTGATGTGATCAATGGGCCTCATTCTCCAATAAGTTATTAACTTTATTCTTAACTTGTTCTTAAATTTCTTCCTAAGTGCATTCTAAGAGAAGTTGAGTCAGATTCATGAAACGTTCATAGGAAGGCAAAATTGTTCTTAACTATGTTCTTATCATGATGAATGCCAATCCTCGTAACTTGAAGGGGTGTGCCAGGTAATACCAATTATCATAGGTAGACGCCCCACATAGGGGTCATTTTCGGTGGGATGCAATTTTCAGACCTGTTGAAAACTAGTCTAAAAGTTGTTCTAAACATTTTCATGTCAAGGACACCCAAATTGGCATGCATTCTGCAGACCCCCACCTGAAAATATGTTCTGCCTGGGAAGATTTTTCAAGATTTATCATAGTGTTTAAAAAATATCCGATCAACAAGCTCAAAATGGGCTGTAATGGTAATACGTTGTGAGCTTGTAGGCTATTTTCAAAGAAAGTTTAAAACTGGGTTAAAATGGTAAAACTCTTCCTCGTTTTACTGTGGACCTCCTGGAACTTCCTAAAGGACCCCTGGGGGTCCCCAAACCACACTTTGAGAACCACTGCTCTAAAGATATCATACAAATATTGTGGTGATTTATTATTATACAACTGTAGAATTGAAGAAACTATAAAGAATACATTATTTTTGCACAACATGTCACACTTAAGAACTAAAAGGCCAGCTGCTCTATAGTGTGCGTCGATTTTTTCTTAACATAAGAACAAATCACAGTTAAGAAAACATTGATGTATGCCAAATCTTCTTAAAAAACAACTTAAAAGGGTCTAAGAAGAAATGTCTTCGTAAGAACGTTCCTAAGTAGGTTCAGGTAGGTGAATCGGGCCCAATGTTCTCTGTGGTTCATGATACTCTGTCTTCCATCATCTATTTACCATGATTCAGTCAAGAGGAGGTTGTTATTGCTTTAAGGTTCCTGAGGATGATTTCATAGAATCATCCCAATACACACACACACACACACACACACACACACACACACACACACACACACACACACACACACACACACACACACACACACACACACACACACACACACACACACACACACACACACACACCCTCTTGATATGACAGTTGAGAGTGTATTAGGATGATCATTACCATCACTGGCATTTTCTGATTTGTCTCTTTGATCACCTAGTTCCTGGGTCTGTCATCAGACACTGAACCCTCCCTTGTCTACGACATGATGACTAGGAGATTTGGAGAGTATTATGATGATGGGTGGGGTATGGACCGACCCCCCTTGGTGGTGTCTGTGGTGGGAGGAGACGGAAGTGCAGATGTCAAACCCTGGGTCCAGGAGGTCATCAGAGAGGGACTGGTCAAAACCTTGGCTAAACCAGGTGTGTGTGTGTGTGTGTGTGTGTGTGTGTGTGTGTGTGTGTGTGTGTGTGTGTGTGTGCGTGCGTGCGTGCGTGCGTGCGTGCGTGCGTGCGTGCGTGCGTGCGTCCGTGCGTCCGTGCGCGTGTGACATGTGTGTAAAAGGTGAAATTCTAAGTGATAACACTAAGCAGTGAGCAGAACAATTGGAGCTTTATAAAATACAAGTTGTTAAATGGATTCTCTATCCTGAACTTCTTTGTTTCATCACTTCAGGTTCCATTTGTTCATACTCGTATCCTGTATGAGTTCTCTCTCCTGATTGGATTAAATGAGTTTAAAACAGCTGCCTGGGTTCAGTCACAGTGGCTTTACAAACAGCTGCTCTGCTCTTCAGTGGAACAGTTAGCTCTACATAGAAGAAGTTCTGCTTGTGGTGAGGCGGACTGTATAGGGAAAAAGATACTGAGGCACCCTGTCTTCAGATGAAACAATCATTTATTAGAGCAAGGCATCAGAGGATGATCTAACATCCTCAACAGACGTCATTGTGTGTAGATCTGCATAATGATGCTGTGGATGTTAAGGTCATCTTCTGATGTGTGACATAGTCACGTAGTCATTGGTCAGAGTGATCTGAATGCCACCCACAGCCTCTACTTAAGTGTGACTAATCATCATCACCCTGGTTGAAAACCCTGTTGAAGACCTGAGTGTTGAAATGTCACCCTCTGATGCCTTGCTCAAATAAATATCATTATTTTCTCTGCCTCACCACAAGCAGAACTTCTAGGTTGTTGATGGATTACAGAGCTGGAGAGACAGGGAGACTCCTGTTACTGAACATACGGTACACTCTATACAGGGATTACTATCACAATATCAGTGGTGTAAAGTTACTAATTACAATTTTCTATATTTGTACTTCTACTTCACTACATCTCAGTGGCTAATATAATATATAGTATTGTACTTTAACTCCACAACAATTATTTGAAAACTTTAGTTACTGGTTGGTTTTAGATTTTAGAACACATACTGTACATACAGTAAACCACTTCAGTCCTATTTAAATGTAGGCTATTTGAAAGTAACCGATCTACAAGCTCACAATATGTTGCGATGCGTTATGAGCTTGTAGATCTGCTATTTTCAAATATTTGTAATACATCTTTAGACATAATAACTTGTGAAATGGGACATTCTGCAAAAAAACGTATTTTTACTTTATTTACTAACCCTATTAGTAATTTTTTGATACCGGACATTTACTTGTAACTGAGTATTGATACTTTTATTTAAGTAAAAAGAGTACTGTTTCCACCACTGCACATAGAGCTATTTAACACTGTTACTGAACAAACTCTCTATTGCAATGATGTATCTCTCTCTCTGTCACACACACACAAACACACTCACACACATACACGCTTGCACACGCACGCACACACGCACGCACGCACGCACGGCACACACACACACACAGGAGGAGGCTGGCCCTGGATACTGACAGAAGGCATTGATGAAGGCGTAGGGAGATGTGTAGGAGAGGCGGTGAGGGGCGCCACGGTCTGGGCGGTGGCCATTTCTCCCTGGGGCGCTGTGCACAACAAAGAACGGTTGGTCGACCAGGTATTGACACATGACACACAAACACTGTTTACACATCTCTCCATCTGATTAGAGAAGAGATGTACATCATTTAGAGCACGAGAAATATGGAATAATTGTCATAATGACCTTAAAATGTGTAGTTCTATTTACCTGTTCAAGAAAAACTTTAAAGATAATGTAGTAAATATGTATAAAACTGTTTTGTAAAAGATGAAATTTTATATTAATGCGAGAAATGCAAATTGCTAAATTTTTTCTTTTGTTTTTTGTGTTGTTTTGTTATAACATTACAAGGACTTTGTTTATGATTTAAGAATTTAAAATTATAGAAAGGACAAAAAGGGTAGGCACTATAAGCTTCGGCTTCTGCCTAGTCCTTTTCGGTTGAATTATTGTTTATTTTTTATTTTATGTTGTTATTGTTTTTACAAGGATTTTAACCTTGAACCGAAATAAAAACCATTCATTCATTCATTAATCTTAATTAATCTTCATAAAATGATCATTCTTGCTACAGAAATCCTACTATATCTAAACCACATTCTTAACTGTACTGTACCATACTGTACTGTATGTACCGATATTAAATGTCCTGTTTATTATGTTACTGACACTCTCTAACAATAATAAATACTGAGTATACAATGTGATATAATTGTTTTTGACAATGTGGATTTTTAGTTTAGTAAATATTGACCCTTTTTAATTAAATATATTCACAACTTCCTGTCTTTGATCCATATGGAGTCAGTTCATATGGACCCCCCCCCCCCCCCCCCCCCCCCCATCTTAGACTGACCAGAATCCCCTGAATAACAGTACTACTAAATGTCTACTATTACATAACTACTTACATTAGTAGATGTAATTCCTGTTTTCTTCCATCTCAGGGCAGACACGTTCTTAAACCTGCTCAGTACTCTGATGAGAACAAAACCAGTGCCTCCTGTTGTTTGGAGAAGCACCATGGTCCCCTCCTGCTGCTGGATGATGGGAGAGAAGGTCACAGAGGAGGAGAGAAGAACTTCAGGGTCAAGTTCGAGGAACACATCCCCACACAACACACCGATGGTAAGAGATGGTGGACGTTGATGATTTGTTTGTTAGTGGAATTAATTCCCATGTAAAAAAACTTAAAGGGATATTTCACTTTCAAAATAGTTTTTGGTAATTTTATCATGTAATGAGGCTTTTGGGAACACTCTGAACCGTTTTAATTAGCTTCATTCAGTATTTAGATATTTGATGTAAATGTTACCAGGACCTCCTCCTCCAGGACCTTTCCCCATATACACCCATTGTAACTTCAAACTCCATTTTAACTATGATAGATTCATTAAAAACACCTATTATGTTTGCAACAATTATGCGGGATGCGAACCCGGGAGGTGTGGATTGAGAGTCTAGTGATTAGTGAGGCTTCTGTAATAGAACAGGACAACGCCCGATCCCTGTAAAAAGAAAGAAACCCCACCAGAAGCCCCGCCCAGTAGGGGAGGGGAAGCCTCACTTGGGAGAGGGCCCCTACTGGGCGAGGCTCCCAACCCATATTTCTGGCAGAAGCCCTTGCCGGATGATTTCACCCAACGCCCATTAGGCATCACGTGAGTGAGATTTTACCGTGACAACCTCTGTCACACACACACAAACACACTCACTCACATACACGCTTGCACACACGCACGCACGCACGCACGCACGCACGCACGCATGCACTATTGACGTTTCACACAGATTTAATTTCTTTGCTAAATAGTTACTATATCGATTTTAAATAATTAAATCGAATCGTATCATATTGCCATGAATGAACCAATATCTTCCATGTATCGTGATGCGTATCGTATCATTGTTAAAATGTATCGTTACACCCCTAATATAATTATAATAGCTATAAATCAACTGTACTGTACAGAGAGCAATGAGCCCCAGCTGTTCATGAAAGAGGGTAAGTCTGACTGATGAGTTGTAGATTTACTTTAATGGAGACTCAATGTGAAAACTAAAGAAAAAGATCATGAATACAAAAACTAAATCAATAAAATGTACATAATATATTTTGTAAACTTCATATGAAAAATAGAATGACCCGCACATTCAAATAATTGCACATATCCCATGTATTGTCTTCATTTCTAAAAACTCACACAATGCATCTTAAACCAACATAACATAACAATAAAATACAACTAGGCGATATATTCATTTAGATCTGTGGTGAGACCGTGGCATGCACTGCACCCCACTGTAACACATTGAAAGTTTGTTAAACTCAAGCTCAATCCCATCCAAAAGGAAATCTCAGAGGGAAAGGAGCAAAGCAACACACAGGTTCGGCATAGTGTTCTTTGTCCGTCTTAAAGGAGTAGTTCAGGAGTATTTTATTTATTTATTTATTTATTTGTATTCGTTGCATTCTTAAGACAAAAAAAGAAACGATTAGAGTAAATTTACTCCCATTGATTCTGGATGGAGACCCAAATGCAGGGGCCTGGATGGGGCCCAAATTCAAGGGCCTTGTATTTGGGTCCCCATATAGGCCCATGCATTTGGGTCCCCATCCAGAATCAATGGGGGTAAATTTGAACTGCTCCTTTAAGGTCCATCCATTCAAACGTTTGCATTACTTTGGTTTACCTTCGTCTGTGCAGTTCTCATCAAACATTTCCCTTCGCTCCCTTGCGATGGAATAAAGCTTTTTAAAGCAGCCGGCGCACCATTACTTCAGTGTTCCGGCATGATCAATCAATGGTGAGACTGTGTTAGTAGGGCCCAAGGTGAAGGGGCCTTAATTATATTATACTTTAGCTATTGAAAAATAGCAGATATACAAGCTTGTAGGTCTGCTATTTTTGAAAAGTCATGAAAATGTGTGCAAAATAAACAAACATTTGTAACTCAAATTTTGCTTCTGGGGGGAGGGGCTGGAACGAAATATTTTGAGATGGGGGATCCAGGTTTGAGCACCACTGACATGGAAATATAGGTTTTCAAAAATAATAATAATAATAAAAAAAAAAACATTACAGTGAAGTTGCAGACAGAGATCATTTCTCAGTCGAGTTATGATTGAATAGAATTCTCATTTTATTTTCTTACAGACAGCAGCAGTATTACCATCCCTGTCCTCTGCATGCTCATATCAGGAGAGTTGTCCATGCTGGAGGTACAATCACTGCTTCTTAATACTATAATATATCTATTCATCCAATATCATTAGCATTACAATGATTGTATACAGTATAATTTCACTTTCAAGAGCCAGGAGACATTTTATTTTTATTTTTATCTTTGTCATCATAGCTACTGGTATTTAGCTAGGTACTGTATTTGACAACTCCAGCTTGTCTGTGTCCTATTCTATATATGTGTCCCAATTTGGCTGGGAGCCAGTCATTGGATTTTTATTCATTTTAATGTTTCATTTCATTTGAAAGCTGGGGATCATAGCTACAAAATGATATATTGGTTGTGGAGATTGACCCAACAGTTTTGAAGATATGGCTTATAGAATGATGCCATGCTGAAATACTACTTTTGAGATATTCAAGTTTTAAATAAATGTCTAACCTGCAAATGACCTGACGATCTCTCACATTAATTAAAAAAGTCTTATTTACATGCAGAGTTAAGCTCTGGCGTTTAAGTGAAATGTAGCCTGAAATTTATGAAATGCTTTAGTGGCTTTATCACATTTTAGTGAAAAAAAAAAAAAAAAGGTATTTTCAGTCCCTGTCTAAAGCTGTACTTTCCGAGATGACTGGCTCTCAGTGAGATTGGGACACATATGTATAACACTGACAACAGATAAACCAATAACCAGAAATGACGTATCATTTATTTATACATTGGAAGAAAGTAAAAGCCTATAGTATTTATATAACCTACTCTCTCTCTCTCTCTCTCTCTCTCTCTCTCTCTCTCTCTCTCTCTCTCTCTCTCTCTCTCTCTCTCTCTCTCATATCTTCATCAGAGGGTGGATCTGTCTCTGAAGAACGCCACACCCTGGTTGGTGTTGGCAGGTTCAGGAGGTGTGGCTGACCTCTTGAGTGACATCTTGGAGAACCAATCACCTGCCTCTGCTGCTGATGTTGTTAGAGTGACAGAACTGGTCAAGAAACACTTCCCTTCTGAAGCCCAGACAGATCAACTTGTTGAACAGGTAAGAGCAGTGATGAGACTGAACCTGTAATCAGGGAGATTATTATTTGGAAATCCACTTGGGAGAGCAGAGCCTGGTGGCTTGTCGTGTGAAGCGGGAATCTGAATATTTAGTTGTCATTGACATTGAGGATGAAGATGAAAATAAAAGGAAGATAGTGACCAAGAAGTGACCAAGAAGAGAATGTTGTTATTAGGGATGGAGCTCGAAACAAGGGCCCGCTACAAACTTGATAACAAATGTATTGATTACCCGGATTACCCGGAGCTTTGGGCTGATCAAGCTTGTTATCGAGCATAGCGGCCCATGTTTGTTAACAATCCTGTATAATTTGCAAAAAACGCCTATACTCAGCGTACCCAAAGTAAATTGATAGTTGTTTTTAAACCATTTGGAGTAATGCATTGGGCATGGTCTCATTTTGAAGGAAACATTTTGAAGTTTTACCCAGAAATAAATAATCACTCTGTGTGCAACTGACATTGAGTAATGCAAGTTTTAACTTACTGGAATAGCAGGTTTTTAATCCTCGCCTAAATATTTTCAGTAAATAGATGCCTGCATAACACTGTTATTATCATATAGGAGCTGAAAAACACAATGTGGCCACGTTTTGAAGCCTTACCTAGCCCAATTTCAAAGGACATGATAAAACTACAGAATATGAATATTTTACACATGTTTTACTAAGTGTATGTTTATGCGTTTTCATTTGGAGACAGTTGCATATATCATATAAAAAGGTCAAAAAGGGCTAATAGACTGGATTTTTTTTATTTTAATGTTTTATTATTTTTATTTATTTATTATTATTATGATTTAATTTATTTATTTTACTGACAGCCCTAACACTCTTGGTCTGACATTCGGCGCTTTGCTGCGTATTTACGCACGTCCAGTAGTGCTGTTACGCAGGGGTTTTTGGGTATTGTAGTTCACTTCAGCCAAAATAAAGTAGACACATTTTGTGGAGAATTCCATTGGCTATAAGAAGTGCCAGTCATCAGAAATACCTGCTGCCATTGGCTGAATATATGGGCCAGGAAACGGAGTCATGGACCTCCTCTGAGAACATACTATTGGTAGCTATTGGGGGACTGGGAGACGACTGAGACAGGACTAGAAGCTCCAATTGGCTGAAATGAAGTGTGAATCATTGTATGGAGCTTGGAAGCCATTTTAATAGTATTCAGTTGTAATACTGAAAACCTGAACTGGATTTAGAAGCAAAAACACATGAAGGATTGTCATACTCTGACATCACGCTTGTATGCATGACTATAGTTGTACAGAGGTTTCTTGGCAGAAAATGTGGTTTGGACTTTGTACAATCAATGGATTTTATCATGTTTACCCTTCCTCTACACAAGAACATCATTGTTGTGGAAATATATGATGTTGTTGGAGTACAATCCAATTTTAAACGTGAGTAGCAGCAGATTTATGAATATTTGTTTGTTTGTTTATGTCGGACTTCTGCGTTGTTTGCGGCGTGAGTTTCGGTGCTATAATCAAATGGTTTGCGGATTCGGAATCACAAGAATCGCTTTAAAATGGTATACAGCTTGGCAATGCAAGTAACACAGAGGCTTGTCTAAACGTGATTGTTTGTCAAAATACGGCCGGCGGGCCCACACCTGTTAACAATCAAGATAAGAGGCGATCAAGAAATGATTACAGTACTATTCATAATATAAAGGCATTTAACACTTATTGTAAACTAATGAATGATTGTTTTAATGATATTTAATGATACTATTTGTTACATTTGTCACTGTCATCTTCATAGATGGTGGTCAGACACAACTGGCCAATAAAAAAAAGTTCTGTTCAGAACTTGTCGTCTCATATCTTCCTCATATCAGATCTTACCGTTTTGGCTTTATATCGTATTGTTTTACAATGCAGATAATCGGTATCGAATCGTTTTGCAGTGCAAATAATTAATTGTATAGAAAATAGGTATTTGTGTCTTGTATTTAGCAAATATAAGAGGGGAAAAGACGGTTTAATTACTTTAAATTAAATGTGTGTTATCTCTGTGTTCATGTGAAGGTGCAGGTTTGTCCATATGTGTTGAAATCTGCAAAGAAATGTCCAATTTGCTCATGCCGTGACCTTTGAACTTGACCCCCAGGTTCAGAGCATCTACCAGAACAGGAAGCTGATAACATTCTACCATGAAGAGAAGGACAGACCAGAAGACTTTGATACAGTCATGATAAAAGCCCTGATGCCAGGTACAATATAGAACAATAATTAATATTATATGTAATAGTTCTTACTTCTGGGAGGTGAAAAACATTGTGGGCTACAGCACATTTAGTGCAGGAACAAACACTTAAAGCTATACTGTGTAAGATGCCCAATAGTGGTCATTAGCCCTATAGCAAACCGCGGTCGCGTCCGCGTCTTTCGGCCGTTTTTCGTACCTTCAGACCCCCGCGTCTGCCTCCACCTCGCTGAGATCTATCTTTTGAGGGGTCCCTTGTTCCTGTGCGTTCAGTAATTCCAGAGATACGGACTCCTTCACCCTGCCTGGTAGGCGAAATTACCTAGAGAAGGGATGGTACAAACGGGCGACAACAAATATGGCTGCCATAGCGACCCCACTTCAAGATGCGCTGTGATTGGCCGGCAGTTGTATAACCCTCGCTGTGATTGGCCGGTAGTGTGATGACGCAATTTTGGCGCGAGATCCGGTCCCCAGCAAGGATCGCAGTTTACATATATAGAGAAGGCTTTACAGGCTGAAATTCACGGAGTGGGTGTTCTAAAACTTTAGCGATTTAACAGTTAGGACAATTTTAAGATTTGTTTTATAAAAAAAGTTACATGGTACAACTTTAAATAGGGCCTTAGTTTTTGAGATACCACTCCCTGGGGTCGGAAAAAAAAGAAAAAAACACACACAATTAATTCTACCCCTGATAGAAGAGTAGGGACATTATTGTGGGTATTGTATTATTTATTGTATTGTATTATTTATATACTATACTATACTATACTATACTATACTATACTATACTAGTCAGTATCTCCTCAAAACTTTGGCGCGATTCATCTCCTACACGCTTACACCTTTCAACACCATTCAAATGGTTATGTGTTCAGCTTACTGAGGACACGTGTGCTTGTATTTTTCGTTTTGAAATGTATTGTAGAATAATTATAAAAAAATAAAAATGTTTAACTTTAAGCACCCAATGCATTTCCAATGGGTTTAGTGAGTGGGGACAGAGTGTAGACAGAGCATAAGGGACCCATGTTTATGTTAAGGCGCTGTGGCTGCAATGTTCACACTTCAGATATGCTATTTATATCATTGCGTTCACACAGGTCTGCTCTCTGATTTGATCCAAATATCTAAGCTGTGTGATGTATATATTCTGAGTTAAAACTATAAATATCTATAAATGTCCCTCTCCACTCTACTGATTGGAACATTTACTCAAGTATATAAGTACTTGTACCTACAGTACCAGGGGATCCATTGCTGGTTCCCAAAGTGTGGTTCGAGGACCCCTGAGGGACCGTGATGTGTTTCCAGGGGGTCCATTACTGGTTTTCTCTCTCTCACACACACACACACACACACACACACACACACACACACACACACACACACACACACACACACACACACACACACACACACACACACACACACTACACACAGTTCCCCCCTCTTTCTTCCCAGGCTTTAAACAGCCATAACTTCAGTTCCCAACTAGCCCCTCTCGGGACCCCAAAATCACCTCTTTTTGTATTTTGACGTCGGTGAATGTGGGGTCCCTTGCTTGTAGATTGGGTCTCTCTGATACGCAACGCTACCACTGTCTGGTCTCGGACTAATACAGCGTCGCTCAGATGTTGTTGAGATTGTTTAAAGATACCCAGAACTGCACTAGGAGAGCGCGGAAACGTGTGCGAAGCGCCGCAAATCGGCGATGCCGTTAAGTATCATTAATTTATCTGTGAAAATTTAGCAGCTTTTTCCAAACTGTCTCTCGCTTCCTCGTTACGTCACATATCCCGCATCCCCGCGGTTTGGTTGGCTACGTGCCTGCCTCTGATGAATGCCAGAAAAGTCGACCTCTTTCAAAGTCGACCCCAAACTCGTTTCCCAACGGGTCTGAGGCCTTAGCTAGATTCAGAATAGACAAAAATCAAATATTTGCTTCTGGGGGTCCCTGGAACAAAATATTTTGTGATGGGGGTCCGTAATACATATCATTCTGGGGGTCCTTCACATGACAAAGTTTGAGAAACACTGATGGCCACATAAGTTTTTTTCAGAAAATTGTTATGATTTAGAAGACATTTGTAGAATGTGCCTATCAGTGGTTAAGGACCCCCAAAATGTATTTTTGGCCGTGGACCCCCATCTCAAAATAGTTTGTTCCACGGATGGACCCCTATTGCAAACTTTTTTGTTCCAGGGACCCCCAGAAGCACAGATTTGATTTTAGTCTGATCTGCATCTAGTTTAAGGCCTCAGACCCGTTGGGAAACGAGTCTGGGTCGACTTTGAAAGAGGTCGACTTATCTGGCTACCGCCTCTGATCTATCAGAGACAGGCTGACACTACCAGCTAGCCAAAAGACGCCGTGGGGAGGCGGGACATGTGACGCGAGAGACAGTTTGGAAAAAGCTGCTAAATTTTCACAGATAAATTAATGATACTTAACGGCATCGCCGATTTGCGGCGCTTCGCACACGTTTCCGCGCTCTGCTAGTGCAGTTCTGGGTATCTTTAAACAATCTCAACAACATCTGAGCGATGCTGTATTAGTCCGAGACCAGACAGTGGTAGTGTTGCGTATCAGAGAGACCCAATCTACAAGCAAGTGACTGTATTTACCGTCATCAAAATATAAAAAAAAAGGTAAATTCAGAAACGTAAGGGGCTAGTTCCCTACATGCTACTGGTCTCAAACTTGTGTTGTGTTGTTTGTTTACCCGTCCACATTATGTTTTAATTTTATTTTGATTTAATTGTCCATAACGTTAAGTTCATGTAATAACACTGCTTGTCTACATTGTATTTCCATTACCATTTTACGTCAGTAAAATGAAAGGGAGCATTGCCTGGGACCTTGACACTTTTACTATTATTTATTTTGGTTGGAAGCGAGCCCACACTGTTTCGAAGGAATAGTATTTCTAGTTACATGTGAATATTGCGCAGACAATTTCACTTTATTCTATTTCAGCATATAACAAGGCCTTATAAAAGGCTGATGCTGATTTGCGATAGAAGCAGATATTGTCATTCTGGTTGTTTTAGGGTGTAGGCAGGGACACTACCGGTAGACCATCTATGAAAGTATGATGTAAAAACAACCAGGTAGAAAGTGAGAAGTGCAGTGGTGAGTCACTTCATGGATGAATTTCATTCTTTTGCAGTAAAAGTAAAACTTCTGACCATCCATTCTGTGCATCAGGTAATACCTTCCCTTACGGTGGGGAGCTGATTCTAGCAAAGAGATGGAACAGAGTGGACTTTTTCTGCAGGCAGCTCTCCAATGATTACATCAGTGATGACGACATCAACATCAACTGGAAGGTAAGAAACAACATCACAACAATCACACCTATAAATCACTAAGGGTGCAATACGAACAATACGGTACCCAACCTCTAGGGTTGTGGTTCTCCAAGTGGGCTCTGCGGACACCTAGGGTCCTTGAGGGGATTCCAGGGGAACGTGGATGTGGAGTGGTATTGTATTGTATTGTTCGGTACAGGGTCATTCGGTTCGGTACACCCTCGTATTGAACGGTTCAATACGAATACATGTATTGTTGTACCCTTAATAATCACTGGATATGAAAACTGCCACCTAGTGGTAGAGACATATTCCTACTGTAGATTTGGAACTAGAAAGATGCAATTCTGGGAAATTGCAAGTGTGGTTGCCTTGCAAATTAATTCCGTCCTTGTCCATTTTATGCCAATATATGGAGATCCCTGATGTCATGAGTATTAAGCCCACATCTTGGAATGCCCATATATGGACATAGGCCTACTCTGTCAGTTTCATGTGGTCTATGATGTCAGACATCTATAATGTCAGTCACCTCCATATTTGGGGATATTTACATTTTTGCATTTTCCCCTTCAAGTCAATGGAGAAAATCTATTCACAAATTATTGAAGCCGGTCAATTTGACATATGGCTCAAGTGCGTGCCACCAAAACTGTGGGAGAAGTAGCGCTTAAAAAAAAGTTTATTTGGAAAAATGTAAAGAAATAAAGCCAAAGGTAACTGGTGCTCCTCAAATCTAGCATTGCTCGTTGCCCGGCTCCCCCCCGCGGTGATCATTTTCTATTCTAGAGCAACGTGCATTTGTTTTGAAATGTAATCCCCAGACCCCACCGGTTAGCTTTGGAAAAAAGTATTTTAATTCATGACATGAATGTTCAGTAGCCTATCGATGCTTGCTTGTAAGCCCCGGCCGCAGTTAACCATGTGGGCATGTTAATTATTTTTAAACAGACTTAAATTACACATTTTTAGCACCCAAAGGCACGCAACCACCGGCGCCTAACTTTGTCACCACTAGGGGGAGCACACATTAGGGTGGAAAAACTGTTTTTTTTTCACAGGAAATTACTTTTTTTAAGTAAAAAAAAAAACTGTTAAAAACTGTTCTACACGGCAGCAGAACCATTTAGGCTTAATATAATAGGGTTTATATAAAGCATGATGTCTTAGTCTTACCTTGGGAGAAACTTCTTTCACAGTTCTATGTGTCTGTCATTCAATGTTACTGTATATGAGATACTTTAATGGTTTCCTGTGGAAATAAGCTTAGTCTTTTCTAGGATCTCCTTTTAGTAGACCTTGTACCAGTGAACTGTACCGTCATGAAACTGTACCTTTTCCTATGCAAACTTCTAATAAAGTCTTCAATCAATCAATCAATATTAGGGCTGGGACTTGATTACAAAAAATAATCTAATTAATTAGAGGCTTTGTAATTATTTAATCTAAATTAATTGCATGTTTAATCGCATGTTTAATCGCAACAGGATGAAGCTCTGAAGGACTGCATGATGTTCGCACTGAACAATGACAAGACACCGTACACAGTATGTCTGTTCATTGAGAAGAATTTCAACTTCGAGGAACACCTGACTTATGGCCTCCTGGAGACACTCTACAGCCAAACGAATGAAGACACACTGCTCTACAAGCTGCTAATGGAGCACCTGAAGGAGAGACTGGGAACCTCAGACTCTCTGAAAGAGATCAGCCTGTTGGAGGTGAGTTTAGATTTAGACAAATATATTAAAATCCTTGATCAGTGGTTCTGAGGAGATGACCACTCACTACTTAATGTTGTAATGTCGGTGGAAGGAATTAAACTGACAGCTACTTATTGTAATACAAAGCTAATGTGTAATTCATTGGTGAATAATATAATCTTGATAATTCTGTTGAACAACTTACTGTAAGAATCTTTTTTTTCTGACTAAAGAAAGAAAGAAAGAAAGAAAGAAAGAAATAAAGAAAATGTGTCCTTTGTGACAGGATTGTCTTATTTCATCGTTTTGCCTCTTTGTCTCTCCAGGTGTCAGGGGTCTTGAAGAAGTTCATGGGTGAAGAGAAGCCGTTCTACTTCACTGCTCTGGGTCTAGAAGACTCTGGCAAGAAGGCTCTGGAGGTATTCTTTTGAAGATATAAAGCCCCGTTTTCACAGAGCCAAACTTTTATTTTTTTATTTTTTTTTATTACGGCAATTTAGAAATTCACGCCATGTGAAAACTGCCACTTATTTTTTGTGCCGGAAGTTTTGGTGTTCGAAATGTCACGGCAAACTACCTAGTAATTTTTGCTGAAAGTACCGGGAGAATACAAATTTCCCTGCAGTGAAAACACATACAGGTACCGTGATTTTTGACGTTTTTTGGACAAGCAGGTGCTGAAAGGAGCCAATAATAACAGTTAAAGCATTATTTGGGATTGAAAAGATCAGAATGTAAAGGAATATAAGAAATAAAGTACAGCTTCACCTTGCATAAGGCGATAAGGGCATTCATTATTTAAGCTAGATTGCTAGAATCGCATTGCATTCGAATGTAGCACATTGAGTCGCATTGTGTCCATGGCTGGCTGGCAGTGTGCAATGATTTCTCAACATAGCTCCTTTCGGAACCTCTCCTCCTCCGCTAAGTTCAACACGTTGCATCAGCGATCCTTTCTGAACCTTATGTGTTGTTGCATGAAGAATAAGTCTTGTAACTTGTTAAATCCATTTGTAGGGTTCAGTGAGAGAGAGAAAGAGTAACGCAAGGTTAGACAAAGAGACAGACAACAAACCGAAGCGAGTCAAGTGACTCAAGCAAGCGGCGCTGTTGCCATGACTGCTAATTATAAGCTACTCTGCGCTTGATCTCCGTAAAACAAATCCGGAACTGTAGTGAAAACATGCCTTAATACTGTAATGTTGTTTCATCCTCTCTTTAAACATGAACCCTAGTGTCCCTGTTCTGTGTTTGAACACTTTGTGTGAAAATAGCAGCTCTCAACCTGCAGTCGTGTGGCGTGTTGTGAGCTATCGATTTTCTATTTTCGGTGAAGATACTGTATTTAGTGTAGAGGGACATAATTAGGGATCTAGCACTCTGATCTAACGTGGACAGTTTCTGTATGCAGATGGGCGGACCCGGAGAAACTCTCCGGGAGTCTCCGGCCAAGAGCATGTGTTCTCCTCCCCCCACCCCCCTCTGCTCCTCTGCTCAGCGCAGAGAACGCTGCTGCGTCATGACGTCAATGAATTCGGTGCTACGCCCCTCTGCATTCTGATTGGTTAGGGAAATTCTACACTTCCTCCAACAGTGATTGCCCAGGCTTATTTTTCTTCCGATCGCCAAAATAAGCCTGGGTTTCCGAGGCTAGGGACGTAGTAATGATGGTGTTTAAAGGTTATAGCAGTTTAATAGTTAGTAGCCAGCCTCTACTATCCTGTAATATTATAATAATCTGTTACACAGTTTGTTTTATCAAATTAATAACTGCTTTCTTCTGTTTAACACAAGTCAATGAAGGCCTGATCAGTAATATAAATGTAAACAAATAGCCCTGGAGAAATGTTTATTCTCTAGGTGATTAACTTACTAACACTATGGACAACATTGGTCATTTAAAGCTTATCTTCCATTTCCTCTTCATAGTTCTGTTCTTCTCTCCTCAGCGTGCCAAAGAGCTGCTGGATGGAGAATGTTCATACAGGAATGAGCCCTGTGAATCCCCCTGGTTTGATCTCTTTATCTGGGCTGTCCTACAGAACCGCAGTGACATGGCTGACATCTTCTGGGAGAAGGTAAAACACCTGATTCTCAGAGATCTTCTTTTTTTTAACACCCGGGATTCGAACTCGGCTATGTTACTTCCTCATTGAATCATGACAGCCGATGCTAACCTTATTAACTTGTAAACCTTTGACTTAATAAGCATAACATAGCAAAAAGGTCCTATCACACAAATATTTGGGGACCTAAATGTATAAACTCTGTGGACCCTGAAATTCTTGCAGCGTGCTCGTTTGTGCATGCACTCACGGGCAGCAAGAGCTGGATTGTGTCACTGGTCATCTTTGTGAAATACCGCCCGGTGTTTACTCTCGAAGCGATTGTGTTTGTATATCCGCTCCCCAACGCGGCACATTCCCAGCTGATCCAAGTGAGAGAGCGGTGCCATGGCATTAGTCCGAAGGTTCATTAGTCCGAATTTGTTAAGAATACTATGCCTAACTCTAACCCTAACCTTAACCTCGGTAACCCTAACTAAATTCGGACTAATGAACCTTCGGACTACCTTCGGACTTATGGGCAGTACCCCGAGAGAGCATGCGGCAACCGCCGTCCGTCTGTAGGGCGCTCACTCCCTCGCTCTCTCTCTCTCTCTCTCTCTATCTCTGCCGCTCCGTACATGTCAGCAGCAGCATGTGTGTTTGTGTAAAGGGAGAGAGAGGGGAGGAGCAGCTGCATTCACTGTGCTGAGAATTCTCTGTGCGACGGTGTACCGAGCGAGAATACGCGCGCAACTTTCGGGAGAGGTCGGTGGGATGTATGTAAATGAGCATGTGAAATGGCAAGTGTGGCGTGACTCTCACTCTCAAAGCGTGAGACTTGGCAGCCCTGTGATGTGTAGCTTACGTATATCTGTAACCAACCCTCTGTCTCTTTGTCTCTGTGTCCATCTGTCTGTCTGTATGTTTGTCCCTCTGTCTCTGCGTCCATCTGTGTCTGTCTTTCTGTCCATGTGTCTCTTTGTCCATCTGTCCCTCTGTATGTCTGTCCCTGTCTCTGTTTTTCTGTCCATGTCTCTTTATCCATCTGTCCCTCTGTCTTTCTGTCCATCTCCCAGGCAGAGGAGCCAGTGCTGAATGCGCTGAGTGCCTGTAAGATGCTTAAAGAGATGTCAAAGTCAAAGTTGGAAATTCAGGCCGACACCAAACTTTCCATGGAAAAGCTGGCACAGAGATTTGAGGACAAGGCGCATGGTGAGACCTTGAATAAATCATCAAACTGTGTTTGATGATTCTTAGGTTATGGCTCCTATGGAGATTCTACAACATGGAAATAAATGTTACATATAAATATTAATATATTGACATTCTAATTATTTCCAATAAATACATTGTAATGATCCTGTGTGCTGTCTTCCTTTCCTCAGGTATATTGGACTCATGTTACCATACTGATGAGAGTCTCTCCTTCAAGCTGCTCAACAGAAAGTCTCCAGTATGGGACATGAACTGCTTCCAGATGGGCATAGCTGTCGAATCACACAGCTTCTTCAAACATGATGGATTAGAGGTTGGTTCATCTCTGACTGGCTGGTTCAGCTGGTATCCTCAACTATCTTAGTTAAGGTTTCAGCCACTTTAATGACTTTAACTTCAATTATAAAATGAAAGAAGTGAGAAGCGCAACACCTATGTAGATGCACAGCGGCGTGACAGTTTACCTAACAATACTGTAGAGCTCTAGACCATTAAGTTATATAGGAGTAGATTGGAGAGTGTGGAAGGTTTAGCTAACAACACTCACTGTAGAGCTCTAGACCCTGATGTTAGATAGGAGAGTGTGGAGGGTTTAGCTAACAACACTGTAGAGCTCTAGACCCTGATGTTAGATAGGAAAGTGTGGAGGGTTTAGAGCTAACAACACTGTAGAGCTCTATACCCTGATGTTAGAGGGGAGAGTGTGAAGGGTTTAGACTAGAGCTAACAACACTGTAGAGCTCTAGACCCTAATGTTAGATAGGAGAGTGTAGAGCAGTGCTGATACGGGCGTCTACGCTGTATGCCGTAAAAAAAAGAGAAATAATCAAACCGCATATGCTTATTATATAGGTATTAATGGCAATAGCTTTGTAGGGATTTTAGATCCCTCAAATGGTAAAAAAAAAGGCTTTAATCTGATACTGCTGATATATTTGGGTTTTCATTTACGTTTTATTTCATTTTCATTCTCTTTATAAGGTGAACTGGGCATGTGCAGCCCAAAAAATACGGGTTTTTAACAGGAAATTATTAATTTTTAAAGTTAAAAAAATTGTTAAAAACAGTTCTACATGGCGGCAGAACCATTTAGGCTTGTTATATGTTGTCTTCTTACCCTACCTGGGGAGAAATAAGTTCTTTCGCAGTCACTCAAATCCTTCCGAGTCCCGTTCAATGCCCCCCCCCCATCCTGTGTGTGTGTGTGTGTGTGTGTGTGTGTGTGTGTGTGTGTGTGTGTGTGTGTGTGTGTGTGTGTGTGTGTGTGTGTGTGTGTGTGTGTCATGAACATGAAACAGATAAAACAGACTGTTCTGCTTCTCAGGCCACGCTGTCTCAGGCTTGGTGGGGTGACATGAAGAAGGACACAGCAGTGTGGAAAATCCTTCTCACCCTTTTCTGCTTTCCACTCTGCTTCACCAACCTCATCTCCTACAGGTTAGCCCCCTGCCTTACATGTTGAACACAATAATACTTGTTGTTCCATAATGCATATTGAACGTGCGTGTTTATGATGATGCTCCAACTTGCAGGGAAGATGAAGATGGGGAGGAGGAGTCAGAGCTGTTTAGAGTAAAAAGATGGCCTATGTTCTGGAGAGCTCCCGTCAGCTCATTTGTGGGAAATGCTGTGATGTACATCCTCTTCCTCTTCCTGTTTGCCTACGTGCTGCTGGTGGACTTTAAGCCACCGCCCCCCAGTGGGCCGTCCATCAGTGAATACCTGCTGTACTTCTGGGTGTTCAGCTTCTTATGTCAGGAGATCTATGAGGTGAGTGGAAGGAGCTTCTCCCTCTTATTGTATCCTGTGTTAATACACACTCCCACTGGTAGGCATACGTTGTCTTTTGAGCACTTCTAAGTTCCAACCAAAAACAGGTTTTAGCTAATCAGCCTGTAAGGCAGCCTACATGTGGTTACATGTGACGACTATATTTGCCTTGAGGGTGGGTGGACACAACATTCCTGCTACATCCAAACTGGGCACAAACACTGACACTGTTCAGGGGTCTGCCATGAAAATAGTCACATTAGTGGGAGAAATATGTAACAAAAATAGGCTAATGTGTTCACTTCCGGCAGAAAGCGTGAAAATTTGCACCTAGGGGTATTTTTGTGCGCTGAATTCAAAAATGTACGGATCCAAACACTTTTCCCATGGGACCATACAAAACTGTGAAAAGTGATGACTCATCACTAAACCATACTAAACCATAGTTTTGTGGGGTCCATTTCTAGCCTAAGGAATGTTTTTCGTGCAAAACAAATGCTTGCAATGGATTCAGAATCATGAAAACCCTAGATAGACCCCTCACATGCTACTTAAAGAAGATTTTTTGGGGGGTCTTTTTTCTCTGTATGGTAAGTGAATTAGAGCCACCAGATCCCATCGGAAAAGTGCTTGGATCCGTCAATTTTTGAATTCAGCGCACAAAAATACCTCTAGGTGCAAATTTTCACGCTTTCTGCCGGAAGTGAACACCTTTTTCAAATATTTCTCCCACGGTGCTCTGAAAGTGGGAACAGTTCTGCACACAATAATGCAGGTGTGTATACAAACATCTTGAGGGGTTCCAACTTCCGAGAGCCATTTGACATTCAGGTGTAATCTATTAGTTTGATTGATGTGTTTATGAACTTTCAGGCTTTCTTCATGCGTGACATGACTTTACGCCAGAGGATGAAGCTGTACGTGCAGAATGTCTGGAACATGTATGACCTCACTGCCATCCTTCTGTTCATTATTGGTCTCCTCAGCAGGTTGGTACAAATTATTCATTATTAGGTACTATTGTACTTCAAGCAATGTCAGAAAACAACAACAGTAAACATTGTGTGGATGACTTTGGCATAATCATCATTGATGGAGCTGAAGTGTTCATTAGACTCCTGCACCAAGCAATCATATTGGTGCAACATTATTAACATTACAACTCAATCAAGGATACGTTTGTTCGTTTCTTCTTTGAACTCTCTCAGGGAGGAGAAGTGAGAGAGCGTGCCTTGCTGTACATCTCTGGCGAATATGGTCAGCTTGCGCTCGAATGACAAAACAGCTTCCAGCATTTGCAGTGCAGTGTTTCCCCGCCCCTGGAGACTTGTATTCAGCGTGTTTAGGTGACTTGTCATATCCACCATGAAGTGCAGTTTTTCCAGCAACTCGGTATCTTCCAGTTGCGGGTAGTTCAGGTCTTTGCTTTTCAGGAATGTTTTCACGTGTTCTAAACAAGCAACAAAGCGACGCAAAACCTTACCCCTGGACAGCCATCGGACTTTGTTGTGTATCAGGAGATCGGCATATTCGCTGTCAACTTCATCTAGCAACGCACGGAACTGACGGTGGTTTAATGCTTTTGCAGTTATCTTGTTCACCATCTCGATGACACGGTTCATCACCTCCGTACACTCCGGTGGGAATGTCTGTGCACACAGTGCTTCTTGGTGCAAGATGCAGTGAAATGCAAGCAGATTTCGATCCATTGCTTTCTGTAATAAAGTCACAAACCCCTTTTGTGATCCTCTCATACTGGGTGCCCCATCTGTAGCCACTGAAATCAGGTGGTTGGTGTTTATTCCATTGTTATTTAAACACTTCAGCACAGCCTCACATATGTCCTCCCCCCGTGTTTGGCCTTTCAGTGGTATTAATTCGATCATTTCTTCTTGCGGCCCATCAGAGTTCACATACCTGCATAACAGCGCTCTGTTCAATATCGATCACATCACAGGACTCATCACAGGCAATTGAGTATGCTGGAGCTGAATTAATGTCCTTGATTTGCTGATTGGTGATGTTGCCTGCCATTGTAATGGCCCTTTCCTTCACTGTCTTTGCGGAGAGAGGCATGTCTTTAATTTTCTTTATTATCTCGGTTTTGTTTTTGAAGTCTGAAAATAGGTGCTCTGATATTTTAATGAATGAATCCTTCATGTAGTCACCATCTGTGAACGGTTTGCACGCTTTATTATCTCCCGTGTTGCAACAAAACTAGCAGCAGTTGTGGAGTTTGGAGTTGCAATCCACTTCTTAAATCTATTTTTGGTCTCCTCTGATTTCTCCAGAAGTAATGCAATCGCACTTTTTCTCTCACTCCCAACTGGGTACTGCTGCCCATGTTGCATGTCTTCCCTCGAAATGTCTTTCCACGTTACTCTTTTTGTTATTTGACAACTTCTCATTACAAAGCAAACATGCAGGCAATCCTTCTGCATCGGCAATAAAAGCAAATGATTCGGTCCAAGAACTGTTGAATGCTCTGTTCTCCTCAGCTATCTTTCTCTTTTTCCCTTTGGGATCCATGGCTCATCCATCACACACCCGCCGGTTTGTTTACAGCGGTCACCTGCCTGGCACCATGCTGAGTTGTGTGTCGCAGGCTATGACGCAAATCTTTGTCAACAGAAATGTTGAAATTTAATATTTATTCTACACATTTTTACAGCATTGGAAAACGTTAAGAATGTTTGTCCTCATACAGAAACCAATCCCCCCATCTTTTCCCATTTTCATACATTTTTTAAAAAGCTCCAGGGAGCCACTAGGGAGGCGCTAAAGAGCCGCATGCGGCCCTAGAGCCGCGGGTTGCCGACCCCCGCATAACCTGTCGCTGTGTGGACATCAGTTCATTACACTGGCTAGAGTGTCTAGAACAACAGACTCACTCCCTAGGTTCCGCTGTGGACTGAAGACTCACCTCTTCAGACTCCACCTAAACCCATAGCACTACTGTAACACTCAATGACCAAACATGAAGCTAGTTAGCATTTTTTAGTTTTTTTAGAAACGTTTTTTACTGATTAGGTGCACGGGCTACCTATGTTATTGTTTTTTTTTTTTCTAGATTGATATTCCTATGCATTTGTTATATTGTTGTCAATGTTATGACATATTATCTTGCTTATTATAGTGATGTATTATCTGCTTATTGTAAGTCGCTTTGGATTAAAAGCGTCTTCTAAATGCCTAAACTGTAAACTGTAGATGAGGGAAAATATGTAGTGGGATACCTAGTTTTGCCTGTGCAAATTCTGCAATATTGGCATGTCACAGTAGCTACTGTAATTCATTATTACTAGTAAGATGCCTAAAGGTTGAGGTCGCACCATGTCTTGTCCATCTGACCAGTGATGACGCCATTGTTTTTCTCTTAAAGGGGCCACACAATGCTTTTAATTAACAGCATGATTGAAGTAACTAGAGAGCTATGAGAAATACCGGAACCGATAATCTTCAAATCATGAAAATTGGAATCTAGCTCAAATGTATTATTTGTTTCTTTATTGTTTTTGTGTGCTTCAGGATGTTTGAGTGGTCCTATGAGTTTGGAAGATGTGTCCTTTGCATCGACTACATGATCTTCACACTCCGTCTCATTCACATCTTCGCTGTTCACAAACAGATGGGACCAAAAATCATCATTGTTGGCAAGATGGTAAGATATAAGACAATGTTCTTTTATCACGCTGCGAGGGTGGCTTTGGTCACTGATATTATAATGAATTCTAGCCCATTTTATGACCTCTCCCTTCGCTCTACCTTGGGAGCTAGAGTGGAGGGAGAGGTCACAGACAGTCTAAATAAACACTAAATATCTTGTTTCAGATGAAAGATGTCGCCTTCTTCCTTATCTTCCTGGGGGTGTGGATAGTGGCATATGGAGTTGCCACTCAGGGGCTGCTGTATGACTACGATCCCAACCTATATCGTATCTTACGTCGAGTGCTATACAGACCTTACCTCTACATCTTTGGAGATTTGAATCTTGAGGAAATAGATGGTGTGTGTGTGTGTGTGTGTGTGTGTGTGTGTGTGTGTGTGTGTGTGTGTGTGTGTGTGTGTGTGTGTGTGTGTGTGTGTGTGTGTGTGTGCGTATTCTGCACAAAATGTTACACAGCTTTAACAGCTTTAGAGCAATGGTTACTGTCACATTATAGAGATTTAACTTGATAACTACAACATTTTGTTTTAATGATATATTGTATACATCACTTACAATACCTTAAAATGCCATCACCCATTAACTTGTCTTAAGTGTAAATCTTAATTTCATCTTGAGACTTATATGCTGACTATTGTCAGTTGTTAATGTATTATTATAATATTACTACTACTAATAATAATAATGCTGTTATTTTAATCAAAGTGGGATTACATTGGGACATGGCCGACAACTGCACTTCCAATGACACAGAGATAGAGGGCGGTGCTGAGCCATGCAGGAACGAGTACTGGCTGAGTAACTGTCTGGTGATCATCCTGCTGGTGGTTTTCCTGCTGGTCACCATCATACTGCTCATCAATCTGCTCATAGCCATGCTCACGTAAGTTCCCTGTTGTATCTGTAAGCCACCTTCCTTCTGTCTGTATGTCTGTCTGTCTGTCTGTCTGTCTGTCTGTCTGTCTGTCTGTCTGTCTGTCTGTCTGTCTGTCTGTCTGTGACTTCATTAATGTTACTCTGTGTCTCTTGCTTTCCTGAACTCAGCTCTTCTCTCCTCTCATCATCTCTGATCTTAACTTCTACATTTCATCACCTTAACATCACTTCTCATCAGTAGTCCACTTCATGCCATAATGTGAACCCGTAAATGTTGTGTATGGAATGGATCCCCAGCATTTAGAAACTGCCGGATGCTAACGTGCTAACCTTTAGGCTACAGACAGTATTTCAGCAATAGTCCAAACACATTGGAATGCTGATCGGGTGAGATTGAGTGTATCTGGAACCCGAATTTGCATATTTGCAAGATAGTGGCTTTGTGAAAACTTTTAACACTTTTGGCAAATTTGGTGTAGATTTTTTTTTAGCATTACATTTCGGGGTCACATTGAAGTGTTTCGATTTATGATTAAATCTATCTTGAACAATATAGCTTTTTACCAATATGACCACTATCGCCCAAAACATATTCAACATCAGTAGATAGATCAGAAGATACCCAGTAACGAGTAGTGTAAGGTATTAAGGGAAACACACCGGACACGGAGGTGGTGTGGACGCGGAGGCGGTGTGGACGCGGAGGCGGTGTGGACACGGCGCGTCAAAACATACAGCCCCATTATTTTCAATGAACTAACCCACACCGGTGGCGTCAGACGCGTGTAGGCGCGGGTCTGCCGCCCCTTCTGTCGCACCGATACGCCGCTGTTCTATTTTTCCAGCGTTCAACGAGAAGGCAGTCATACGGCCGGGAGCCGTGAGGGCGAACAGACCTGTAACCATCACGGCACGCTTACATCATGAGTGGATTAAACAAACAAGCTCTGGTCCATAGAGAGTTCTCGTTAACCTTATGTGCTCAGCCTCTCGCCTGTTAATAAATAAAACTACACTTTGACTCACCAAAACAGTTTTAGGGAGTTGAAAGCCTACTTTCCTTAGTGGGAACACCAAGTTAGAGCCCCCCACCTTACGTCTAAAATACACTTTTTTGCCAGAATATAGAAAAGAAAATATTTATTATGTATGGATAATATAGGCAGGGGTCTTCGACAGGGGGTCCAGGACCCCTAGGGTCCTCAGAGTTACTACAGGGGGTCTATCTTTAGCTGAATTCCAATCCGAAGGGTTCGCACTTTGAAGTGCGCATTTGAAGGGCTATGACGTCACTGGGCCACGCCAAATAGCAATCTACAAGCTCACAATGCGTTGCGTTGCGACGCATTGTGAGCTTGTAGATCTGTGACCAGTGACGTCATAGCCCTTCAAATGCGCACTTCAAAGTGCAAACCCTTCGGATTGGAATTCAGCTTTTGTGTGATAGGACCCTTTTCTTTTATTTACATTAGGCCTACTACTGACTTAAACCCTATATCCCTTATGTCCCTTATATCCCCTATGTCCCAATGCAGAGCAGCAGAACTAAAAGCCAACAAAAGATTTATTTACAAAGAATCTCTGTACCCTTTTTTCTTGTTGCCCTTCTTTTCCTTATATAAAGCAAAGACTATTACATTTCACGACGTCCTCCTGTGGAATTATTTATTTTGAACATAGTTAATCTACAGAGGGACATAGCTAGGAACGGATAAAGCGACTCTTTGGAGATGCTGTACCACTGCTCAAAAAACACACTCCATATGATGAGTGCAAGATCCAATCAACCCTGAATATGATTTAATAGTTTGTTGTTTTGTCCCTTTAACCCTCCATGCAGCAACACCTTCGAAAAGGTGCAGGAGAAGAGCGACCACTACTGGATGTTCCAGCATTACAACCTCATCGAAGAGTACCGGTCCCGTCCTGTTTTGGCTCCTCCTTTCATCATCCTCTCCCATCTTCATCTCTTCTTCTCTTTTTTGAAGAAGATATTACACAGGGAGCCTCTCAAGGATTCGACAGATGGTCAGTATTTGATTTGGATCAAATGCAACAGAACATTTTATCTTTATCTTATTGTGTGATTTGATCACTGTGTGAAGTCTTGAACAAAGGAGAATCATTGCTAACTGTCTTTTATTGTGAGCACCTGTATGTATGAATTCATGAATGCACACACAGGTTTACAATGATCCACAAATTATGAATCGTTCTTGACCTAATTTGATTTGATTGAGGGACATGTCGATTTAAAAAGAAAAAGTGTAACTCTGGAAAATTGGCCTGTTATAGTGCCACCATGAGGCTGATTTCAAAAATTTGAAGTGGCATTTCTTCCTCATCCTAGTGGGAACGTGTGTGCGCAATTTCATGTTAATTGCACTCTGCGTTTGTGATTTGAGGCATTTTGTCCAAAACGGACCAATCTTACAAATTTTGAAAGCCAATCTCAGCCAATCAGGATGGAATATGGACAATCAGAGAGATCCATGTCGATCACATGACTGTAGAGATACTGTCTACCGATTTGCGTGATTTTTGGACAAAATCTGTAGGAGTACTGGCCAAAGGGTAGTTTTGCACAAATTGGCCTCCTGGTGGCGCTAGAACAGGCCCATGTGAAAATGTGGGGCAGAGGTTCTGAATTGGCATCCAGGGAGTGTGCTTACAAAGTTTGAAACTGATCGGTGGAGTTATAGGTAAAACCACGAATCAGCCTGACAAAGTGCCACCATGAGGCTGATTTGAAAAATTTGAAGTGGCATTTCTTCCTCGGCCTAGTGGGAACCTGTGTGCGATTTCATGTTAATTGCACTCTGCATTTGGGATTTGAGGCATTTTGTCCAAAATGGACCAATCTTACAAACTTTGAAAGCCAATATCAGCCAATCAGGATGGAATATGGACAATCAGACAGATCCGTGTCAATCACATGACTGTAGAGGTGCTGTCTACCGATTTGCGTGACAAAATCTGTAGGAGTAGTGTACAGAAATGTGTTTTGCAAACATCGGCCTCATGGTGGCGCTGAACAGGGCCATGTGTGTGCTCATTTTGGCAGCGTCCGGGCCAACGGCGCCGGAGATTAGTTGGTAACAAACTCGGAGGACGGACGGACACACGGACGCACGCACGGACAGGGGCGAAAACATACTCTCCCCCTGCCTTCGGCTGGTGGAGACAAAAACATGTATATTTCCATTCATGTGATGGTTAATGGGTTTGACCGGGGAGGGGTTAATGAATGATTGATGCCACCAGAATCTATAAATCTAGAGGGTGTGGTATAGGGGGAGGAGGGACCAAACAAGGTTAACGGAAGGAAAGATGAGATCTCCTTGTCGGCGCCAGTTTATAAATATGTTTTTAACAGTAAAGTAGGCTGCATTTGAGCATCAAAGAATCTCAATAACAGCGGGGAAGTAACGTGCTGTTGCTGCTGTGGGGATACGAGAGCTGGACACATGAACGAGTAGAGAATGTGAGAATTCTACAGGCTGTTATCGGTTGCCAATGACGGCACTGGTGGTGTCCATCCATCCTTCCATCTTCCACCATCTGGAAATCAGGTCGTGGGGGTAACAGTTCCAACAGAGTTTTCTAGAATTCTCTATCCTGAGCAACTTCCTACACTCCTTCCAGGAGTATACCAAGGTGTTCCCAGGCCAGTGTGGAGATAAAATCCTTCCATCTGGTCTTTGGTCTGCCACAGGGTCTCCTCCATGTGGGACGTGCATCGAGGACCTTCCTATAGGAAGGCGCTCGGGGGGCATCTTACTCCTTTCCAAGCGTAAGAGCAGCGGTTCTACTCCAAGTCTCTCTCGGGTGACTGAACTTCTCACCCTATTTTTTCTTTTTTTTTAACAATATATTTATTGAGTTTTTTTTCCTTTTTACAGAGAACATTCAAACATATATATTTTTTTACAAACATAAAACAAAAACAATCCCGTAACAAAACCACAAAACAAGGGGGACACCAGCCACCCGTCTGAGAAAACTCATTTTGTCCACTTGTATGCGATCTTATACTTTCGGTCATGACCCACACTTCATGACCATAGGTGAGAGTAGGAACGAAGATTGCTCGTTAGACAGAGAGCTTTGCCTTCGGCTCAACTGTTCTTTTTTTCTTCACCACAGTGCTATCTATTTCTGCTGCCGTGCAGAACCGTTTATTTTACAAAATAATAATAATAATAACAGGGGTTGACACTAAGGTCTCAGAGGCACTTGCCCGTCGGGCAAGTACAGGTCATGTTCTACTTGCCCTCAGGTCTTGGCCACTGCCCCCCCCCCCCCCCCACACACACACACACACAGAAAAAAATAAAACTATCATAGACTTGGTTGCTTGTTTCTCTCTCAAAAACAAAACCTGGCAACATTGGGTGATCAGATTCAGAGAAGTCTTTATCTTAGCACAGAATGCTAACAAGCAGGCTGCAGTGGACACACATGCTGCTCATGATTAAATGCATTTATGTAGCGCAATATTGTGGATATGTGTGGCTGGCTACCAACAGGGAGGAAACATCAGAAAAGCACTGTTGATAGCACGGAAAATAGACGCTTAGCACGGAAAATAGACGATTCGCGGAAATTTTATAGCGCTTCTTCAGCTGCCTTTGCTATAGATTTCAGCACTTTTGCGGGAATTGCATGGTGCCCTGTGCTTCAGCACATAAAGCGTGTGCATTAATCTGGCCATTCTTTAGCATGATCAGCCCGCTAAAAAGGCCATAATTTGGGCCCCCAGCGACCTCGATGACCTGACGGTTGCTTGTCTCCCGATTAGGGAGTCTTACTGGTGTGTCATAGGTGTAATACTGTAATTGCGACTGTCAGGTTGCAGTTACTATCAAAATATCAGTCTGTCACATGTCAGATGTCACACTTTTGCCCTTCTCATATCTCCACAAATGTTGCCCTGATCCATGCCAAAATTTGTACACACACTCCTTGCCTTCCAAACCACTACCTCCACCCACGATTTCTCACATGGCCCTCTTCTAGTGCCACCATGAGGCCGATTCTTGCAAAACACATTTTTGGACACTGCTCCTACAAATTTTGCCCTAAAATCACACAAATCGCCACACACTTAATCTACACTCATGTGCATGCATCTGTCCCATATAGCGCTCCTACAGATTTTGCCCTAAAATCATGCAAATCGGTACACGGTATGTCTACACTCATCTCATCAACATCGATGTATCCCATATAGAGCCACCATCAGGCCGATTTTTTCAAATACATTTTTGGACACTGCTCCTACACATTTGCCCTAAAATCACGCTGCGACCTGACGGTCGCTTATCTCCCGATTGGGTAGTCTTACTGGTAGTGTAATATTGTAATATGTGTGATAGTGTAATAGTGTAATAAGTCTAATAGTGTAATAGTGCATTACGTGTAATATTGAAATAAATTGGACAGTGTAATAGTGTAATAGCGCAAAAAATGTAATAGTGTAATATTGTAATATTGTAAAATGTAATAGTATAATAGTGTAATAAAGCAATATTTGTAACTAGTGTAATGATGTAACAGGTTTAATAGTGTAATAGGTGTGATAGTGTAATAGTGTAATATGTCTAATAGTGTAATAGCGCATTACATGTAATGTTGAAATAAAGGTGATAGTGTATTAGCACAATAAGTGTAATATTGTAATAAGTGTAATAGTGTAATATAATAATTTTGCAATTGTGCTCACCAAGCGCATGGGCCCACCTGGACCTCCCGGAAATAGAAATCTCCAGTTTGGGATATCCATGATCCATATTCCAATAAACTTCCATCTTTAACCGTTGTTAGTTACCCATCAAAAGTAATCATTGTTGTCTAGTAGCATAGTAGAGTTCTCTCTACCTACACACAAATGATTCTGAATGAACCTAACCTATGCAATAACATTCTATAAGCAGCAGTAAACACTAGTTGTCAACTAAGTTTAGGCTACTAGTACTGTAACCAGTACAACCAGAGTTCAACTTCTCACACAACAGACAGATATGTACGGGCAGGAGGTGGCAGGCATGCATGCACGCACGCACGCACGCACGCACGCACGCACGCACGCACGCACGCACGCACGCAAATGTGAACGCACACTCCCAGTAGGCCAAGGAAGAACCTCCATTCTAAAGTATCCCCATTGTCCATGAGGTCAGTTTTAGCTACCTGGCCTGGTGAAGACCTGTGCTCCGTGAAGCATGTTTTCTAGTTTTATACACAATTCATACTAATACATTTCTATTGTTTTTTTTGCCAGATCCTAACTTCCAGCACCCTGGTGTGCAATGTGACGAATGTGGGATGGATATCGGGCGGACCAGGTATAGGTGTACAGTGTGTCCTGACCATGACCAGTGCTCTGACTGTCAGTCTGAGGGCCGTCATTGTGAACACGTTATGAGAATCATCCAGTCCCCATTCCAGGTAAGAACATAATGTGAATAATAAGGTAATGTCCTACTTCACCATACTAGTGTCACACATAGGTAGCACAAATAGCTAACCTGCAAGCTCATAACGCACAGCATTGCAACGTGTAGTGAGCTGGTTGTTACGACTCAGCCGCTGGTACAATCCAGCACGAGAACCGGGAAACTGGGAAGGAGAGAAAAAGAATAATAAAAGTCAGTAATAATTCCACAAAGAATAGTAGTATTTTATTTATTTCATTTTTGGAGCGGTGAAAGCGCTCCCAATAGACAGGTATGTCCGTGGGTATGTGGGTGGCTGGGTGGCTGGGTGGCTGGCTGGCTGGGTGGGTGGCTGGCTGGCCATGTCCGTAGCCTGGCAATACCTTGAGTGGCCACACACAACACACTAGTTAAAGGAGGGGCGCTGTTTTGTGCAGGCCAGGCACACTCACCACTCACTCACAGGCACAGTTTACTCACTCACTCACTCACATAGGGTACAGCTGCTCAAATTCACCGCTCCACTTCGAACCGAGGTTTGATTTTTCTTTCCTGAAATGCAACTGACATCATTTTGGACAATAAACATTTTTCATCTGAAAACGGTGCTTTTGTAACCTTTAAATATCTCAGGGAATGTAGAAAAAGGAACTAATGTTAAAATAAAAATGCAGTCACTGGCATTTCATCCTGTAATGTGGAAGCTGCTGCTGCAGATGATGATGTATCTGTAGGCTACTTATAACTTCCTTGGTTGCTGATGATATTTATGTATTTGACTGTCTAATTTATTCATTTGAATTGTGTTTTTGATGTATGTGTATGTACAGTATGGTGTTGCTTGTTGGTCTAGTGATGCACGGAAGCGGGGATTGAACCCGGGACTCCCACTCGCCAGTCCAACGAACAACCAGTCGTGCTAATAGGGCTGAGCCTGATTAGCAGGGCTGTTGTCGCATGGCTGGTACTAACTGTGGGGGCTACATTGGCTTGTACTAAGTAACCTATGCTAGATGGTTTGTTGTTCAGTCAGATGATAGGTTTGCTGTTCACCTGCTATAGTTACTTTGTAGCACGTATTCATTTTCCTTACACTCCATTTATTTCAACTCTTTGCTTGTTGTTTGCTGGAGTTTATTATGGTTTGGCTCTTTGGAAATCACTCAGAGTAATATGTTATATTTATTAAATGTGTTTTATTCCTACTAGTTGGGTCACTAGTTAATGCTAGTTGGGTCACTTGTTCGGCAGGCAGGGGAATATGGTGAGATAAAATATCACTTGCAGATGTAGATCGTGTTCATAACATCCTCAATCTTCATACACTAGATCTGGGAGACCAAGCAGAAGCAGAACTTCCTCACAGCCCAGAGTGAAACTGAGAGAAGCAGTGACTCTGAGAGGTTTAAGCTGATTTCTGACAAGTAAGATGATAATGACCAGAGGTGGACACTAATGAAGTACATTTACTGTACTGTAATTTACTGAGTATTTATAATGTTGCATACTTTCATTGCAGTACAAATAAATATTGCACTTTTGACTCCACTACATTTCCAGGAAAGGAGAAATTACAGTATGCATGCATGCATGCCCTTCAAATATAGTGAACATTGTAGATTGTCACAACACATTGTGTGAGCATGTACTGTAGATCTATTATTTTCTCTATTATTGATACTTGCTGAAAAGCTCTGGAATTCTTTTTTTATACGTATATATTTTTCTTCCAAATATTTCTTTCAAATATTCAATACAGCAATGCACTGATATAAAACCAAATTTACTTTGTAATTTGAATACAGAAGAAGCATGTTTTTTTTAAAGCATGTACTTTTGAATACCATTTTTTCCCCCGACTCCATTACTTCAACTCAAGTAACTTTATCTTGTAATTGTAGGAATATATGACTAGGAGTATTTATAATCAAGTACTGGAGTTTAATTTGACTGTGTCCTAAACCTAAACCACTGAAATGTTATGGTGTGTGTGTGTGTGTGTGTGTGTGTGTGTGTGTGTGTGTGTGTGTGTGTGTGTGTGTGTGTGTGTGTGTGTGTGTGTGTGTGTGTGTGTGTGTGTGTGTGTGCGCGCGTGTGTTTGCGTGCGTGTGTGCGTGCGTGCGCGTGTGTTTGCGTGCGTGCGTGCGTGCGTGCGTGCGTGCGTGCGTGCGTTGACAGAGTGGGCAAAGTGCTGAAACAGGTGACAGTGGACAGAGTGGTCACAGTGGACACAGTGTCCAGGATACTGAAACAGATGACAGAAACCTTTGACCAGAAGATTCAGCAGATGACTGACAGGTAAGATGATAATGACTTCATTTCAATCATTAACACACACACACACACACACACACACACACACACACACACACACACACACACACACACACACACACACACACACACACACACACACACTTACACACACACAAAGTGAAATCAGCTAAATCAGGAGCTCTGGCGACGAGAGAGAGAGGGAAAAACGGAAAGAAGAAGAATAGAAAAATGCACACTATGCTAACATTTCTATGAAATGTGATCACAACTGAGACAGTTAATTAATTTGCGTTTGTTGGTATGCATGAAACTTCAGTCTCGCCTTCGAATGGTTCTTTGTATGGTTCTGGGAAAGAGTTTCAATATGCAGTAGTACAATATTGTCTCTACAGTATTAACTTTGTTGCGTAAGCAGTAGTGCTTTGGGGGCCGGACGGGGCCGGACGCCGTGTGGCCGGAAATATTTCCCCACATGCACTCGCACGGACGGCACCGAATGGTGCACGACCGTGTAAACGCGTGCATACCCCCCCGCGAGAGCCGCGACAACACCCCACCCCGCGAATCCGCGATAACTACAAGCAATACTTTAATCAGTGGCTACTACTATGCATAACAGGTTTCTAGTGGTGAATGTGTGAGCGTCCTCAAGCCTCTATTCATATGGATATATAGCCTACTTAGGTTTCCAGCTGTGACTGCATGTGCATGTGTCGATGTGTGTGCTGTGTCCTCATACATGGCTCCATATTACTGTGGTATTTAGTGTTTGAGATTCGTTCAAGGCAAACTTTGTTTCTCTATCCTACTGCAGTGCTGTATTTTCTAAATGAATTTAAAGAAAGTAGAACATAAAATCTTAAGTAACAATGCAAATGTAATTAAGACTAGAAAACTATTGTTTTCCCACCATTAGATCTGCTGACATCCTTTCTATCTAAATAGCCTCTAGAGGCGTGTGCACGCGCGTGCACGTGACGTCAATAAATGACCGTCCGCCCGGGAAAAAAAATCCCAAAGCACCACTGTGCGTAAGTCCACGCTTCCAGCGGATATTTCCGTAGGGATCGATAGTTAGATGGAGGTCCCCCAGATGCCCCCCCCCCCCCCCCCCTTTTCCGACCAGCTGGTCTAGAGGTCCTCTGTCGGTGCGTAATTTTTCACACGTCAGCCCCTCCCTGGTCTCCCGTCCTTCTCCCAGCGTTGGCGTAACAATACAAAAGTATCTAAATATACTAGGGATGTCCCGATACCACTTTTTTGCTGACCGAGTACAAGTACGAGTACTTCATTTTGAGTACTCGCCGATACCGAGTACAGATACGAGTACAATTAATAATACAAAATGTCTTTAAATTATGTTTTTTTATTATTATTATTATTATTATTTTATCAGATGTTCCTCACTTTCTGGCTGTATAAATTGCATTGCTTTCCCAGAACATGGCACAACTGCCACACATTTCACTTTTTTTTCAGGTTTAGCCCATGGAAATTCCTGTACTGTGCATGATCTTCTAGATCTGCTATGCTCAAACATTTTGTATTTTTACTTTTGATACTTTAAGAGAGAGAGAGAAAGGCGAAGTGGCGGAACACACAGGGTACTCGGGCGCTTTGTGAGCAGTATCTGACGAGTACCGATACCGCAAAATAGGCCGGTATCGGGGCGAGTACCGATACCACGAGTACTGATACCGCATCCCTAAAATATACATCCATGCTCCTGTGAATTTGCTTTCCATGCCGACACCAGAGATGGGTCTAGTCTACTGTGCACAAATAACAGCAGGCGAAAATCCCCGAAGTCCCATATTAGCGTGATATCTTTCATAGGGGAGCCACGACTGGTACAGAAGACGGAATGGATTTTTTGTTTTGTTCTAATCAGACCAGAATGAAGACATGTGGCTGTATCTGCTGTTTCTTGTGTGATTGTGAAGCAGCAAGGCTTCACAGTCATTTAGCGCATAAAAGGTGATCAAAGCACGTCTAAACGGTATGCCTTATTTTTTATAAAATCGACCATCATAACAGCACTGGACGCATAGCGCAGGTTGATTTAAATAATGTTCCCTCCCCCTGCATTAAATATGCACGCAACGCTAAAACATAAGGTTTTTTTTTAACATTACATTTTCCTCTACAAAATACTCATACAACACCATCTGAAAGGTAGATTTTTTTTATTTATTTTTTTTGCAATTAGAAATTAATCCGGGTCTTACAGGGTTAGCGCCACCACTACCCACCTGGCCTGGTGGAGACCTGTGCTCGCAAGAGCACTGCTTCTAGTTCAATCTTGAATCTTGAATCCAATACATTGCACTGAACTGTGTGTGTGCGTGTGCATGCGTGTAACAGTTATATGACTTAACTTGTTTAATCATCATCTCGTGAGACAATGTATCGATTATCAGGTCACACACAGTTGTTATGTATATTCTTATATATATGTGTGTGTGCGTGTGCGTGTGTGTGCGTGTGTGTGTGTGTTTTGTCAGAGTGGACAGAATGGAGAAGCAACAACAGAATCAGCTGAAACAACTGACTAAACTGAATGAAACCAAAGCCTCTTTGGAGAGCAAGGTAATATGCATACCGTATGTTTATTTAAATCTCTTCCATCCCCAGGGTCTGTTCTACAGATAAACATTAATGTTTGTTCTGTGATGAGTCATCATGTTCTAAAATGTGATGACTCATCATTTTCTAATGTGGTGACTAATCATGTTCTAATTAGGGGTGGATATTGGCAAGAATCTTGCGATGCAATACGTATCACTCTACTTGGGCCACGATGCAATAGTATCATGATATATTGCAAATCTTTGCGATACGATAGTATTGCGATAGTATTGCGATATATTGCGAAATTCAAAAGTATTTGATTTTTTTGTAGAGCTTAAAATAAATACATACAGGACAAATGGACAAATTGAGTCAAAACCATTTTCAATTATTGAATTAATTGAACATTGGAAATTCCTCCTAATGAAGAAAAAAAAAACTTTCCCATTCAGACAGTAGCCTATGGCAATATTGCCCTTCATTATTTTCAAGGCAAAAAAACAAACCATGTCACTCTCTTTCAAGTATATTCAATAACATTTCTGGTTACTTGGTTAATAGCATATTTTGGTTAATAGCATATTTCTTTAAAAGCAGAATCAATAATAGGCCTATTTAATTTAGGAGAAGAGAGAGTCAAGAAATGTGTTAGTGGCTGCCAAAGTTGTCTTATATACCTGTTTGCTTGTTTCTCTCGCAAAACGAAGAATTTGGCAACACCCTTCCCTTCCACAGTGCTGCTAATGGCTAACGCTAGCTCCAGTGGAATTGGTCGTTTTAAACTCTATAAAGGGACCAAAAAATGCTATCCTTAGATTGATAACAAGTGTATGTTATGTTCTTTTTTTTTCTCCAAAAGTATTGCGATAGTGCGGCCTGAAGAATCGATACAGAATTGCGACAAACTATCGCGATGTATTGCCGTATCTATAATATTGGTCAACCCTAGTTCTAATGTGATGACTCATCATGTTCTGATGTGATGACTCATCATGTTCAAATGTGATGACTCATTCATGTTCTGATGTGATGACTCATCATGTTCTAATGTGATGACTCATCATGTTCTGATGTGATGACTCATCGTGTTCTAATGTGATGACTCATCGTGTTCTACTGTGATGACTCCTCAACAGTTTACTACACATGTTGGTCTCCATTCTGTCAAAGAGTTTTATAATTTAAACGTTGCCATTCATGGCTGTCTTACTGTTTGTGTCCACTAGGTGGAGAATGCTCTCAGTCAGATCTTGGACACTTTGGCCAAAGCACCTTGGACCAAACCCTCACCCTGAACACACTGAACCTGAACACCGTGGACACCCTGAACACCCTGAACACCTTGGACACCCTGAACACCCTGAACCTGAACACCCTGAACCTGAACACACTGAACCTGATCACCCTGGACACCCTGAACACCTTGGAGACCCTGAACACCCTGAACACACTGAACACCCATGCTAATGCTAAAAATGCTAATGCTACCCAAGGTTGCACACACTTAGCGAGCTGTAGGCACACTGTAGGCTCACTGTCAGAGTTACAGACTTGTAAGCGTCTATTTAAAAATAAACACTGGGTAATGTTTGTTTCCTAGATTTCGTTTTTCATTATTATTTCAAAACATTTTCAAAGCATTACTAATAATTTCATGAAGAAATCAAAGAAGAAGGGGTGCCTGGTTCATCTCTCTCTCTCTGTTAAGGGGTCCCTGCTTCATCTCACTTAGCTAAGGGGTACCTGCTTCATCTCTCTCAGCTTAGTGGTCCCTGCTTCATCTCTCTCAGCTAAGGGGTCCCTGCTTCATCTCTCTCTCAGCTAAGGGGTCCCTGCTTCATCTATTTCAGCTAAGGGGTCCCTGCTTCATCTCTCTCTGTTAAGGGGTCCCTGCTTCATCTCTCTCAGCTAAGGGGTCCCTGCTTCATTTCTCTCAGCTAAGGGGTCCCTGTTTCATCTCTCTCAGCTAAGGGGTCCCTGCTCATCTCTCTCTCAGCTAAGGGGTCCCTGCTTCATCTCTCTCTCAGCTAAGGGGTCCCTGCTTCATCTCTCTCTCTCTCTCTCTCTCTCTCTCTCTCTCTCTCTCTCTCTCTCTCTCTCTCTCTCAGCTAAGGGGTCCCTGATTCGTCTCTTTTTAGTTAGGCCTACTGTAGTTACTGTAGTTACAGATATAAATTATTATAATATTGTAAAACATGAGTTTGACCTTTTCCAATGTCAAACATGTGAGGGCAACCAGTATTAAGCAACATGTGACATTGTCTTCTATAGAATGTATGTAAATTATTTCTAGAAAGTCCACATAAAGTTAAATCAATGCAAGACGTGCTGTGCGGCCTGGTCACCATGCTGGTCCACACCATGGGCCTGTTCTAGCCTCGTAAACCAGACTCTTCCTGCCTTCATTTGAATGCAAGGAAGAGTCTGGCTCCATTCACTGTCTAAAGGATTGGACTGGGCGGGAGCATGGGCGGCAGTAATCGCGTTGACAGACAACCCCTTCAGCCAATCAGGGACCGACTTCTGTTTGGCTGCTCAGTTTAGCCGGATATGCAAGAAGACGCTAAGGGCAGCTTTATCCCTCCTGCGTCTCCATTTCGTTATAATGTTTATTTTGTTTGACAATGGACCCCCATGTACTTCTCCAGATGAAACCAAGGCAACATCATTTCAAAAGGTATCCGATGTTGCGCGGCTCAGCTGTTCTTACAGGCTGCATAATATGTAAAGACCAGCCCCCACCTGCCTCTGATTGGAAGCAATGAACACGGAAGCGATGAAGATTCCCTTAGTTGCTCAATGCATACGCCCCCTAGCTGAAGGAGGCGTCTACCTTTCTATGTCTATGGTCACGCCCCATCTCTCTCTCTCCCTGTTTCCTGTCTACCTATTGTATTTTCAATGAAGGCAAAAAGCCCAGAAATATCTAAAAATGGCTGAAGTTGTCCTTTAACCATTTAAAAATCATTGAATTTTGTGGTAAATTGTTTAGAATGTTGAGGTGTTGGATATTCTTTTGTAAAATGGTCATTAGTGCTATTCAAAAATTTCAGAATAAAGCCTGCTTGCTTACTCAGAGAAAGTGTTCCACTGCAGCACCGGGAGAGTGTTTTCTGCTGGTGTTTCAGTCTGAGTGTATCAAAGGGTGCGTTCGGAAATGCGCACTGGGTCTGGTTAGGGTTAGGGTTAGTTTTAGGCATGGTTTTACTGAGGTTAGGGTTAGGGTTGGGTTTAGGCATAGTTTTACTGAGTTTAGGTTTAGGGTTGGGTTTAGGCACTCACTACACTGAGCACACACCCAGTGCGCATTTCCGAACACACCCTTTGATACACTCGGACTGAAACACCAGCAGAAAACACTCTCCCCTGCAGCACCATGTTGTGGTATCCTATCCAAGGTCAGAGGTTCCATCTAGTGGACACATATTGTACTGACATCAAGTCTATAAAATAGATGTTAGTTTCCTTCCTGTTGCTTTGAATTAAACTGACAAATATACAGTATGTGTTGGCTATGTTGCTGGTTAATAGGCAAGGCACTCAGACATTGGAATACCGGTAAGGGTATTTAGAACCAGGTGGTAGTGGTAGATTCAACCTCTTTAATATAGTACAATAATAACTGGCAATTTGAGACACTCTTCTATAATATTTCAACAGATATGTGTATTGTTAAAAAGAAGAAGAAAGAATAAAGGAGCTGGGAACTTCTCACCCATTCATGTGAGAAATTCTGAGAATGGTCCAGTGAAGGCAGGTCTAATTGGGAGTAGGCCTATCTATGGGATATTTTCATTTACCCTCTATCACTAACGCTTGGTGGAATTCACCCGAACGAACACCTGCCAGTGCCTGTAGGAAAAACAGGGATGGGGCAGGGAAACACACCTACTTTCTATGATGTCACTGAGCATCCTGAAGGTACCCAAATACCCACCCATCTCAGACATCAGCAACATTATGAAAGAACACATAAACATAATTGTCTGGGGCCCACTAGGAGGGATTGATTTTCAAAAAAAAAAAAAAACTAAAAACAATGCAGGATGAGCAGACAACCTCAAGTTTCAACTCAAAGGGCTGTATTTTGATTTTCTTATAATGGCCTGTCCATACTGTCTCCGACCACTAAAATTTTCGTCAGAGACTTTCCGACGTGCAGCTTTCCGAGCTCTAATTTGGGGTAATGCTTTTCAGAAGATGCGAGTGACGTCATTTTGTAGTTGAACCGGACCTTTCCAAAAGGCTCACAACCTATACACACTACACTGACACTAAGATGACAAAGTGTCAGACCCTCTTCAAAACAAGCAGGCATGTACTGTGTATCTAGACATAAATCTAACTAGACACAGGTGAACTCAAAACACAATCAACACATGAATATGCTGGGGCAAACAGGACACAGGTAACTAGGGTTAACAATAATCAAGTGACAGGCAAACAGGAAGCACAGGAACAACAAAATAAGAAGTGGCAAAAGGTTATTTTTTTTATTTTTTTTGATAGGATGATTTTCTATGTTACAGTGGGGACCTCATGATTTGTCTTTGTAATGTTGTTTTGACAAATATCCCTTCAGAGACAATAAGGATTATTATTAATTAGCCTAAAGGTCGAGGAGCGGGCCATGACAATAGGTGCTGGAAGTCATGATTCAAAGTCGAGGGCTAAAAGCTCAACTGTAGAATTACCACACATTGACTGCCGGGATTTGGAGTGTTTTTTTTTTTTTTTCAGATTTCCTTTGGGAAAAAAATCGCTGAATATTCTCTGCTGTGCGGATCCGTGCGCGGGAGCATTTAAAAGACGGCCACGGGTATCCTAGAATCAGAAAATATTCATTTTCCGACCGCGACCGTCCATTAAAAATGCACCATGCCCCCAGGCACTCTTCACATACAAACTAACGTTTGTGTTTTTCTTTTTTGGTGTCCATTACATCATGATGTCATCGGGTGACGTGCCCCCGAAAAAATGCTGATCATAGGCAAGTGAACAGCACCATCCAGCATTGGATTTTAGCTAACACGACTTAAGTCGTTTTAGGGGGTCAAATGACTTGTGCTTTGCTCGCATTTTCTGCAACAGGAAGTCAACTCTCTTCTGTTCTTGCTGTTTGAAGAAGGATGCAGACACTTTAGTGCGTATTCGCCTGGCGTAGACCTCCAGGAACACCAAGCAGTAGCTCATCAACCATAGAAAAACCAGCAGGCGTCTCACACCCGGGCGTGGCTCTGACATCTTGACATCACAGCGAGACAGCTCGGGGCTGAAGGTCCACTTATAGTCCTGGTGGAAGTTTGTCAGCTGCTTTGTCCCACACCATGCTGGCACGATACAAAGAATTGGAACAAACAACTCCACCTATCAGAAAAAAATACATGAGGGCACATGAAGAACACTGGAATGATACTTTCGTTCAATGCGGGCTGCTTCTGTACTCAATGTCCTGCATGTGTGAATCACATGTATCAGAGAATCAGATATTCAGGTGTATCAGATAACCAGGTGAATCAGATTCATCAGATGAATCAGATGAATCATTAGCACACAATCAGTTTTCTTACCTTAAAGTCGACACTGAATCCTTCAGACGTCGGTGGGAAATCCGAAAGCCAGGAAACACTCATCTGGACGATGTAATACACAAAATGATCCAAGGCAATTATGAGGCTGATCGCAATGAAATATAGAGTTACCAGAGCAAGTGAAATGACACATCGGGAACATTCCTCACTTGTTGTTTTACAACTCGTCAAACGAGTCTTGTTGTCGGCTGATATCTTGGTTCTACCGTCACCAAATTGTCGTAATAGATCTTTTGAAAGGTTGGCGTTATCAAAACGCACCGATGTCAAATAAGATTTCAAATAGCTCGCCGATTTGACGATCAGAAGAAAAACAAAAATGGCCGCTAGGATGCGGTTGGACAGCAGCTTGTAAACATTTAAGAGACTCCTGCCATATGAAATATCCCTCTCTATCCGCCCACTCATCTCCTTAAACGACTCTTTGACCTTTGACATGTTAATATGTGTGTAATCAACATCAAACTTCGTCAAGCTAGTAACAATGTGCGAGTTAAAGCTGGTCATTTTTTTGGCCTCATCCACAAGGTCCTTCTTTGCTCTGGCGAGTTCATCCGAGTTCAACAGGGTCTTGGCGAACCCCTCCGAGCTGCACTTCAGGACGTGCGCGACGGCCCCGAAGTTCTGCGCAATGTTCGGGATGACGTTGAGCACCAGGATCATCACGGCGGCGGAGACGATGAGTTTGCGCCCATGCGCCGTGCAGGCGGTCGGCAGCGTCAGGGCGAGGACGCAGCGCAGGGGGTGACAGAGGAACGTGCACAGGAATGTGCACACGCCGTAGAAGCTGGCAGTCCAGGCGGACATCTCACGGTTGTACATCAGGGTGATGCACAGCCAGTGGTAGAGGAGGCCTCCGGTCACCACGGCAACCACGAGACACAGGGACAGCAGGGTGAGCACCTGTCTGCCCCGTGCTGGGCGGGGAGCAGAGTACACGTCCCAGAGATGAAACATGGTGGACTGTAGGACCTCTCTGCAAGGATGACCCTTCCTGCAGGAAGAAAGTTGGAGTCTATGCTGTAAATTACCAAGTGTTGATTTGTGTAATAAATGTAACCACATGGACCAGTAAAACTACTTTTGGTTGCATTTACACATTTTACAGACAAAAAAATAAGTAATTGATCTGAATTGTTTTGGGCACATACAGTCTGATGATGCATTCATTCATTAATTCAACCTACTACCAACTACAATAATAAAATAAGATAAAGATAAAACAAGTCATGTAATGTTTTGTAAAAACAAGCAAAGAACAGTAAGAAAACAATTACACAGATACACCTTAATTAAAACAATGACAATTTAAAACAAGATTAGAATGCAAGTTTTTAAATTGTCTCAATGAAATAAAGGATTCTAGTTTTGTTGCTCATTCCAGCTAAAAGGGGCAAAGCCAAATGCTGTTTTGCCTAGGTTGGTGTAGGCCATGGGAAATAATAGTGGAACGCTGCGACGCGTTGTGAGCTTGGAGGTCGGCTATTTTCGGTGCTTGATTCCACACTAAACTAGCATAAAAGTCAATACTGGAGATGTGATGTACAGCATGGATTTCTACACAGAGAGGGCAATTCTTTCAACATAAGATGCTGCATTCAAGTTCAGGAGAGTTTGGACCAATTCTCTTGAATGCTGCTTCAGGTATGGCATGCCATTTACTTCACCATAGTAAATGCTACATTCATGGTCAGGAGAGGGCACTTTTTACAGACGGATATAAAGGGCAGGGGCTCAAGACCCCTTTGATGTATACCGGTATGTGTGCACGTGCTTGCAACCAACTAAAGTGCAATGGTGGGTATTATATGGGTCACCACCTGTGCTGAACCTTAGGGCAGAGTGGTAGAGGCATCTAGGGGCTTAAGGGTGGTAGCAGCAGCATGATGGCCCCATAGTCAAAGACCGAAAGTAGGACATCCTCTATGATCCTCTTTCGGCAAAATAAGGGGAAACAAGCTTTGTCTATAAAGTAGACCAAGTTTTGCCTGCAATGTTTTATTCCCAGATATTTATAAAGTTGGACTCTTTCAAGAGGAGTACCAGATAAAGTGCAAATCTTCACATTTGTAAAATCAATCGATTTTGCTCTGGTGAAGAGCATGCACTTTGCAATAACCGTCACCCACTTTCTTTACAGATTTAGTTTGATTTTATGCTATGATGAAGAAGCACAAAGCCATTTCAGAATGTTATATGTCATTTTTATTATAAAATTCTAATTGTCCTCATAATTTTGACACTATTGAGACGTGAATGCATCAATAATGGCAAAGGCTTGCATAGAACAATGGAAGTCTTTTGTAAAACCAACGTTGTTCCATTATTATTATTATCTTTAACATACTGTATATCTCTTTTCGGGATAATGAGCTCAAGTGGAGGGCTTTTTACTACTTTTCATTGGTTCAATATTAGTTTAACCAACACACAGACGTAAAGGGTGTTCCAATAGCACATATTTATGAAAAAAGAGACGGCCAATCGGGTGGAGTTAGCTGGTTTGGCAGGAAGTGTGGAGTTAGGAGGTTTTGTCCCAAGCACTTTTTACTACTTTCTATTGGTTCAATATTATTTTAATCAACACTCAGCTGTAAAGGGTGTTCAATATAGCCCTGATTTATGCCAAAAAATCTAAAACCTCAAAAATGGAGTTAAGAGGTTTTGGCCAGACAGTGACGATATGTATGACAAATTATATTACAACCTTGACAGCATGTCGAGCGGTGCCAGGAAAAATAAAGTATACCCCAAAAATATGAATTCAGGATATCAGGATATCATGAAACAAAGCCGGACTCCCTCAATCAAAAGTGAAATAAAAACATCAAAAATAATGAAGTGTTAATATTTCTTACCTGAGAGGGTTGACAGAGTTTAGAGAGGTAAGGAACTTCATTCTGTTTGCAGGGTTTAGAGATGATTCAGATGAACATGCTCTAGAATATATGAGGACGCTAAAAGGGAAGCAGCAACAGTCATATTGATATTCGTGTCAGGCCACTTGTGTTCCCAAGTGGAAAGTCATAATGTCATCATCATGTCGACACACAAACAATCTTAAGGACAGGCGTGACACATTCACATAAGTTTGCTCAATGAATGTAGGCCGGTGTTTGTGGTCGATAAAATAGGGAAACGTGAATTACATCGTTTCCTCTTTGTTTCCTTTTTAATCACTCTTTTTTGTGAGTTGCACTTTCTGTATGAGTTCTCTTTAACCACGTGAACTCTGGCGTGTCTATTCCGGACACTTGTAGATTTATGGTAAAGAGATAGGGAGATATATTTTCGTCCATGCCTTACATCCCTAAACTTCTTTTCCTTTTTTTTACGATTTTGAAAAACATTTTAAAAACTTCAAATAGCGGATCTACATCGACACGTTGTGAGCAGTGGTGTGATGTGATATGGATTTTAGAAGTGTGGGTCCTCTAAATTCATGATGTCATGCGCGCACGCTGTTTTTATTGTTAATTAGTGTGCATATGAGGTGCGCGTGCGTGCAGCAAAATAAGTGTGGGCTCACGCGAGCCCATGGCATCTCACCCCTGGTTGTGAGCTTATAAATCAGCTATTTGAAATATTTAAAAACGTTTTTTTCTTCCAAAATAAAACGGTAAAGAGTTTCGGGATAAGGGTGTAAGGCATGGACGAAAATTGGGCCCTTGGAGTAGATGGGAAAAGGAGAGGACCTAGTATAGAGCCCTGGGGAACTCTCTCTGGTTTGAATGAATAGTTGAAGTTGTTTGTGTCTGGGGAGTCCTGCACTGGCCTAGAGGTCCAGTAGGTGCATACCACATAGCTTCTGATGCCTGAGCCTGACAGTGTGTTGTGGGTTCGAATCCTGATCCTGACGACCTTTGCTGCGTGTCACTCCCCATCTCTCTCCCCATTTCCTGTCAGTCTACAGTCCTATCAATAAAGGCATAAAAGCCCCAAAAACAAATCTTAAAAAAAGAGAGAGAGAAAAAAAAAAAGAGGAAGTTGTTTGTGTCTTTCTGTCCTAACATCCGGGAATCGGGCTGAAACTTCCCATAATGGTGTGTTTTGATCTGGGGGAAATTCTACTTTGATAAAATGATATGATAAAAAATTCTTTTTATCATTGTATGGTCTAATAAGGCTTTTATGAACACCCTGAACAGTTTTTAATTTGCTTGCTTGATTCAGTTTTTAGATATGTTATCAGGCCCTCCCCCCCCCCATACCGCTCCCCCATACACACCCATTGTAACTTCAAACTCCCATTTTAACCATGATTCAAACACCCATTATTATTTTTTTCTGGTGACTCATAATACCCTTCTAATACATGAGCGGGCCGTGTTTTTTCGATAACGTTTTTAATTTATTTTTAATATTCTATTATTGTATTTAATTTGTTCTATTATCCCAAAGAATTATTAAAAATACATGAAAAACTTTATAAAAAAACACGGCCTGCTCGCGTATTAGGAGGGTATTATGAGTCACCAGAAAAAAATAACGGGAAAAATATGGGGAGAGGGCCTCGTAACATTTACATCAAATATCTAAATACTAAAAGAAGCAAATTAAAATCTGTTCAGGGTGTTCATAAAAGCCTGATTAGACCATACAATGACAAAACGTTTTTTTGAAAGTGAAATATCACTTTAAGTAAATGGTCATGCTGGTGTTGGGTGACTTAGTGTTGAACATGTGAACTGGGACAGTCAGGGCCCCTAGCTGGTCTTCACTGACCCCACCACCACCACTAACTAACAGAGTTCCGTTAACCATTAAGTTAACCATTGTGGCAAACCTTGGGACTTTCAGACAATTTACAGCAGCAAGCAGACATCGAGGTATTTACAACCTCGTGGTCCTTCGTCACAAAAGGGGCTCATATATGTCGGAGACCACGAGATGCTGGTGAATAAATAAATAAATAAAGAGTAGCTGCTACTGTTTGACTTGTAAGTATATCATTGCTGCCGGGTGGCAACTTGTATGAGAATGTCCAAAACCATTCTTTTTAAACAGTTATTTCAAAAAAGAAAAAAAATATATATATAGTGAAAATTGACGATCTACATGCTCACAACACATCGAGATGTGATGCGTTGTAGGCTTATGGATCTGCTATTTTCACCATTTTAATGTGACACTCAAGTATGATGACGTAAGTTAATAATTTACAAAAGAAACATAAAAATGGAGATACAAGGCCCGATGGCAACGATATGTATGTACAGTATGTAAGTTGTAGTATTCAAGGGTTCTAAATGATATACATTTCATAATATACACAGTACACAGTACACACACACACACACACACACACACACACACACACACACACACACACACACACACACACACACACACACACACACACACACACACACACACTTACATATATGTCAACTCTAATCTCTGATTACTATCGCTCTTAATCAAATGAATGAACAACAAATAACGCAAACTCTGTTCAGTTTATTTTAGAAGTAACATGTTACGCAATACAAATCACACGTGAATTTGGACGACAGTAGGACAATAATTGTCATTTAATTCGGACAAAACAAACCTTCAGAGCATGATATAGCAACAAAAAATACATATAGGTATTTATAATAACTAAGAATGAGTTGATTTGACCTTGTGAGTGATTTAAAACAAAGGAACAAAGGCATTTGAAACACACAACAATATACAGGATAATGTATAAGGACAGTGAGTTCTTTTAGTGCCAGCAGATGTCAGCTCAGCTGCACGCACACACGCACGCACACACACACACGCACGCGCGCGCACACACACACACACACACACACACACACACACACACACACACACACACACACACACACACACACACACACACACACACACACATTCTCGAATGGAAAAAATATATAGGTCTATACTTCTTCGCAACTACAGGTCAATTTGTGGCCGCTCACAGCAGGATAAAATGTTTGCCCTGTTGGACTTTATGGAGTCAGACACAGTACAATAATGGGTCCCCCATTATGTTTTTAAATTCTGCATTCTTGGAGCATCGGGACTGAAGCTTCCCTCTGCTAAACATAACATCTCACAGCGTGAGACGTGAACACAGATGGGACTGCAAACTCCTCGATACTTGAGAATAAAAAATGTAAAAAAAATATGTCGAGTATAATAGGCTCATTCAATGCGTGGCAAGAGGTAACAGCTTCCATAAGCTCCAACCTTTATATGACCCAGGGTGCAGTTTAGTTTAGTGTCTATCAATAAACACGATGTTATCAACTAAAGTGCACTATGCTGATAGCTTTATGAATACAAATAATTTAGTATTACTATTAACTATACTAGGCCGTCTGGCCAGTGATGTATATCGGACCAGTTCCCAATATATATGGTTATGAAGTCCTGTTAGATATGATGACACCAGGGATCTCCATATATGGGCATATAGTGGTTCCCATGATATCACAACATACAATCCCTTTTATGCCCATACATGGAGATACCTGTCTGAACCAGCCACACCACTGTGATGTCACCTGTTTATGCCCATATATGGAGATCCCTGCTCTGTGTATCTGACATCACTGTGATGTCACCTGTGATGTGTCAGGGGAACCACAGTGTCAGGTGTTATCCTTGCTCTGAGTATCTGACATCACTGTGATGTCACCTGTGATGTCACAGTGATGTGTCAGGGGAACAACAGTGTCAGGCCTTACACGTATATGTTACACGTATACGGACAAGCTGTGACGGTTCTGACAGTAAACTGCGACCTACGGTTGCAATAATGTACAGAATACTGACATCTTTATTAATGCACCTAATTGAGTATGAATTATAATAAAGTATACTTATATCTATTAATAAACATCATTGAGTATAACTATACTGATATATTTATTAACCAGTCACACCCTCTATACCCCATGGCTCTATACTTAGCCCCCTCCGTTTTCCCTCTAAACCAAATCTCTTTGCGGGAAAATAGCCGATCTACAAGCTCACAATGCGTCTCAACGCGACTCATTATATCCCTATGTTCGCCTATTTGTGCAGAATGATGGCCTATTATGCCATCATGTGGTTGATAAACATCATTGAGTTATGAACTATAATGTATACTGATACCTTGTCATCTACCATCTTTCACATCAAGAGACTATTATATATCAAAGTGTGGCATTGGTCACTGGGCCGAATGAGAGGCGCACGTTGAAGACATCACCGGTGACGTTGGGATGGAGGTTCGCCCAGTCTGGGAAGGTGTTCAGGTCGAACATGGCCACGCCCCACGTGTTCATGGCCAGAGAAACCGCCAGGACGCCCAGAACGTTCATGACAATACCAGTTTTTACCTGTGATCAAACGACAAGATGGCACACCAGTTCGCTGAGTATGCATTTTCAAACACACCCATAATTTAATCAAATATATGTACCGTATGTCTGTGTGTGTTTATACCCATAGCCAATCACAGGCTACGGTCCATGGGCCCATAGCCAATCAGAGAGGGGAAAAGGGTGACATCATAATATCCCTTCAGGCAAAAACACTAATAATAACTAGAAATACTGTGTGGGCTCGCCCATGACTATATTCTGCAGCGTGCTGTCATTTGAAGCTCAATCAATACTCCAGCTAACACCACTCCCAGATTTTCCACACCTCAATTGCACCTCATTGGCTAAGGGCCCTGCCTTTGTACTGTCGTGGCAGAACTTGGTAAATAAATAATGAAGATAACATAGTGTTCTCGCCTTTCAGGCGAGCCCACAATAATAACACTAACTAGAGTGTTTTAGGAATAGCAGCGCGTCATTCAAGAGAAATGGATGCGTGAATTTCCTCACCATGTCTTTCACCATAAGATGTCCTGAAGCAAAGGCGATGGAGTTTGGTGGAGTGGACACGGGCAGCATGAAGGCGTATGAACATCCTATTGTTGCCGGCATCATGAAGTACAGAGGGTTGATGGAAGCGTGAATCGCCTAAAGACACAAGCACACAACATGTCAACCAAACCACAACATTTGAACCATATTGTTGCTGTCGGGCGGACATCTCTTACCTCATATATATATATATATATATATATATATATATATATATATATATCGTCGTTGTCGGGTGGAAACCTCGTATCTCCAAGTTTCAAATTTGTATGTTCTTTCGCAAAGTAAAGCCCTGCTTCATCGTACAAGGCCGTGGCACAAAAGTAGCGAAAACAGCCGATCTACGAGCAGTGCGAGGCGTTGTGTGCTCGTAGATCGGCTGTTTTCACTAGTTTAAATCATTTTTTAAATGAAAAAAGCAAAACAAACGGTTTTGGACTTACAAGGTTTTCACCCGACAACGACGATATATATATATTTTTTTTATTAAATGTTTTTGTGTAAATGAATGGCTACTTTATCATACTACAGCATCAGACAAAAGTTGCAAAAATAGGAAATCTACAAGCTCAAAACATGTCACATCACAACTTTTGTTTTGAGATTGTAGATTTGCTATTTTTGCCATTTTGGAATTTGAAACTGAAGTGAAAAGTAACCGTTTTGGACATACAATAACATATTGTCCATACAACATACACTATGTTGTATACAACTATACAACATATAGTTATTACTCATAACTATATGAGTAATAACTGCACCAGCATCTTACTCGATAGAAGGTAAGCAAATAGCTGCATGAACACTAGCGTCCCTATTCTGGGGCCAACATTAGTCAAAATAGACCATCTATAAGCTCACAAAGTGTCATGTTGCAACTTGCAACGCATTGTGAGCCAACAGGCTAGATTGTCTATTTTCAGCAAAGAGATTTGGTGTAGAGGGAAAAAGGAATGGACCAAGCATAGACCTCTGGGGGACTCGGGTCAACAGCGTATACAGGGTTTAAAGTGCTTAAGCTATAGGGTGTGTTGTATCACAGGGGTCTTCAACAGGGGGTCCGGGACCGCTAGGGGTCCTCAGAGTTACTACAGGGCGTCCTCCAAATCTTTGTGTGATAGAAACTTTTTTTTTTCTCCTTTTTTATATTAACCCCTTGAACCCTAGTGTCCAAATTCTGAGAACTTTAGCCAAAAATAGCAGATCTACAATTTTCGGCAAAGAGCTTTGTTGTAGAGGGGAAAAGAGCAGAATAAGTACAGATAAGAGTGAAAGGTCAACTTTATCAAGTATTGACGGTTCAAGTGGTTAAATAACTGGAAACACACATTAACATGAATCCAAAATACACTGATGATTGTGCTGTCACGCAATGAAACTATTATGGAAACTATGAAAAAGATCTCTCTCTCAACTAAGGGGTCCTTGGCCCGAAAACGTCTAAGACCCCTGGTGTATCAGATATATGCTGACCACATCTAAAAACACGGTGGCTTGGTTAGTGTGCATGCTACTGTCCTTTTAACAGTATTGCAGGATTTGCAATATTGCAGAGGACAAAGAATCCTCGGATAATGATTACTGATAACTGCTGTTAATGTCCAACGCATGCACCATTATGTCGGTCAACAACTGTGAGAGTTTAACAAGCCTGTGAATCCACTGTTTAACCAGGAGGTCAAGGGATGTAATGTATGTATGTGTTGTATGTACCGGTATGTATGTGTACATACACAGAGCCCTCTAGTCGCGTGATCTCCGTTCCCTTCTTGGGGCCAGGTCTTCTACTTAGGGGTGGGCGATATGGAAAAATACAATATCACAATATCTTCCCAAGTTGTATCACGATACACAATTTTATCACGATTCTTTTTCACGTTGGTTTTTATGGTTATTTTTCAAGTCACTTGACAAAAGACTCTCTGGGTTCCTTTTGGAAGGTCTAAATTGAACTTTACAAGTATGTAACTCTGACAAGTTACGGGTCCATTTGGTTTCATTTGTATACTGTCAGAGTTAAGTGGAGACCTTGACATTTGAAAGTTTGAGAACTGATGATTTTGACCAAAATTGAATTCTGCAATGAATCTCTGTATTAACGATTAAACAGGATTTTTTACAAGGCTCCCTCAATTGTATCACGATATATATACGATACCTCTGAAAAGGCATATCGTGGAGGCATTGTATCGTCTCAACGATAATTATCACCATATCGCCCACCCCCTACTTCTATACACATCTATTGGGGAATAGTGAGAATGCGCTGAACCGGAAGTTTACGGAATGCATTGGAATCTATGGGGAAAAAGTGACATTTCCGGCGTACATGAACCAAGTGATCGGCGCTGTTTCTCACCTCGCATTGGCAGAACTCCTCTATACATACACGAGCACTCTCTAGAGGCGCCTTAACAATTCGGAGATGATTGGATGTTATGTTTATGATACTAGACCAGTGCCCGTTGGGCACAAGTTGGAAACGATGCAAGTTGGAAATGCATGCCTCACCCAGAAGAAATACATTTCAAAATAAAACAAAACACGGTACCCCTTTAAATAACTAGAGGTTCGAGCCGCAACGCCGATCCGAATAATATGTCACAGAGTCAGGGGCTTTGACAGATTGTACATGTCTGTCCGTGTCCCTGTAGTGCCCATATATGGAGATCTCTCTATTCGTCTGTCTACCTGTGTCGCTGGCGGGCAGCGCGCTCCCTCGCGTCCTCTGTTGATGTGCGCGCTGAGTTTGAAGTCGGTCGGTCCCATATATACACATGTATACACATGACCATATACAGGGCAGGCATAGCATTCAGATCTGTGGCTCTGGAGAACCGGATCTCCATATATGCCTATATATAAGGCAACAAGCAACAAGCAACAAGACCAGACTGACCATGTTGCTTGACATGGTGCAAGGAATTGAGGCAGGAGGGTTTATAATAATTCAGGATTCTGTAAACTACTCGGGTCGACGCCTTCTCAAGAGCTTCATAAAAGCAGCTTTAGACAGGGCGGAGGTTGTCCATGTATTGGGCTTTGATGTTAGTGAGGAAGAGCTTAATGATGGACTGAAAGGGGCTTCCATTCAAAGGCTACACGTTCACAATGCGTACTTAGACCCCCTAGGATGGACTGAACAGTGAACATCCACCTTTCACAGTTCAACGGTTCTCTGCCGAGGAGATTGTCGATCTCGTCAAGCAAACGCCACAGTCAAAGCCAGTGACCCTGGTTATTGACTCTATTTCATGGGTTTTGAGACATCTCAGCCCCTTTGCCATCTGTAAATGTCTTCAGCAGCTAAAGAAAGGGGGAGCTGTGGGAACAGTTATTGGTCTGCTGCACTCAGACCTTCATCAGCGTGGCATAGTAGGGAGTGTGGACCACTTGGCCACTGCAGTCATCACTTTGACTCCTGGGCTCAGAAGACACGAAGCCACCGCAAAAACAACAAGACGCTCACATTCAGGGAAGGTTATGCAACATGAAGATATCTTCACTATCAAAGATGATCTTACAGTCACAGTACAGAGCAAGCCCAGTCACCCTGGAACCATACAGGCTGAACCTGAGGCGGACCCAGCAGCCAACTTGACCTTCAACCTCCGCTTATCCAACGCAGAGCGAGAAGCCAAGGAAAAACTGTCTCTTCCATTTGTCTTCAGTAAAAAGAAGAAATCCGCTCTCCTCAAATCAGGCCCCGGAACAGGGCGGATTCTGTATGAGCCTGATGCAAATGACGACTATGACCAGGAGGATCCTGATGATGATCTTGACGTCTAGGCCAAGGGCATAGAAACCCACTGGAGTTGCCATGTTTCATGCCAGCCTTGCCATCCTACTGTAGTCTAGCCTCAAGCAACTTAGATGCTATAATGCTATCTGGCATCTAGAGTTGCACTAGCCCATAGCACTTACTGTAGCTCTCACCTACCCTCCCATGTCTAACAGGACTTCATATGGGAATGCCCATATATGGAGGCCACATCGGCCACATACCACACTAAAGCCCTTTGCACACAGGCGCGTTTAACCGCACGGATAAAACGGACAATATAATTTTTTGAAAAGAAAACAATGATTCTCTATGACCTCATGCACACCGGCTCCGAATTAGCCGTGCGACGAGTGGCTGCCGCCGTGCGTTTTTTCTCGATCGAACCCAGTTCGATTCGTGCGTCTTGTCGCATGCGGTAAAAAACTCATCACTCCTTTTATGACTCCTTTTTGGATCCGCAGCGCCGATTCCGCACAGCCTTGCACACCAAATCCAATGCGTTTTATTCATGCCGCAAACGAAAAAAACGCAACTGTCCTGTGTGCAAAGGGCTTAACGGCTGGTTCTACAGACAGGGATCTCCATGTATGGGCATAAAAGGGTATGATGTCAGATGTCATAGACATCATAGGACTTTCACATAGCGAATAACTGTGTAAGCATGTTTGGGCTCTCACAGCATATCTCCATATACAGCATCTGGATCTCCATATACTGTATAGGTACCAGGGGTCTCCATATTGGGTAACAGGTCCGGTATACATCACTGGCCAGATGGCCAAGAATTGGCGCAACCTTGCGAGGTCGCATGTCGCCCTGAGGCATCTTATTAGTTTATGGTTATGTCTGAGTCAGTGTGTCGTGGCTGTGGTCCTGCCTATATATGGGCAGGATTGGGTTTGTTCATGGCTATGCTGAGTCAGAGTGACTCGGCCATGTAGCCAATTCTAATATAGGAGAATGTCATATGATCAGAGCTGTACAGAATAAATACAATATAATTATAAAATAGGCCTAGTATACAAAATTATTAACCCCATCTTGAGATTTGGTTGAACAACATTTTTAATTTTAAGCACCACATTCTGATTCCTTGGCAAAGAAGCAAGAATTCACACTGAGCTTCCTTTATAGAACGAAGTCCTGTTTTTCTCCCGACCTCGGAAAAAGCTGGTCATTTCATGTCGCAGCCATGTCGCTTTTTGAAACGCTGAGGAAGGCCCATAGGCCGAAACGCGTCCGTTTCTCTAAATAGACTGCTGCTGCTGTGCTTATGAAATAAATAAATACATGTTAAAGTCATTATTCAAGAGAATGTGGATATTCCCTTCATTTTGCAGCCATGTCGCAGCCATTCTCAGTAATCTTACATTTGTGCTAAATTTGACTAGTCCAAAATCTGAAATCTACAGACCAGACTCAAATTTGTGATCCCTCTAGTGAGTTTTAAAAAGATTGCCATGGGCACACGTCCCAGACATTGCTCCTGCAATGTAACAAATGTAGTTGATCTTAGTTTTATATTAGTTTAGTAAAAAATAGAACATTGTTGCTCTTAGTTTTATATTCGTCTCATATTGGTCACTTTGTTAGATTCTCTGTTTCTCCTTGAGCTTATACTTCCTAGGTCGTGGGTATTGTTTTTACGGATGTTATATGTCTGTCTTTGTCATGTCCTGTATTTGTTGTTACTGGCAGAGCTTGTGTAACATTTATTTGCGTTTTCTCTTGGCCAGTTCACACTCGTAAAAGAGACTATGGTCTCAACGTGGTTTTTACTGGTTAAATAAAGGTTAGATAAATACAAATAAAAACCATGGTGGATCATTAGTGAGCAGATGGTGCTGGAAGCTCTCACCAGTTCAGCGATGACAGGTAGAAATATGATGATTGTGGCCGTGTTGCTGGCAAACTCTGTGAAACAGGCCAGGAAGGCTGTGATCAACATGACAGCTGCAGCTGGTGGGACCTGAGCGATGGGCTGGAGGTGACCTCCAATCCACGCCGCCAGACCCGACTCCTGTAGGATGGATGCCAGCACATCACCACACAACAGTCAACCAGTGGCGTCAGTTCAGAAAAAGCTAAGGTATGGCAACATGACTGGTGTCTTGCACATGTGCCTTCGCGCGCGTGCAAGACACCAGTCATGTTGCCATACCTTAGCAACAGGCATGAATGATACATTTATTTTAAGAAGTACATTTTATTTTTTCTTACCTTGTTAAAGTAACCATTTTGTTAAATTTTGCATTTGTAGTTATATTACTGTAATTTAACAACATAATAACCAGCACAGATAGACAAAGATACATTCATGGATTTATATTTAAAAGTAACTTTTATTTTCCCCCTGGACCCAGGGTATGGCAGCTGCATACATGCCTGATGAAGGTCTGAACGACCGAAACGTTGTAATAAAGTTATTGTGAGTGAAGACTGTGTGCGGGACTCTACTTCTCCAGTTCTCAACGCCACTGTTCCAACGCACCAGTCCTTGTAGGTGTGCATAAGGCCGTCTCCTCTAAAGCTGCATACCCCTGCCATACCCAATTGACGTCCCTGCAGTCAACATCATGAGCAGGGCTGTCACGATTATGACATTTTACATGACGATTCATTTTGTCACTCAAATAATTGCGATTAACGATTTAATTGTGTTTTTGTCGTTGACAATTACATTTCTGTTTGGATTTGGGGCTTTGAACTGTAAGTTGCACATGGTAGATATGACACATAACCTAAATATACAAAGAAATTACTGACATATTTGACAACTGCTTTATACTTAAAAAAGAACATTGATAGTGGAAATAGCCGATCTACAAGCTCACAACGCGTCGCATCTGATTTCCACTATTTTGGACTTTTCTTAAGAATATATGAAAAAAAAATGCAACATGGGAACGATTATGACGATTATGAAAAATAGTCGCGATTATGTCAAATAATTGCGATTAGACGATTATGTAATAATTGTGACAACCCTAGTCATGAGCCACATATTTGTTTTTGTAGGTTATTTTTTGAATAAAATAGTTTTTCAGAAAATTTAGGTCAGGCCTAAATGGGTTAAAAGGGTTTTAAAAGTCCTTAAATTGTGACTTCCTTGTAACATTTCAAAGGGAACACCAAAGCATCTCAAAGGGCACACCAAAGGTCCACGGCACAGTGGTTGGGAAACACTGTCATAGATGACTGACAACACAGATGACTGAGGTCACATAAAGTAACCCCGTTTCTATGTGGACCTCGAGATCCACATCATTTTGTAGTTGGGTCAAAGCAGTGTTGATTTCGTCGACTAAAACTATGACGAAAAATGTTTTGTCGACTGTGTTTTTTTCACTGACGAAAACGAAATAAAAACTAAGCTGTGATGACTAAAACTAAGACTAAATATATTGACAATTTCATCAACAAAATAAAAACTAGACTAACACGTTACGGAGGGACTAATTGAAAAGAGAGTTATTTTAGGCTTCGTTGCTCTCAGGTGTTGCGTGCTGAAAATAGCAGATCCACAGGCTCACAACGTGTCGCGCTGCGACGCGTTAGATCGGCTATTTTCAGCACGCAAACAAGTGTAAAATCAGCCATTACAATGTCATCAAGGCCTGCCAACATACATTTTAGTTGAATAAATCAACTTTAGATTTAGTCGCCTAAAATCGTATTATATTTAGTCGACTAAAATTAGACTAAAACTAAAACTTTTCAGGTGACTAAATTATGACTAAAACTAAAAGACATTTTATTCAAAAGACTATGAATAAAACTAAATCAAAATTTGCTGTCAAAAACAACAGTGGGTCAAAGTCAACATGCAATAATCAACAAACTCTACCTCACAGCCTTTGGCCATGGCGAAACCTCCACCAAGCAACAGAACGATGTTCCACGGAACCTTGTCCTGAGCTTTCTTCCAGGACAACAGAGGAACATACGCTGTATTTGATGCTGAGGACACAACAGTTCAACATAGTCATTTGCGTTGTCATTGCCCACTAGGTTTATTACAGTAGCCTACTGTACATGCACATGATGCTAATTAATTAGGTAGGTACTAAAACTAGCCATTTGTAACTCTGAGTTTCCAAATGAAACCAAATGCACTCTTGCGGTTCTATTTAGTCCCATTTGTAAATGAAAGGAGCTATAGTCAACTTTTTCATTGTAGGGCCGACACTTTGTTTACATCCTATTCTATAGACTAGATAGAATGTAAACAAAGTGTCGGGCTGACAATGGCCAAAATGATTATTTTATCATTAGTTTACGCTTTTTGTGGTCATTTTTGAATAGAAACACATATATGAAGCTTATTTTTTTATTAAAAAAATTCGAAACATTATTTTTATTTTAGCATCTGTTTTTCAAGAAAAAGTTGACTATAGCTCCTTTAAATTTACACTGAGGATGTTCCTGAACATCCTTGTTCTAATTGCTTCTTCCTATTTTTTAGGAAGAAAAAGCTTCTACAAAACCATTCATGAAACTCACTGACGAAGCAATAACTACCATATTACTGTAATAACCCCAGTCACAATATTGCTACGTGTTTCTTATTTGCAACTTACAAGTACTATGAGAATATTGTTAAATGTACTTCAGTGTAACATGTAGATTTTGTGCTCAGTACATGAAATTGAGAAACAAAAAGCACCTTGGTTTTGACATTTTGAAATTCTTTAATATCTAATTAATCTATTAAAGGTAGGGTAAGTGATATTTAGTTAAAATAGCGTGTCTGTTCAGGGACAGGTCTCCCCATCTCATCAGCCAATCATCTATCAGCTTCAATTTTACAGTGCTCCAGTTCCTGTGTGAATTCTCTCTCCTGATTGGGTAAAAGAAGTATCCAGGCCTGAAAACGCATTTTCTGCTTACTAAAGAGCTGTAACAACAGGGAGAACCCTGTTACTGAACAGAAATTCTATATCAATGACACCTATCACAATATAGAGCTATTGAACACTTATTTTAACAAAAGGATATCACTTGCCCAACTTTTAAGATACTTCAAGGCCTGCATATAAATACCCTTCAGTTTTTATCAGGTACTTTCATTTATACCAATGTAAAACAATTGAACTGTTTGACCCAATGAACCCAATGATCTTTTGCGTTCATTGGGGACTTTTTTTCTATTCTTCATCCAAGTCCAGTGGTTTGTTTGACCAGCTGAACACACACACACACACACACACACACACACACACACATACACACACGCACACACACACGCACACGCGCACGCGCACACACACGCGCACACACACGCGCGCGCATACGCATGCACGCGCACACACACACACACACACACACACACACACACACACACACACACACACACACACACACACACGTACAGACAAATGCAAGGACACACATGCGCGTGTGCTCACATGTGCATAAACAACACATACGCACAGATGTACAGTAGAGACAAATTCATGCATGCTCACGCACGTGCGCACTCACAGAACTGTGAGTCTGTGGCAACATTTTTCTTGCGAGATTAATATAATCACACAAACACCTCGTTCAGACTCTAATCTGCATCATTAACATTCCTTTGAAGATTTGCTACTTATTTGTAACGGCTGCAATCCAAGCACACATTATAGAGCCTTTGTGGTGGTCAATGTTAAAGCTGCAAAAATGTTTAAAATGGATAAAACATTATTTTAATCAATCTGTATGGCAGAGAATATTAATGCAAAATAACTGGGTCTGCAGTGGTTGGAGGTGGTCTCCCTACTCTTCCATTGTGACATTTAGACCCTGGTGTTAGGACATCCTGGGGTGTCACACCAAATTCTGGGCCCTGCATAAAAGGTCCTCTACTGCAGGGGTTTTCAAAGTGGGTGTCGGGGCACCCTGGGGTGCCGTGATGGCAGTCCAGGGGTGGAATTTATTTGGACACTTGAAAAAATATTTAGTATCATTTTAAACTTGAAGTACAGTTATTTTCAGTCAGTTCTAACCAAAATGGCTATAATCTCAACGTTTTCCTCGCAACATAATCACTAAAATCTCTGTCGTGCAGAAACCTCGTATTTGAAACTATCGAAGTTTCAAATGTGTACGTATTTTGGTAAAGCAAAGCCCTGCTTCATCATACAAGACTGTCGCACAAAACGAGTGAAAACAGCCGATCTACAAGCACACAACGCCTCGCGATGTGAGGCGTTGTGTGCTTGTAGATCGGCTGTTTTCACTAGTTTAGTACATTTTATAGATGATAAATACAAAACAGTTTTGGACATACAAGGTTTCCACCCGACATCGACGATATGCTATAAATATAAGGTGCTGGGAGTGAAAATTATAATGTAGGGGTGCCTCAGATTTAAAAAAAAATATTTTTGGGGTGCCCTGAGACAAAAGAGTTTGGGAACACCTGCTCTACTGTACAAGTGGTTCTCAAACGTTTTTATTTGCAAGGACTACCATAACTCTGAGAGAGTACTAAACTCCAAATGTTCACTCTCAGAGTTACAGTACAGACCTGTTGTGGTCATTCAGAGCTATCTATTTGTGTTTCCGATCATTTATGTCCACTCATTTTGTATGTCCGTGGCAAAACTAAATTTTTGACAAAAATGTCCACCACAAGCCCACATGGCGATGTTTGTTAGTGTGTGTGTTTGACCTTGAGGGTTGGTCCACCAGCTGAGAGAAGGCTTTGTGGAGGGGAAGAAGAAGAGCATTGAGACGATGATGACTCCTGTCACTGCGTCAGAAACATACCTGAAGGAAACACCACCCAATGAATCCTTTGAATCCACTGGATTTTTAAAATAGACGTTCTACAAGCTCACAATGCGACACGTGGTGAGCTTGTAGATTGGCTATTTTCCCCATTGTAGGACAAAGCATAAAACATGGCCTAAGTGGGTTAATCAGACTAATTGATTTAGTCAATTAGAATGTTTTCACATTGATTGGTTGATATGTAATCGTAGTTTGTTGTAAGGCCTACTGAACAAAAAGATCATAAGCGATGCGATGCAGATTAACCACATGAATCCTATAGTGTTCCTATTCTGGGCATATCACAGCAGGTGAACATTCAGCAAAAGTGGCCAACATAGAATACAAGCTCACAACCCATCACAAAGCTACATGTTGTGAGCTTATAGATCGCCAATTTTCTGTGAAGAGATTGGTTGTAGAAGGTTAAAAAGGAGGGTGCCAACAAGTACAGACCCCTGGGGGACCATGCCACGGTTAATAATAATAATAATGGAGAAACCTCCATCAGTGACTCAATGGTACAGAGAAATATACAGAGTGCTACCAATGGAAAGACTCGGTGCCAAATTAAAAGAGAAGGAAGACGATTTTCTAAATATTTGGCAGCCACTGATAAACTATTTGCCCAAGGATCTAGCTACACTGATTTATAATGGAAGTGATGACCTGGTTTGGAAAGCCCCAGCTGTACTCCTTCGATTTACCTTTTAGTGTGCCCCTTGTGTGGAGATGTTACCACTCTGAATAACTGACTGTGTATTGATTTGATAAGTATGGATAATTGTATGAATATTGTGTTGTGCTGTTCGCCCGTATTTTAGTTTTTGTGTTTGTCTGTGTTTTGTTCTTGTTTCCGTTTGGTATGTCTTTAATTTGTTTTACTGCAGTTTGTACAAATATTTTAATACTTTTCTGTCACACATTTATGTGAAAACTATATGTAAAAAATATATAATAATAATTACCTATATTATCCCACGGGTGAAATTCGGTTTCAGCTTAACCCAGCTGAGTGCTGCCCACAACGGGCACGGGGGAAGGGAGCAGTTAAGGGTTAGGTGTCTTGCTCATGGACACTTCGACACATAGCTGGAGCTGGAATCGTACCTTGGACCTCCGGAGTCCTAGGCATGGACACTAACCATTCAGCCATATCGTTGCTGTCTTTGGGCAGACACCTTGTAACTCCAAATTTAAACTTTTTATGTTTTTTTCATCAATTAATGCCCTATACTTCAGCATCAGCTTCCACTGATTCTATAGGAGCAAAGGGGCGGAGTTGCCCGTTGCAGCAGGTCGATGGTGTTGACGCCGAAGTCCAACATGTTTGAAGGTTTGCTTTCAGTGATTCTGAATCCATTGCAAGCATTTGTTTTGCATGAAAAACATTCCTTGGGCTAGATATCGGCCCCCCAAAACAGTCAAAAGTGATGAGTCATCACTTTTTTTCCACTTTTCACAGTTTTGGGCTGCCGAAAGTTAACCCAAGCAATGTTTTTTATGCAAAACAAATGCTTGCAATGGATTCAGAATCATGAAGAACCCCTAGTTTGACCCCTCACATGCTAATTAAAGCAGATGTTTTTCCTTTTTTTTATATATTTCTAGTGGAGTCAATGGGATAGTGAATATGCAAATGGCCATCACTTTTTTTCGCAATGTTTCCGGCAGAGCAGGCCTCTCATTCTGTGGACCTTAATGACCAAACTAATAGATAAAACAGAAATAAAAAGTACGGCAGAAAATCACAGGTCCTACCCTATTCCTTGAGCCTTTGGGCTTGTGGGTCGCCGGCTATAAGTCATAATTATGAAGTACACACCAGAAAACCGCCACCACCCACAACCCACCAGACTACATGGGGAAACCGAGGCATCTGACGCCTCTCCATGCGTTGGACAGAATGCTTCTGATGCAGATGAGTGACCATACCCCTTTCTTACCCTTTCTTGAAGAACACGGACCAGCCGGTGACAAACTTGGGGTCTCGTGTGAACAGCAGGAGGGCGAACAACACGAAGAAGAAACAAATGGACCCTTCGGCGAAACTGAAAAGGAGTGTTGAGTGAAATGAACGTCAACGTCAATGTAAACATTTAACCCATTCAGAACGGGTACACAGTATTGTGCATCATTATTTTATGCTTTAACTATTGAAAAATAGCAGATATAGAAGCTCACAGCGCGGCACCGAGTGCCGCGCTGCGAGCTTGTAGATCTGCTGTTTTTGAAAAATCGTGAAAATTAGAATTTTGACCCGATTCTATAAGTGTCTTTTGAATCCTTCTAAGGTTTTTTGAAAAACCTATGTTTCTATGTCAGCAATCAGGCTAGCCATCATCAAAGAAAAGGTCCTTTTCACTTAACTGGAGCTCAGTTAGTCTGTTCTTGAGAGACTACTATGTCAGTGGTTCTCAAACCTTTTCATGTGAAGGACTCCCAAAATGATATTTATTTGGCCACGGACCCGCATCTCAAAATACTTAGTTCCAGGGACCCCCTAGAAGCAAAATTTTAGTTACAAACGTTCGCTTTGAAAATACATATAGTCAAAGATTTGCACACATTTTCACGACTTTTTCAAAAATAGCAGATCTACAAGCTCGCAGCGAGGCACTCGGTGCCGCGCTGTGAGCTTGTATATCTGCTATTTTTCACTTGTTAAAGCATTCAATAATTCCAGGCCTAAATGGTTCTACGTTACATGAGATTGACACACAGAGATCCTCACTTTATGGGTCCCAGTTTCCTGTAGTCGTCATCGATGACGGCTTCCGCTTTGGCTTCCGCCAGCGCTCTTTGATCCTGTCGCTTCAGACACAATCTGTGCAACACAAAGACGTTGGAAATGATCAAACATCACACTAGGGCATTCACCAAATATTAGAATATCAAAGCCACTATTCAACGTTCTTCACCAAAGTCGAATATTCGCTGATTTTTATTGTTTTATTGTTTTCTCTTTAAAAAATATATAGTTTATAAAGCGTGGCTAGATAGGAAGTCATAAGAATGAGTTGTCAATGCCCCTGGTTAGTAAGGGAAAGTTAGCCTATTGCTACATCAATCTGGGAACTAAATCTAAATCAATAGCTTTCTTCACAAATGTGTTCATAAAGGTGTCTACTATCACCTCTGAACTTTGTCAAACCCAACTCCCTTGGGAGCCAATCAAAGTTATTGGGTATCCCGAGGGCCTGGGATTAAAGGGGGAAAAATAAAAAATGGCCAATATGAACGTATGAGGTGTGTAATTTGGGTATTTTGGGGCTGCTGAATCCATTCCATTAGTTTTCAGTTAAAATGACTCCTTGGCCATAAAATAGGCCACAGCTACTTTTGTCTGTCCATGAGACATATAATATTGGCAATAAAAAAAAAGTAGGGTTTGAATTCATGAAAACTATTCAAGATCAGGTGGGTAAGCACACATCATGACACACAGGATAACATGATACAATCTGACAAGGAACACTCAAACACAGGGTTTAAAACAGGGACTAACAGGACACAGGTGAACTCGAATGACATGATTGGCTAATCCTTAACCAATTAGGCCTTTTTTGTGGCCAAGGAGTAATTTTAACTGATAACTAGTGGTTGGAATGGATTCAGCAGCACAACAATACCCTAATTACACACCTCATACGTTCATATTGGCCATTTTTTATTTTTCCCCCTTTAATCCCAGGCCCTGGGTATCCCGATACCCCCAACTTTGATTGGCTCCCACAAAGTATGTCAAGGGAGTTGGGTTTGACGAAGTTCAGAGGTGATAGTAGACACCTTTATGAACACATTTTGTGAAGAAAGCTAGTGATTTAGATTTAGTTCCCAGATTGATGTAGCAATAAGCTAACTTTCCCTTACTAGGTGGACCTTTTTAGGCAGTGACCACCAAAATGAACATATTTGAACTGGGGACCCCCACCCTGACAAGCACTTGGAATTGTAGGTATTACATTTAATGCAACAGAAACGAAAGAATCTCACTGGATTCAAGGAATACATTTACTCCTGTGTTGACTGTGCAATGTGCATAGCTGAATAGGATGGGGTCAATGCACCTGTATTCTAACATCAGTTATAATGGTGGTACTTGGAGAGACAGATACAGATATTTTCCGAGGTCGTACTTGGTGTAAAAGACACTGCTTTAAGCGGTTAACCAATTTCAACCTGGCATTATTATGTAATCAAAAGATTTTCTGAAAGTGGCGAGATCTTCAAAGGTTCAAACCCAGGGACGTGCTGGCCATTGGGAAAAGCGGGACAACTCCCGAACGGCCGGTTCATTCTCGGCCGGTCCAGGCCGGGCCATTAGGAATAAATTAAACTGTTTGCACAAAAGTAGTGAAAACAGCAGATCTACAAGCACACAACGCCTCGCACCGCGAGGCGTTGTGTGCTTGTAGATCGGCTGTTTTCACTAGTTTAAATCATTTTTTAAATGATAAATACAAAACAAACGGTTTTGGACATACAAGGTTTCCACCCGACAACAACGAAATACAGGCCTAATTCATGTAATTGGCCCACTGGCTTGTCACTTGTCATGATCTGAAATGGCAAATCTTTGAGTGGCAGCAGCGCTATAGAGAGAGATCTCTCTCTATAGCGCGCAATGAGGGCCTCTCCAACCCTTTTTTCCCGGGCTGAATCAGGGGCCCAGCACGTCCCTGTTCAAACCTAATGTGATCACAGAATCTCTCCACACCTTGTGTTCAATCCCCCGTAGAGGAACGAAATCCAGATCCAACCCAGGAACAGAAACACCACCATGAGGGGGAACGCAAACGCAAACCAAGATCCAAAGTTGATGACGTCGCAGTCTGGAAAGTAACTGCAAATCAAAAGCAAAGATCAAACAATACAGTATTATAATGTGGTGTCGATGCTTTCCTCCTAAAAACACAAAATCTGCCTACATTCTAGTTTTGAGTCAGCGCACTCAGGGGTGTCGCACCACATTCTGGGCCCTGGGTACAAGGATTCACTGGATTATTTTGTGCTTTAACTATTGAAAAATAGCAGATATACAAGCTCACAGCGCACTGCTATTTTTGAATTATTGTGAAAATGTGTGCAAGTCTTTGAATATTTCAAATCTTTCTAAGGTTTTTTGAAAAAACCTATGTTTCTATGTCAGTGGTGCTCAAACCTTTTCATGTATTTGGCCATGGACCCCCATCTCAAAATATACAGTTCCAGGACCCCCCCCCCCCCCCCCCCCATCCCAGAAGCAAATTTGAGTTACAAATGTCTGCTTAAAAAATACATATATATTTAAAGATTTGCATACATTTTCGCGGCTTTTCGAAATTAGCAGATCTACAAGCTCACAGTGTGGCACTCGGTGCCGCGCTGTGAGCTTGTAGATCTGCTATGTCATAGCTAAAGTATGACATAATTAAGACCCGATCCACCTTGGGCCCTAGTAACTCAGTACCACTCCCGAGTCCCCCCCCCCTTTGTGACACCCCATGTTGCTGACCTTTTCAGTTGTCCAATCAGGATGAGGTTGGGTGCGGTTCCGGTCAGCGTGGCGGTGCCTCCGATGCTGGCCGCGTACGGAATGCAGATCAGGAAGCCTTTCCACACCTTCATCTGGTACTCTGACTCTGAACGCAGGTCTTCAGCTGTCCTCGCGTCACTGTGCTCCGTTCCGTCCATCCTTTAAAGGTGTCAACGGGATTATTTGTCCAATTGTTTATTGCACTGTTCAGAGTTAAGCCTCAATTAAACTTTGACGTATGGCGACAATAGCAGAATTTACAAGCTCACAATGCGCTGCGCAATGAGCATAAATGATGCTTCAAACTGCTATATGTTTAATCTATAATATTCAAATGGGTCAAAGCTACAATCCTAGGTTTTATGTCAGGTGTCTGATGGTGCCTGATGGACGATCATGCAGATAATTGCAATGATTTAAATGCACATCTAGAATCCAATTCTGCTTCTAATGGTTTAATTGTCGTTGTCAACCAGTAGGGTCTCAATGTTTCAATGGAAGAGTAGGGAGACCACCTCCAATCACTGCAGATCTACTAGTTATATTGTATAAACATACAGTACTTTGAGTTTTGTGAAGAAAGAAAAAGTGTTGTTCTACTTATATGGTTTGGCAAAAAGCACGTTGTTTTCATGTCAGATTTATGTATTCATGTTATCCTTACCCGTCCTTTGATAATATTTGTTTCTCTGACTGCAGTGAGTTCACTGACTGCAGCTTTAAGTTGGATTGACCTGAGAGAAGTTGAACAGAAGAAGTCGTGTCAGGTTCACATAAAAAAAAAACATTTCAAGATAGGCCTACTCTAGCCAAACATGAGAATGATACTGTAAGTGCCAACTAGGTCTTTGATGTGTAATGTCTGACTTGAAAGTAGTCTAACATTATCAATACATTACTTTCTGAATATTGTCTAACTTTGCATCCAGAGCTCAATGTGTCGGAACAAATTATTGTACAAAGTTCACATCCTGGTTTACATATTACAAATTCAAGAGATAACACATTTCCGTGCACCCTACAATACCTGTATGAATAGATAGAATCTAAACACAGTATTTTAACACAAAGCTTTCATGCAGGGACATGCTGGGCCCCTGATTCAGCCCGGGAAAAAGAGTTGGAGAGGCCCTCATTGCGCGCTATAGAGAGAGAGATCTCTCCATAGCGCTGCTGCTACTCAAAGATTTGCCATTTCAGATCATGACAAGTGACAAGCCAGTGGTCCATATATGAGTTATATTTCGTCGTTGTCGAGTGGAAACCTTGTATGTCCAAAACCGTTTGTTTTGTATTTTATCATTTAAAAAATTATTTAAACTAGTGAAAACAGCCAATCTACAAGCACACAACGCCTCGCACCGCGAGGCGTTGTGTGCTTGTAGATCTGCTGTTTTCACTACTTTTGTGCGATGGCCTTGTATGATGAAGCAGAGCTTTGCTTTGCGAAAAGAAAAATTACAAATTTGAAACTTGGAGATACAAGGTTTCTTCCCGACACTTTGTTGGCCGCCCAGCCCCCAAAATGGAACGAAGGCTGACATTTTATTTTAATTTTTTTTCCTAATGGCCGGCCTGGACCGGCCTGGAATGAACCGGCCGTTCGGGAGTTGTCCCGCTTTTCCCAATGGCCAGCACGTCCCTGCTTTCATGACTTGAATACATTTTGTGGCTTTGATGTGCCAGAGGGAGTGAGTTCAGACTACATTCCACACATACGGGTGTGAATGAATGTCCAGCCTCGACACAACGCTGCCTTGTTAGCTTGCAGAACACAGGAGGTCCAACTTCTGTGGGCGTAACTATTACCACATAGGCCTATAGTAATCACCTGATTAAATTGATTCTAATGTGCTAATCGCAAATATTTTTGCATAAGCGTTTCCATTAAGCTGTATAAAAAGCTGGATGAAATCAACAGAAATGTTCATATTTCCAGCATTATTTTCATATCATTGTCCAATGTCCACACACCAATTTTGGGAATTAGCTGTAGGGCAAACGTGTCTAAAAATCTTGAAACACTACAATAAATAGTTAAAATGGCAGCTCTAGAAGCTCCAAACAGTTGACATAAATTTTTCCATAATACATTATTGATTTTGATTATTGCTACCGGTCATTGTCAGTCATTTCTTTGTATATTTCAGTAATAGGCGATGAGATATTTGCCATCTGCCCAGTGCAATTGTACGTAGACGCATAAATATGCAATGTTCCAATGTTCGGTGCCAAAAACACAATTAAATCATGAATCGCAATCATTTGTATGACAATGAATCATCAACTAAACAGCCCTTCAGTAGTTACCGTTTAGTATGTCGTTGTCTGAATCCTCTATGGACCTGCAGTTCCGCTTCAGGTCCTCCAGGGGCCCGTAGAGACTCTCCAGGATAGCGTTAGCGATGGGAAGCATCATGGCGGTGGTAGCGGTGTTGCTAAGCCACATGGACAGGAAGGACGAGGTCAGCATCATTCCCAGTATGAGCCTGGAAACAGAATTATGGTAAACAGTCATCGACCGGTAAAGGTTTGAATTTTATTCAACATTGTTGACGTGCATGTGCACGCATAGACATCAAAGGGGGCTTGAGGCCCTGCCCTTTTAGCCGCGTGTAAAAAGTGCCCTCTCCAGTACATGAATCCAGTTTTTACAATGGTGAAAGAAATGCAAATGCCCTGAAGGCAGCATACAAGAGAACTGCCTTGTCCAAACTCTCCTGAACTTGAATGCATTATCTTATGCTGAAAGAATTGCCCTCACTGTGTAGAAATCCATGCCGTATCTCCAGTATTGCCTTTTTTATGCTTAGTTTAGTGTGGTATCAAGTACCAAAAATAGCTGACCTCCAAGCTCACAACTTGTTGCAGCGCGACACGTTGTGAGCTTGGAGGTCTGCTATTTTCAATATTTTCATCAAAAGGCCCTTTTCTAAATTTCAGCCCCTGCCTCTCTAACATTCTCTGCACGTCCCTGTTGACTAGGGGTCCTCCCCAGGGGTCTGTACTTGGCCCCTTCCTTTTTATGCCTCCCCCAGCGACAGACAGCCATTGCCGGAGGAATTATGTTTCCGTGTTGTTCATCCGTCCCCAAGGAACACCTTGAGGGAATTTCATGATATTTGGCACAAACGTCCACTTGGATTCAAGGATGAACTGAATAGAAGTAAGTAGGTGGTCAAAGGTCAAAGGTCACTGTGGCCTCACAAATCACATAACATGTCTTCAAAGTCTTCTTTCACTACATAATACTATATGAGTCTGGACAGACACGGATGTAAACGGCAACTGAATGACGGAGGGGTTGCGGCACGTCTAGTTTCCCTTTACACAAAATTGCGTCGCCGAAGGCAGGTGATCTACAAACTCAGAACATGTCACAAAAGCTCACAACGCGTAGCCTGATTTCAGACTCAGCTGAAGCTTTAGTCCGACATTGTGGCCTGTTTGAGAGATTTCTGGAGGGGAGGGACTTTGACTTTCCCTAAACCAATCACTACAGATCAGCGGCAGCACTGAGCAAAGCACCTCATATTCTGATGATGACGTCACTTGAAAAACAGGATTGGCGTGTGCTTTGAGCTACAACGCGTGCTTCGAGCTTATAGATGAGCTATTTCTCACTGCATGTTCGACTATCATGACACACCCAGAAAAGGGACGCTATAGGGCAGTGGTCCTCAAAGTGGATTCCAGAGACTCTGGGTTCCTTTTAGCCTGGGTGCCAGCCTGCTCGCTCCCCTCTGCAATTTGTTTTGTCTCTCCGCATCACAGTCTGGAAAGCCTTGTATCTCCAAGGGGAGGCGGGACTTAGAAAGTGGATGGAACACAACCGCGGCTTCCGTTTGGTCTGTGGTGCGGGGCGGGACAAATACACCAGTGTGTATTGGCTGGCTGATGACGTAGCTACCCTAACCCTACTCTGATTCGTTGGAACAACATCCAATCAGCAAAGACGTCGCCTACGTCACAACTGACGTTCAGAAACACGAGTCAACTGAATCATTCACAGACTGATGCGGAGAGAAAACAAATCACGGAACGGAGCAAGCATACTGGCACCCAGGCTAGGTTCCTTTAAGGGGTTCTAAATTGACCCATACAAGACTGTAACTCTGACAGTGTACAAATGGAACCAAATGAACCCGTTAGGGTTCATTTGGTTCCATTTGGTTCCATTTGGTTCCATTTGTACAGAGTTAAGGGGAGACCTTGAAATTTGAACATTTGAGAAACACTGCTTAATTCTCCTTTTGCACAAAGTAGTGCAATGCAAGATAGAGGGCGCCAGATCCCTTTGAGTCACACCCTACCACTACTTCCTGTTCATCCACAGAGCATTGATTCTATAGTCATTTTCTCTATTAGATTTCTTTTCACTTTTTTCAACTTTTATTACTCGGGATGGTAAAAAAATGAGGCAGACAAATAGTAGTAATAAAAGTAATAAAAGTTGAAAAAAGTGAAAAGAAAGCACTTTAATCTAATGGAGAAAACAACTAGAATCAATGCTCTGTGAATGAACAGGAAGTAGTGGTAGGGTGTGACTCAAAGGGATCTGGCGCCCTCTATCTTGCATTGCACTACTTTGTGCAAAAGGAGAATAGGATCCACGTAGTTAAAACAATACGACAACAACGATCGGCCTCCTCCGTCCGTCCTCACCAAGCGGGCTTCACGCCGACGATCTTCAGGACCTTCAGGGCTATCCTGCGGTGCAGGCCCCACTCCTCGATGGCCGACGCCATGATCAGGCCGGCGAGGAAGAGGAAGTTGGTGTCGAGGAAGTACTGCGGGCAGACGGTCTTGGACGGCAGGATGCCCATGGTGGGGAAGAGGCACACGGGCAGCATGGCGGTGACGGCCAGGGGAAGAGCCTCCGTGCACCACCACGACGCCATCAGCAGGACCACGTACAGACATTTGCCCTCCTGGAAGAAAAAAAAAGAACCCCCGTGCCTCGATGTGAACGTTTTGTGATCTCTTTTGGACACTGTAGTGTGGACGCACTGTGTGTGTGTGTGTGTGTGTGTGTGTGTGTGTGTGTGTGTGTGTGTGTGTGTGTGTGTGTGTGGGTGTGTGTGTGTGTGTGTGTGTGTAGGGATGGGACGATAAGCGATATTATCGTTAATCGTGATAAAAAACACTCGCGATAATCGTATTGTGGAGTATAAATTTATCGTGAAATTGTCCTCCATCGTGCATGGGATCAATTCACATTTTATTTGCTGGATTTTGATTATCGCGATAATATCGTAAATTGAGATTTCTTTTGTCACAATAATCGCGATATGAGATTTTCGTATCGACCCATCCCTAATGTGTGTGTGTGTGTGTGTGTGCGCGCGCGTGCGTGCGTGTGCACAAGCAATATCTTACAATAAATTAGATATTATAGCTAATAATCATAACATGCAAGTGTGCTTCGCTTAAAGCAAAGGTTATTAGTTATGCTTACAATAATACTGTATAATAATGTAATCAATAATAACTGTTTTTGCTGTAGCCTATATGGATAAATAACGCACAGCTTATGCTTCTTGCACATTTTTCACTGCTGCAAAATACCTAACTGTTTTAAGAGGTTTATCATACTGTACATGACTTGTAGTTTAGGTTTATGTACTTCGTTACATCCAGTATTATTACTTTTTAAAATCCTATTATAGTGCTATATAAGTAAACAATAGCAAGAAAACAAATGCTGCGCATGAACATACTGGGCTTCTGATAATCACATACATGTACTGTATATCACAAAATATATATATTCATTTGAAACATTTGAAAAACATTGTGCCATGGCATCTACTGTATAATGTAGTAATAATAGTAATCAACCCAGCCATGGACTGTATAGATAGCTGACACTGCTGATAAGCATTATCACAGCACAGTAAGCATCTGCCTGGCCCAAAACCTGCATCTTGATGCATTGATTTTGGATGACCAAGTTTAGAATGATGAATGTAGGCCTATTGTAGCCTACTCTATTCAATTATTGATGTAGCCTAATGTGTAGAAATGTTGCATTCTGAAAAGAAGGGGATTATTACTTGATGTAGCCTACTGCTGGATCATTTGTGACCCCATGGTTAATATAATGTTATCTTAATCTATTCTATAATAATACACTCTATGTATTTATTTTTAGTATTGCTAATCTCAATCTGAGAAGTAACTAAAGGTATTAAATAATATAGCAAAGTAAAAACTATACAACATAGGCCTATAGACTACATTAAAAATGTAATAGAGTAGATGACAATTTGTATTCAAGTAGCAGTAGGCTAGTAGGCTACTACTTGAGTAAAGGGACTGGCCCAAAGTGCTACAAAGCGCATCATTGTGAAAATGTAAACCTATGTTGGCCAGTGCGTTTGGCGAGGGACATCCACGACGCGAAAAGAAGCGCATCTAGTCAAAGGGAAATCATGGCAAAAGTTGCTTTAAAGCTTTCTGCCTTCAGAACCAAAACAATTAAAGCTGTTAACCATCAAACCACTTTAATAAAAACCGGTCTAGCCTGTGCATGACTTTGCAGCATTGAACGAGTGAATGGCTTCTAAATAAATTCAGTAAAGCCCGATTTCTGTCAGGAATGTAGGCTATAAATTGAATTCCAGTCGGTGATTGTGAAAATGCTGTGAAACACGTGCACTAATTCATTATGCTTAATATTCATGTCAGCACCCCTGATGAAACCACTTCTCCTTACCTTCTCGGGAAGAGCGAAAATCAAAGGCAGAAACAGAAGTGGAGCCAACAGGACTATCAGCTGTTTCCTCACGCACCACAGTTTCTTAGACAGAACTGACAGTTCCATAATAATGTCAAAATATCAAAACAAAAATAGACGATCCGTCCTATATAGTTTCACGGAAGTCTGAAACTTGCTTGTTTCTTGTGCGGCGTCTGCTGATCAGAACTTTAGCAGATCTGTGTTGTTGTTTTATTACTTTGACCTCCTTCGCAGTGTTTTTGGGGACAGCAGATTAACCATCTGCGTTTACAGGTTAACTCCTCAGATGGAAGGGATGCAGTGTTTTTGGACGGACGGACATCATCGTGAATCATGATATTTTGTGTTTCCATGAGAATAAACACGTGAGTTGAGGAGGGACAAACAAAGCGAAGTATTTTGGTTAATTATACATCGTACAACTACTTGTGTTTCCCAAACCTTGGGTCGTGACCCGTTTTGGGCCGCGGACCCGCTGTTATGGGTCGCCAGTAAATATCTAATCTATAATGACAATGATAATAATACAAACATACACTGTTTTCAAAATAAAGCTAATGAACGTTAATATAGGGGATATAATATAGGCCTATAATATAATATAATATAATATAATATAATAGGCTATATCAAAATATAATTTCTAATAGCCTATATAATAGGCCTACATATTTGATTGATTGATTGATTGAGTGATTGATTGAAGACTTTATTAGAAGTTTGCATTAAGGAAAAGTAGACCTACAGTTTAATGACGGTAGGCCTACAGTTCACTACAAGGTCTACTAAAAGGAGATCCCAGAAAAGACTATAAGCTTATTTCCATAGGAAACCATTGAAGTATCTCATATAACATTGAATGACAAGCGGATATCAACTATAAATAATATAATATGCTGTACAAAGTGTTCATTTAACTCAGACCCTAATGGGTCCATGTGGTTACATGAGTACACACTCTGAGATACAAATGGATACATTAACTTGCAACCAGTGTGTTGCTATGGGAACTGTTTTTGGGTCCAAGTTCATTTATTTTCTGCTACAATCCTCAGTGTGTTATCCATGTGTAACTTTGTAGTCCTACAAGAAGATCAATGACTCGTGGGAGTTTGGAAGCACTCCAATTTTATATAGAATAGCAAAACCACAATAATGTAGAAATATTCTGTTACAAGTGAAAGTCCTGCATTCGCATTTTGCTTGTGTAAAAGTACAAAAGTATTTGTATCAAAACTTACAGTAACAAACAAGAAAGAATGGATGGATGAATTGGATTGTAATTATGATGAATGCATTAATGTGTTCATCACTTCATGTTGAGGCTGGCAAATCTGAGGCTGATTTTATTATCTTATGTGCTACTGGGTAGCTTAACTTATACTAAAATACATAATTAATTAATTCATATCTATTATAGTAGTATATGAAGTATCAACAAATGGAAATACTCAAGTAAAAGTAACTCATATTTGTACTTGAGTAAATATACATAGTTACTTTCCGATCCTGAAATGAAGGCAAGGACATTGATAAGATGATCAATTGCCATCCAGTTCCTTCATAGTGTACTGAAACGTGATGTGTTAAATGTAAACTTAATGTTGTTGTTTTTTTTTTTGCTTTTCAGACTGGATACATTTCCAATCTGGATAGTCAAAAAATCTGATTTGGGCTGGCAGTTTTACCTAACTGTCCAATGAGGCCACAGACATGTTTTATGAGCTGTCTCATAGGTGTAAATGAGGATGAGGGCCTGTCACAATATGATGAAGGGCAAAACTTGGACCCAGACCAGGCCACCAGGGGTCATCAATATGTGGGTGGGTGACGTGACGTAACGTTTTCGCTGTCCTCGGTGTCAAACATGTATAAATAAAAAATATATTTGTCAAAAACCTTCTGAATATTGTGCAGGACATTAAGCTTTATGTGAACTTACTCAAGATTAAAACATTTCATTCCTCATTTCTTCAGAATCTTCAACCAAACATGGCAAAACTCATATGGTGTGACTGTCCTGACCTTGTTTCTCAAAGTGGGAACTTGAATAAAACTAAGAAAAAGAATTGCTAAAAATCATTTGAAAATGAATTTAGGCTAAAAAAAATGTCTATTTTGAGCCTATATCTTTTCAAAGTCAAAGCATAATGTTTTCAGTCATTTCTGATCAAAAACATTTTGTCCCCCAACCCAAAATCATTTGGTGTGACACTAGTTTGGAAAAATTAAACAGGCAATTATTTGGACACCTATTGGCTAGAGAGGTCCTTCTTCTGTAAGGCTATTCAGCACTCCCAGCACAACTGCAAGACAGGTGTCTGAGGTGAGTTATGATTTTAACATTTTCATGAAATGCCATCTTGTTGAAACGTTGACAAACTCACCATTCTGGATGTCTTTTGGTGTGACACCTTTTCTTTAAAAAAAGCTTAAGTTATTTGAAGTTTTGGTCATATTTCCATGTAGATCTAGGCTGCTTTGTTATAGCTAGCATGCTGTTAGCATGCTAATGTGTACATAGTAGCCTCAAGGTAAACCTAAATGGACAAAACAGTAATATGGTGTGACACTTAATCATATGGTGTGACATGTCTGCTTGTCACACCATATGACTTGACTGTCACACCATATGATTTATACTGTATTTAACTACAGATATAACAACAAATAACAAAGTTCCATGTTTCTTTTGTACATTTAAACATTTGTTTTAAACATTTTTACATAAAATGTAATTTAGCTTCATTCAGTGATACTTCAAATTCATCAGACAGAGCAGAAACCCCTTCACAGAAACCTTAACATATTGTTTCAATCTAAACAATATTTTCTCTTTGTCTTAAACTATACATTGCATTTTCTTTTGTCAGCTGGAAAATGACAAGTGCTGAGAGAACGAGAAAGTACAGGGAGAAACTAAACAATGACCCAGCAAGGAGAGAGGAGCCAAAGGGGCGAGACTGCATTTTCTACGAAGAGCAGGAGGTTGTCTGTGGCATAGCAGAACCGCAACAAGGCAGCCGGTTTGCTACCCTCACCAAATACGACTGGCTGATGTACAATACAGTCTAAATGTATAATCTAATCTGATCTAATACTTTTGTACTTTCACTCACTGGACTGGACAGTGGACAGTGTTAAGGTAGGACCCGAGACAAAACTAGCGAAAATAGCTGATCTACAAGCTCTCAACACGTTGTGCTGCGAGAGCTTGTAGATCAGCTATTTTCGGAGTTGCGCAACCCAGCACTCTTTAGCTAGTGGAGATGTGGTGTAATGTCATGATTCCTAATTACATTTGTTCAACACAAAATGCTGTGTTCAAGTTCAGGAGACTTCGGAAAAAAGCAATTTACCTGAATGCTGAGTTCTGTTTCCACTAATTGGTGTTAATAAAATGTTGCCTTCAATGCCTTGGCTCCAAGTGTGGCTATGCGCCTTATTGTCCCTTTAGGATCCTTCTGCCGTGGGCCGGCAGAAGACTTAGGTGTGCGTAGCATTCCTGTGCACATCCTCATCATCCATCTACTACTACAATTCTTTCTTATCCCATGTTAAAGCCCTACAATAATATCCTGTTCAGAAATATTAAGGCCATGTTATCCTGGGTAATTGTTTAATCAATCAGTAGTTCAGTTCAGTACTCACTAATAGGTAGGTTAAAACACAGTTTGCTTTGACACATGAAGATATGATCATACGGTGTGACACTAAATCATTTGGTGTGACATTCCAAATAGTGAGAAATCATACCTTTATTAATGATTAAACCAAAAAAATGTTTATGGATTACATAGAGAATATTATCAGGAAGAGTCACAAATATTTGTGTAATTTTAGAGAAAGTTTTGACAGAATACATTTAAAATATGTTGTAAGATCATGAACATGGGCCTCACACAGAGTGTCGATTATGAAAAAAATATACAGATATAATTAATTTTCAAAAAACTATAGTGGATCACTGGTTAGTTATGATAAAGGACTTTGATAAAGTGAGTAACTTAAGAAAGATGTACTCCATTTTCATTTTATGAACAATTATTTTCATGTCACACCATATGACGATTTTAGGCACAAGTACAACAAACTGCTGAATAAAGTCTGATTCCAATAAAATATCTAAAAACAAAATGTATTTCCATAAGGTTGAGAGTGAGTAGAACAAAAGTAAATAACTTTTATGCCTGCAATTTAAAGTTTTTTTAAAAACACATTTTTTGGGGCGTCACGTCACTGACCCATGTACACAGGCAAATGTGTCCGTGGACTTGGCCTACACCATTATAGTATTCTTATTTTGATCATAATATTGAACGTCAAGTCTCCAGGTCTTCTTCAGAATATCCATGACACTGATTTACTATGACACTATGGCTCATTCTGACTCCACTACAGTGGCGTCAATTCAGAAAAAGCTAAGGTATGGCAACATGACTGGTGCCTTGCACACGCGCCTTCGTGCGCGTGCAAGACACCAGTCATGTTGCCATACCTTATAGCAACAGGCACGATACATTTATTTTAAGAATTACATTTTATTTTTCCTCTCAGTTTCTACAGTGTCTTGGGCTGGATATGGCAGCCTAGAATGGTTGTTCAAGTGCAGCTAAACTTGGCATGTTAGTAAACATGCCACAATGCATTGCACCTGTGCAGCTGACCTGCAGAACTTGGGAATATACCATTTTGTCAAGATGGGGAGAATACAAGTGTGGAGAATATAGTTATAATACCTTGTTAAAGACAAGTGACCATTTTGTTAAATTTTGCATTTATAATTATTTTACTGTAATTTAACAACATAATAACCAACATAGATAGACAAAGAGACATTCATGGATTTATATTTAAAAGTAGCTTTTATTTCCCCCCCTGGACCCAGGGTATGGCAGCTGCATACCTCTGCCATACCCAATTGACACCCCTGCTCCACTAGTACTTGTAAACGTTTTATTTGCAAGGACCACCACAACTCTGAGTGTGTACTGTACAGGGTCCATTTGGTTCCATTTGTACACTCTCAGAGTTAAAGACCTGTTATGGTAATTCAGGACTATATCTCTGTGTATTTCTGGTAATATTATTGTCTGCTCATATCTCTGTGTATGTCTGTGGCAAAAAAAGATTTTTTTTTTTACAAAAATGTCCACCACAAGCCAGCATGGTGATGACCCCTGACCCAGACAGGTATGAGGTCACATTCCCGGCATTTTAAAGGAACACGCTCAAGAGACTGTCTGGCAGGGCAGCGGTCCAGATATAACTCCTCAATAACCTACAAAAACAGTTCATTGTTGATACTAGTCAAGTGAAGTAGCTTTCAGAGAACTGTCACAAAGACACTTTAAAGGGTAACAGGCAAAGAGAAGTAGTAGAAGGGCTCTTCGGTGCTCAACAGGAACAACTTGCACCAGAGAAAATAACCTGGGCACTTCAGAAGAGACTATCCAAATAAAACATAGGCTATACTGGAGCACTCAACTGGTCCAGGCACGTGCATAGACATCAAAGCCCTTTTATCTGTCTGTAAAAAGTGACCTCTCCAGACCATGAATGCAGTTTTTACTATGGTGAAAGAAATGCAAATGCACCCTTTCCATGCCATATCTGAAGGCAGCATTCAAGAGAATTGCATTGTCCAAACTCTCCTGAACTTGCTGTACATGCTGTACACCACATCTCCAGTATTGACTTGATTATGCTTCAGTGTGGTATCAAGCACCGAAAATAGCCGACCTCCAAGCTGGACATTTTTACCCAAAGGCCCTTTTAGAATTTCAGCTCCTGCCTCTAACATTCTCGGCACGTCCCTGAACTGGTCTGTACGTGTTTTATTGTTTTGCAGGGGTGACTACCCCTGCAAAACAATAAAATATGTGCAGACCACTCGAGTGCTCCAGTATATTTTATTTGGATAGTATCTTCTGAAGTGCCCAGATATTATTAATTTCTCAGACACTTTAAAGAATCTCTTTTAAGGGGCATTTCCGTTTTGTATCAATTCAAAAGGAGGAAGTTGTATGTTATACAGTAGGCCCTATATAAAGAAAAGTCCTAGTGTCGCTAACACAGAGCCTAGAGGAATACCATATCACTTTTAGCACACTATCACCCAGTCTTAGAAAAGAGAAATAAAGTCTGTCTCTACACTGGACAATGCTCCACAAGTGATTTATGAGTGATTTATAAATGATCTATGACTAGTGGAGCATTTTCCGGTGTGCAGACTTTATTTATCTTTTGTAAGACTCCAGCACTGTGGGATTGTATTCATTGGATGTGTGCTTTGTTCACTTCTCACAATACCACCCAGGTCAATAAGGTGTTCTCGTCTTCCCATGGATTGCAGAGGCATATAAAATGTGTGTAATGATTGTTCCTACCTCTAGCACAGTAAAGCATACAATATTTGTTTTGAGATCTCCACATCTAGGGAAATATAAATTCATTGGGCTTTGGACACCGGACAAAACCAGCGGTAACAAACCTATACATCCACTGCTTTGAAAACCAATCCTGATAATATGAAGGAACACCTGTGAAGTCCTTGCATTGGTTCTGTAGAGCTGTTATTCTTTAATTTCCAAACGGTTTCTACCCAGTTTCATTACATTTAGATAGGTTACCAGGCGTAACGGTAGATGGATATCTCTGATCGTCTGGCTATGCAAGACTAGTAATGCACTTTTTTGTAAATCTGGAGCCCAGATACTCCCCAGTCTGCTATTGCTGCATATCGTCGTTGTCAGGCAGAAACCTCCAAGTTTCAAATTTGTATATTCTTTCGCGAAGTAAAGCCCTGCTTCATCGTACAAGGCCGTCGCACAAAAGTAGTGAAAACAGCAGATCTACAAGCACACAACGCCTCGCACCGCGAGGCGTTGTGTGCTTGTAGATTGGCTGTTTTCACTATAGTTTAAATAATTTTTCTAATGAAGAATGCAAAACAAACGGTTTTGGACATACAAGGTTTTCACCCAACAACGACGATATAGTACATTTTACGGAGCTATAGCTTAAGAAGAACAAGTTCATAGTGTAACATGATTCAACAATCAGTATATGTATATGTTTTAATTAATTTAGCTTTTAGTTTCTTGAACTTTCTACAGTTTTCAAGTATTCTCTTTTTGATTATTTCAAATGATGTCTGTAAATGTATGTATATATTGTTGTATCTCGGTTGCGTTGTAAATGAGTGCTTGCTCTCAATTGTATTTCCGAGTTTAAATAAAGGTAACAAACAAACAAACAATGCACAGATTGTAAGAACTAGAACTGGTAATTAATTAGATCAGTCCGTTACTACATTATTGAACAATAGAACACAAACAAAATCACCACATTGTACATACATTGTCATCCACATCTTGGTGTATGATGCACTGCCAGTGTTTCCTGAAAATACAGCACAAAGTTAAATTGAAGTAAAACTGTGAACAGTTAATCATTACACCTCACAATGTCATATACTGATTAGAATATCAGTCAAATAAGAACACCTACTGTATGTGTGTATGATAAGCATGAGTACACAACCTCTGGCAGGAGATGATAGAGCTGACCGGCCCAATAATGGGACGCCCTCTTTCTTTGGTGTTTCGCCCAGGTGAGTGTGGTTATATGCCTATATAGCCACGCCTTAACGTTAACCTCACAAAAACTATGCCTAAACCTATCCTTATCTCTAACCTCACAAATACTATACTATACTTGGGGACGGGGTCAGCAATATTTCTGTACAACCAGGGGCCTGGGGAACCAGAGCCCCTGGTTGTCCCTGGTTCGATTCCAGGCTAGGGTTGCAATGTCGATGTGTGTCCCTGAATAAGACCCCTCTTAACCCCTAATTGCTCCCACGCTCATTGTGGGCAGCGAATCAGCTGGGTTGGGCTGAAAATACTGCATTTCCCTCGCAAGAGGAAATAGGTATCTATCTATTATTAAATGTGTCAGTGGCAAAGACTTGGTGTTGTCTGTTTACACACCATTATAATGTTCTTATTCTGATCATAAGACCCAATTACTGAATGTCAAGTCTCCAGGTTACTCCAGGACACTTACTGTAATTACTACAACACAATGGCACATTAGGAGTCCAACTAGTACTAGTGGTTCTCAAATGTGTTATATCGTCGTTGTCGGGTGGAAACCTTGTATGTCCAAGACCGTTTGTTTTGTATTTGTCAAAAATGAACTAAACTAGTGAAAATAGCAGATCTACAAGCACACAACGCCTCGCACCGCGAGGCGTTGTGTGCTTGTAGATCGGCTGTTTTCACTACTTTTGTGCGACAGCCTTGTATGATGAAGCAGGGCTGTACTTGGTGAAAAAAAAGTACAAATTTGAAACTTGGAGATACAAGGTTTCTGCCCTACAGTGACTATATGTAAGGACCCCTAAGGGGCCAGCTCACTATGTGTTTCTGGTAACAGTATTTATTGTTCTGTATGTCCATGCCAAATTTTTGTTTTGACAAACATGTCCACCACAAGCCAGCATGGCTGCACTGCAGCCTAGTTCAGACCAAAGATTGGTGACATGACAAAACCATTTTAAAGACGCCATGAAATGTTATTCTGAGAGTATTCAATTTCCATACATCAGGGGCTTTGCCAATCACAGAGACATGGTCAAACTGCACCAGAGCTTCCAACCTCCCTCCAGACAGCGTGCAGGTCAACGTCTGTTATACCAGACTATGAGGACTGGTTTTGGGCGTTGGGGACTACTGTGGACTGCCTGAGGTCATGACTGTCCAGAGCAGTGTCCACAAAAGAAAAGAAAAACATCCCTCACTCATACAAGTGCAAAATGAGAGATAATTGCATGTGCATGTCATCATATTATTAGTTGACTGAAATTGGTTAGTACATGCTGGTGTAATTAATCAATTATAGTTTTGTTTGACATAAAGTAAAACATTTTAAAAGAAAAGAAAAAAATACTGAACTCAAATTAACCATTACAGATACAAGGAGAGAGAATTAAAGGGCTTAAACTAAACTAAACACAGATGTTAAGTTACAAAACCCAGACCAAAACCATTTCTTTGGTAACAATAAAAACACAGTGGTCAGAATGAAAATGAAAGTAACCTAACCTAAAATTAGTTTAATGGAAGGACTGGGGCAGACCTCTGACACATCACGCTCATGTCACCATGACTCAGCCGTAACTGTATAAGAAGTTCCCAATGCGGCTACGCACCAGATATGGAAGTGTGTTGTCAAACCTCAAGGTGTCATCATGGCATTAGGCTAACAAATTACTCATCTCCATATATGGACACAAAAGGGAGCGTGCCCATATATGGTCATATACTGATGATGACATCAGTGATCTCCATAGATGGGCATTAAAGGGACAATGACTGACAGATACAGATAGATCTCCATATTATCATATTATGGCATATCAGTGGTTGTGCGACCTAGGTGAGGGCCGTTTAGCGGATGGCATGAATTTCTACACCAAGAGGGCAATTCTTTCAACATAAGATGCTGCATTCAAGTTCAGGCGAGTTTGGACAAGGCAATTCTCTTGAATGCTGCCTTCAGGTATGGCATGGCATGGAAAAGGGGGCATTTGCATTTCTTTCACCATAGTAAAAAAGGTTAGGAATTCTAGTATGGTATATATACTGCATATGTATTATATACTATAGACTTGACAATTAAAACTGTACAGTATGTCCATATTTACATATGCCTACGAGCCTACCCCTTCTGGGGCATAAGGCCGTCAACAAGCGATCGCCAGGCATCTCGGTCTTGAGCTGTTCTCTCCATTGGTTCCAGGTTATCTTCATGGTCTTGGTGTCTGCCTCTCTCTGCGCCAGGTCTTTCTTGGGCAACCCCTTTTCTGCTTTCCCGTGACCATATTTGGGCATAATCAATTTGTGCTGACATCGGGGATCTCCATATGGCATGTGACGTCAGATATAACAGAAATGGGATCATCATTTGACTGACATACTTTGCACAGACTGCAGGGATCGCCGTATACCTGTATTGGTATACAAGTGCATAAAAACATGATTTGATTTAAATGTGTAGTTTCTCCTGTCATACAGTACATACGTATTGTAGATGGCAGCGTCCAGTGCTTCAGGAAATGAAGCAAGTGGATCCTTAACAAGTGGCATGAGCGCTAAACCTGAAAGTATGGACGAGGGGTCTACTTTCACAGTAGTAAAAAGAGACCCAGTCATAAAGCTGAAGTCACCGGTGAGCGGCTCCCAGCCGCTGCAGTGGGCAGCAGATCACAGGCTGGCAGCATCTACAGCTAGTGCTGTATCTCTCATGGAGCTGGTGTGTGATTTCCACAGCAACAAACAGGACATGGTTCTGCACAGAACCTCCATCCCCGTGCCTGCAGAGACTCTCAAATTGAAAGTTGGTTCAAACAGTGAGCTTGAAACCGCCAGAAATCGCTTTAGCTCGGACGCAGACCCAGCGATTAGTCAGCGTTTCAAAGCAGAAAGAGTCATCAACTCCTCTATATGGAACCGCAGCGGAATCAAATACACAAGTTGGTCTCCCCTGGGCTGTGACGCCAACGGTCGCTGCCTCCTTGCTTGTCTGACCCTGGACCAAAGACTGACAGTCCACTGCAGTCACAAACGCTCTCAGTGGCTCAGTTTGGTTGACCTCACCAGCCTCTACAGCAAGAGGCTCGAGGCGTACGGCTACTCGCACACAAAGAACGAGCCAGCCAAGTTGAACCTCCTCAACCTGCAGGAGCTGCAGTGCCGTTTCCAAATGCAGACCCCCGTAAGAATGGAGTGGTCCCGCATCTACAGGATGAAGAAAGTGCTCGGTGAAAACACGTGCAAAGAGGTCGAAATGGTTATACTTGCGGTCCTGATGGAGAATGGCGACGTCGTCCTGTGGCGGTTCATTGTGCCATTTGTCCAGGGTGGTCAGGTCGAAATCCACAGCATCATTGAATCCGGCGTCGCCAATCCCACTGGCTTGGCATGGTGGGAGTCGGAGAACGAAGACGGCAGGATGTCTGCACTCGTAGTGGGCAGTCAAGCTGGGACTGTGAAGGTGATGCCAGTGCAGGCCTGCAATGATACCTCGAAGAAATGCTTCACCCTTCACCAGCCTGTGGTCCTGTGGAAAGAAGAGGACCAGATTCCTGTGGAACACATCAAGTGTGTCTCCATCTACCACCCGATCGAGAAGAGGAACGGCAATCTTGTGCTCGCGACGCGTGGCTGCTATGTCTTCTGGTGCTTGTTGATGATTTCTCCTGGCGGACTGAAAGTCCAAAATGCCCATGTCTCTGGCCTGCATAGTCTTCCAATAGTCTCCTTGGCAGTCACTGAGCATGCTGTGGCTGCCTATACATGCTCCTTAGATGGCACGGTGAGGAGGCTGACCCCCACTTTCACCGAATCGACTCTGATCTTCAAGAGAGACTACTTGGTGACACCAGACTGGTCGCCAGGCAGGGCACTAAACCTGTTGCCAGGCAGGAGGCTGCAAAGTATCTCGGTGAGTCAAAATGGCGCTTACATGGCTGTTGCCAGCACTGATGGCTTAGTTGACGGCCATCACGTTACTGACAGGAGCTATCAGGTAGACCTCTTTGCCTTACAAACACCCGAGGAGGCTGCGAAACAGATATTGAACTCAACCAAACAGAACCTGCACAGGTATGCGGACCTCCTGGAACTGGTGCGCTGGCAAATCCTTCAGGGCAAGGTCATCCCTCAGCCCTTGCTGGATGAAGTTGACAGCAAAATCCAAGCTGCGGACCAGCCGTACTTTTGGCGCTTCAAGCTCTTCCTCGTCCGCATGTACTCCCAGGCTCTGAAGAGGGCGCCCGTGGACCATCGGTGGAAGCCTACACATGAAGGCACTAGTAAGGTCTTCGTAAAGGACGAGGGGGATGCCGCCACAGGTACACAGGGTGTGGAGTTTGGCACCGTGAAGGAGGAGGAGGGGGCAGGGCCACGGGTGAAACAGGAGAGACCAGTGAAAGATGAGAACTTGGACCAGCAGAGAGACAAGGCACAGGCCTGGATCGAGAGCGCTGAGCAGCATCTGGTGAAACAGCATGTCAAGAAGGTCCTAGCTGAAGTCTGTCTGAACATCGGCACTCAGAACAGCATACCCACGTGTGGGTTGTTGGACTACCTGTCTAAAAACTCTGATGACAGGAACGCAGAGGTCTTGATTGGTCACATCCGCAAGAAGATGAGCGAGCAGACATCCACGGAGAACTGCAGCCTGTGTGGAGCGGAGATGCCTTTCACTGACCACAAAGAAGCCGTGTGCGACAGCGGCCACAGATGGCTCAGGTGTGGGTTGTCGTACCAAGCTTGCCAAACGCTGACGTTCAGGCGCTGCCTGCTGCTAGACAGCATCGCCAGCATGCCTGCACCTGAGGAACCAGAGTGGATCAGGAACCTGCTGGGGTGGAGTTGTGCTTTTTGTGATTCTCCCATGATCTGATGTTATGAGGTCTGATTGACTCTGTGGTCTTGAGGATTGGTCAAGCTTCACATGACAATTTGGCCCTCCAGACAAAATCATTCATTCATTCAGAATTCATAAAAATATAGAACTAAAGCAAATAGAAAGTATAGATCTAGAACACAGATTTCACAGCTCTAGAACACATAGAATAAAAATGCACCGCTTCACTTCGAACAGAGGTTTGATTTTTTACTTTGTTCTTGGCTGTAGCAGCATGTTGATTGATATCAAAAGACCACATCTACTCAGTGTTCTAACAAAACTACTCAACTTACACTTTTCATGATAAATATTGGATTAATATGTTGCTACTCTTTTCTTTTCAATGACTATACAGCATTATATTTGACAGCATTATATTGAACAAAAACAGGCCTATAATTTTCAAGAAACTAAATTCATGGAATATCAAACAGCTTTCGCTAAAGCTAGAACTGAAGCTAGATTGTTGTCATTATAGCTCACATCTACAGTTTTGTCTGTATCTTATATTGTTTCAAGGCTTTTATATGCTGTTTATTAGCAATTTAAACTCTGTCTATCAGAGAACTCTGGTATTTAACTTAAATAGCTACACCAGATAGATCATATTAGTGTCTATCTGCAAGTGTTAAGCAAAACTGATTGTCAGGGGAATGGCAGCTTTAACTAGAAATGCACTCTGGCAAGGTGCCAACTTGCGCAAGCAGAGCGTGCCATGAGGTGCACTCACCACTGGCATCACCTTTCCAAAAATAAAAAAAATAAAACCCTGATATATTATGATATATGCCAATGCCAGTGACATCACCACTGGCATCACCAGGACTACTGGTCCCTCATTGCCTGTTAATGATGTCATTGCCAGAGATGCTGGTCCCTGATTGGGCTACGGTCTTAAACAAGAGAGGACACCGACATACAGCAGTACTTGCATGCTTTGCTTGTGCAATAATAATGTTATGCCCTATTTGTGGAGATAAGTGACTTACGGTCGCTTATCTCCCGATTAGGGAGTCTTACTGGTACTATTATGTTTATATTTAAAGCAGGAGTTTGGTAATGTGTGATAGTGCGATTGATGTAATCCAGTGTTTCTCAAATGGGGGTACGTGTACCCCTAGGGGTACGCAGAGATACTGCAGGGGGTACTCGAAAATGCCCCCAAAAAAGAAAAATAGAAGTAGGCCTATACATCACTGTTATGTTTAGTGAGAAAATGTTGTGAGCCTGATAGTTGCTAACCCAAATTATGGTACCAGGCAACTGGGATGTGTTTGAATGATGTTTGACATTTGAATGTAAGTTATTGACATGAAAACTGGACTGAAATGTTATGGCCACAGTGTTGAAAATAAATCTGTTCAGGAGGCACCATTTGAAACTCTACTCCCTTTCTTATTTGTGATAGTTTTAATTGCAATTTTATAAGGAAAAGGTTTTTGTCGGGTAAAGCCAAGGGGGTACTTGGATTCAAACATCTGGTAAAGGGGGTACTCAAGACAAAAAAGATTGAGAAACACTGATGTAATCAATACTGTAGGTGCACCATCTTTGCCTGGGACTGTGGGTGAAAAAAAATGAAAAAAGAAAACAGTCCAGATGTTTGCTCCTCCCAGTGTTCACTTAACTAAAGATGAGAAATGGAATCAGGTATTGTATGTCAAGTATATCATTCAAAACATTTGCAAAGCTGTAGGTGTAGGACAACAAGAATTCATATCTGCAGAATTGCTCTCAATCTTATGTACAGAACTATTGGAACTGTGACGAATTCAACTAAAGTCAACTGTAAAAGAATCTGTCGGTTCTTATTCAAATATAGCAAATAGCAGATCAGTTATTTTTGAAAAGATTTCAAAGTATAAGATTATTGTGGATTGTTACATTCTGTAGTTAGATGTTTAATTGTAAAAGGTTATTTGGAGTTTTTCTTTGAATAAAAATCATGTTCTTGTATATGGTATGTTCCAGCAGCATAACATTTTACGCTTTACTTCCACTTTCCATGTGCAGGTAAAGGTTTACATAACTAATAGTGAATATTCAAGCTATCAACTGTCAATATACTGTTGAGGATATGCATAATGGAAATACATGAGAGCAATGTTTTATTCACAATACTGCATGGTTTATGGTAACATTTTATCACAAGCAAAATACAACACAATTTAGTCCACAAGTAAAATGGAACTAAAAAGTAAAGGGAATTAAGTAAAATGTAACTCAAATCAAATCCTAAGATACATGAATGTAAATAATGGCTCATAGGATATTACTTAGTTACTTAATTCATTAAAATGTCATGTCTACCATTTAATCGCATGTAAATTTGCAAAAAAAAAGGAAATGTATAAACAGTGTCAAAGGTTTCACAGCTTATTTTCAGCTCATTTTCAAAATCAAGCGTGTTTATTTATTCACTTACTAAAACAACATATCAAGAACATAAGTTCTAAAACAAATTTTGTGCAAACTGACATTGTACTTTTAATCAAACAGTGCATTTATTTTCCAGATTGTCAAAAAGGGAAAGGGAAAGGTGGTACTGTAAGTCACTTCAAGTATCACTTTTTACAATATATTAACTTTATACAATAGTATATTATATATTATATTTTATTAGCAGCAAAATAGTCAATACTTTCAATTAAGAAGATTACCAAATACTTTTACCAAATGTAAAGAATTACGAAGAAAACATTAAAACCAACCATAGTATAAACGTCTTTCATCTATAAATTGTGAAACATTTTATTGCATAGGAATTGAGTGGGGGAGCATAAGGCTTCATTTATACGTCATCGTAGATCCCTTCCCTCGAAGCTTCTAGGATCAACCCTTTCCAGTTGAAAATAGATCATTTATAGACAACAAATATGGTGGTTAAATAAGTGGTTAATTTGACTGAACTCTAAGTCAATGGTTCTGAACCTGTGAGTTGGGACCCCCAAGGCGGTCCCCACATGGTTTTGGGGGGAGGGGTCCCCAGATGAAAGTGAAGGGCAATTTAAGGACTTTTAAGAACTTTTTAATAAAAAAAAAACTATATATAAATAAATAAGACCATTACTGGATCAAATGTAATCAAAACTATACTATAAAAACTGGTCGAACATTGGCCATATTGTCAAAAAACATAAAGAGGCAAAATAATTATGAAATTAGACAATATTTATCTGTGGAACAGAGTCAAACAAAATGTAATGCCTCCTACATTCCAAGTACTTGTCAGGGTGGGGGGTCCCCAGTTGAAATATGACTATTTTTTTTTGGGGGGGGGGGGGGGGGGGGTCGTGGCCTTTAAAAGTTGAGAACCACTGCTCTAAGGCATGGCTAGTCTGTTATATTTGGTCCTGAAAATGAGACATTGTCAGTGGATGCCACTCGTTACAGCAGTTCATGGACAGAGTTGTGAGGATCAGGAAGCTTCTGAATGTCGCAGTTTTGGAACAGATTGAAGTAAAAATTTACAATTTCTTCATAGTTCTTCTTAGAAATCCTTTCATTGATGCCGTGGATCCTGAGGAAAACAAATACCCCAAATGTTATGTTTTCCAACACATCTTGCTTGAGGCCCTTTCATGCTCCTGTTCTGAAACTATACATACTGTATGTACATACTGTATACAAGCGACTCACTTCCTCGCGAAAGACACGCAGTGGTGCCGGGCTACGAGGGAGCGCTTGTTTTGATTCATTGCATATTTACAGAGGCTACGAATGATAGTCTTAAGACTAGACTAGATATTAGTTTTAAAACTCTATATTAAGGCGTTGTAGATATGCAGATATGCGTCTTTTTCATTTTGGGGCTTTTATGCCTTCATTAAAGATTATAATAGGCTGAGTTGACAGGAAATGGGGAGAGACGGGGATCGACACACAGCAAAGGCCGTCGGGAACGGGCCTCGAACCCACGACAAGCTGTCACTCTACATTGTAGCCTACGTGGCCCGACCGCAACGCCAGCAGTCGGGGCAGAGGAGTGCGTCTATAGCAACAAACTGCAACTGGGTCACACAGCTGGATCAGAAGACTGTGTCAAGTCTTGTTGTGACCAACAGAGGAAAGTTATCCCTTGTTCTACCTCTAATCTAGCAGATGAGATGAAGCAATGTGTTGCAATGACAGCAACAGACTTGGTCGAGTAAACCGTCACTCAGCTTTGGAAAACCCTTGGAAATTCTTACCTCTGAGCATCGCCAGGTTTGAGCCAGATCGGGGCAAAGCGATAGATATCGTTGGTCAGCTCCTTGAAGTGACGGCTGTCCGTGTTCCCAATACAAATACCTGCACGTTGAATTATTTTGGATTAAAAAACAATGCACTCAGGGAGTGTAAGAAATAGAACCATCACTCACTCCACCAATGAAAAGGATCATATCCCTGGAAACATGGACACTGTCCAGTATCCACAAACATATATTTTGGAACTGTCCAAAATGGACAAATATTGTGATAAAGTATGATCAGTAATAAAATAGATATTGAAATATGAAAAACCAAAGACAAGTGTGGTACTATATTTAGGAAACCTGACGCAGGAAAACACACATGGAGAGATGTACCTGGTCAAGGTGCTACTAGCAGCCAGCAAAAAAACAATAACGAGATTGTGGTAAAGAAGTGGCTGTGCATTGCGGAGGAAATATATGTGATGGAGGGATTTACACAGACTCAGGATACAGGAAATGTTGTTTCTTGAAAAATGGGAGAAATGGACTGAATACATGACCCGGAAGAATGACACCACATAGGATTAAAATGGACTGTAATATGATGATGAAACTCATGTAGAATGTTGACCCTGTAAATGTGTGTGCATGTAAAAGAAAAAAAGAAAAAAAAAGAAAAGGATCCTATCCCATTTCCGCAGGTTCTGACCTGGTGCCACGGTGACTTGTGGAAACATGTCGAGCAGAGTTTTCTTGATGATCTGGTAACCGAAGGAGGTTTCATCGTACGGACTGACAGGCAGAGGGTCAAATCCTGACAAGAGCTCTATCTTCACGCGCTCGTCCCCAACGGTGGACCGGATCAGGTCTAGAACCTGAACAACACACATCACAGCTGCTACACATTCTCACTCCCACACTTGGCCTGAACACATTATGACGCAATATTTTATGCTTTAAATATAAAAAAATAGCAGATATACAAGCTCACAGCGCGGCACCGAGTGCCGCGCTGCAAGCTTGTAGATCTGCTATTTTTGAAAAATCGTGAAAATTAGAATTTTGACCCGATTCTATAAGTGTCTTTTGTATCCTTCTAAGGTTTTTGGAAAAAAAACTATGTTTCTATGTCAGCAATCTGGCCAGCCATCGTCAAAGAAAAGGTCCTTTTCACTTAACTGGAGCTCAGTTAGTCTGTTCTTGAGACTACTATGTCAGTGGTTCTCAAACCTTTTCATGTGAAGGACCCCCAAAATGATATTTATCTGGCCACGAACCCCCATTTCAAAATATCTAGTTCCAGGGACCACCCAGAAGCAAAATTTGAGTTACAAACGTTCACTTTGAAAATACATATATTCAAAGATTTGCACACATTTTCACGACTTTTTCAAAAATAGCAGATCTACAAGCTCGCAGCGCGGCACTCGGTGCCGCGCTGTGAGCTTGTATATCTGCTATTTTTCACTGGTTAAAGCATTCAATAATTCTAGGCCTAAATGGGTTAACAACATGGTGATGAGATGGACAACATATAATGTAACTGTACCATACCATGCCACTTTATCACAAAGGGGCTGAATCTCACCTCTTTTAGAGACTGTGCTGAATGGATACGCAGATTGACGACGGCTTCAGCGAGCGCAGGGAGGATATTGACCTGAGTGGAGGAAGGAAAATAGTTCTGATCCCTTTCCTTCATGGTAAAGATGGAAATGCTTGATGAACAGAAGGGAAAATAAATTCAAAATATAACAGATAGGAAAAGGGAGCAGCTACACATATTTTGGGGTACTAAGGGCCCATACTTACTCACTTTTACCCACTTTTAGGTGATAAGCAACTCACCTTTAGGTGGAAACGTTATCACCTAAAAGGTGAGTTGCTCATCACCTAAAACTAAAAGTGGAGAATGCATGGGCATTAAGCATCCCAGAAATAAACAAGCTCCTGAAAAGCCACCCGATCTACTATGAATCACCCCATCATTCAATGGAAAGGACTTACAGGATTCCTTTCCATTGAATTCATAGTAGATCAGATGGTAAAGCTGTTAAGTGTCCCGTAAATATATGCATCTGTAAAGCTGTGAATAACTACCTGGATACAGTCTACAGTCTACTGTCTGTTTGACCCAAAACGCTTCTTCTCTTAGAAACACGTTGTAGACTATGTATCCATGTCATTCTTCACAGCTTTTATTTTATGCCTATATATTTTTGGCACACCCAGACAGACTCAGAGCGTCAGATACTCGCGCCATCATCGTTTCAACGGCTGTAGCCGCACTGGAGGCGGCAAAACCTGTTCAGAGCTTGGTTCTATTTTGGAGTGTCGCTGCACGGCAAATGATTTGGAGCAACACAACGTGTATGTATGTTTGGTGTCACTTGATTGACCATCCTACAAACACAAATCTCTAAATGAAATGGGTGATATGAACAGACATACTCGCGTGACGTGCGTCAAGAACACTTTTAGCGTGCCTGTACAGCAGTGTTGATTTCATCGACTAAAACTATGACGAAAAATGTTTGTCGACTGTGTTTTTTACAAGCTCACAACGCGTCGCAGCTCACAACGCGTCGCGCTGCGACGCGTTGTGAGCTTGTAGATCTGCTATTTTCAGCACACAAACAAGAGTAAAATCAGTCATTACGATGCCATCAAGGCCTGCCAAAATACATTTTGGTCGACTAAATCAACTGGAGATTTAGTCGCCTAAAATCTTATGATATTTAGTCGACTAAAATTAGACTAAAACTAATACTTTTCAGGTGACTAAATTATGACTAAAACTAAATTACATTTTATTCAAAAGACTATGACTAAAACTAAATCAAAATTTGCTGTCAAAAACAACACTGCTGTACAGAAGCTTTTGCTGTAGAAACGTACCTTAACTCCTGCATTAAACATGGTGACAGCGGTGGTGGTCCGTACAAAAGCGTTGGTGTCTGGTCTTCGTTCCATCATTCTGCAAAACGAAGCATTTTTGTTCATTTATTCCCACTTACGCTTAATTAAACATAATTTTAGTCCCCCGGTGGACATTTAATTACCTGCCAATGAGTGGAGAAAACAGCCACAGGTTCGACATGATGAGTTTCAATGGAAGCCCGAACTGTTAAATCATAGAAACAGAACTGGTGATGAAAACATATTGCAAGGAGACGTCTGATTAGGGCTGTCACAATTATTACATAATCGTCTAATCGCAATTATTTGACATAATCGCAATTATTTGACATAATCGCAATTATTTTGTGATAATCGTTTACATGTTGAAAAATGTTTATATATTTTCAAACATTTAAAAATAGTGGAAATAGCAGATCTACAAGCTCACAACGCGTCGCATCGCGACGCGTTGTGAGCTTGTAGATCGGCTATTTCCACTATCAATATTCTTTTTAACTCCTCGCGATCCCCGTAGAGACCGTAGATTTCCCGCTGTACCGCGCTGCCATGCCCGTAGAGCCCGTAAAGTTTAATTAGCTTTAATCATTATGAAAGGATTAAAAGTATTAGCGCAGATTTTCGCTGATTCTGGCTCTTTAGGCCCGCCCCCCTAACTGTATCCGGTCATTTCTGGTCTGGACCGGATCTAAGCTTTCCGTATCCGGTCTGAGCCTGGGCCATAGTCCCGCCTCCGTTGGTTTACAGTGTAACAGAGGAGAAAGCTACTCGGCGATGGAACACTCGTTTTTCAATCGGATTTTTGCGTTTGGAAACTTTGATCCAGTCTCTACACGCCTGGATTATGATCCCCGCACATATCGTGCGTTTTGTGCGCGAACGTGTCCACGTGTTACCATAGCGCACAGTTGGCTTTTTTCAATGCTTTTTCATGTAAACACTGGCTGATAAGCAGAGATACAGCGTGGCAACGGATATGTCTTTTTCAATGGGGTTTTTTGTATTCGAAAGCTTGTCACCGAGTCTACACGTCTACTAGATGAGTCGCGCACAGATTGTGCACGATGCGTGCGCGTGCCCACGCTAAAAGGTAAGGACAATTTGGCAGCTGCTTACTACAGCTATGTTTAAAATGGCAGAGAAAAAGTTAAAGTGTAAAGTTGTCAAATATGTCCTTCATTTCTTTGTATATTTAGGTTATGTGTCATATCTGCCAAGTGCAACCTACAAGCCAAACAGAAATTGTCAACAACAAAACCACAATTAAATTGTTAATCGCAATTATTTGAGTGACAAAGAATCGCCATGTAAAAAAATGTCATAATCGTGACAGCCCTACGTCTGATGTCGCATGACTGGTTAGCAGGTATACAGCGGTGTCTTGCCTTATGAGCCAAATGTTCAAAGGTTCCGCGTTCAGGTCCATGTCCAAACAGTCTAGGCATGGGGTTCTCCTCTAGCCTGAAAACACAGCAAGAGACAGTCTTGGATATTACTAATTTATCCATCAGCTCAATAGCAAGGAAACCTTTAGAGGTTGTGCAGTTGAGCCAAGTGGCTTTCTGCCTACTGTAAGTTTGTTTTCAGCTCCCTCTAGAGGATACACTGGGGAAATAAACTCTACATGTTGTAGACCAAAATTTGAATGGTTTTATTGCAGCACCTTTTCACAGCGGTAGCCAAGATACCAATGCAGCTCTCACTGGGAGGCATGGAGGAATGACCTGGAAGTGTAGACACACTCAGCTTCACTGTCGCGCTACCTTTCTCACTTACACCAATCCTGCAAAACACGCACAGAGAGAGAGAGAGATTTCAAGATGTTAATGTAATGCATCTGCCAATAATGTAATGCATCTTCAACTAGAAATACTGTTCCTACGAAACAGTGTGGGCTCGCTCGTGACTATATTCTGCAGTGTGCTAACTGTCATGTGAAGCTTTTCTACTGTCTGCGACGGAACTCACTATATTATATAAATAATGAAGATAACATAGTGTTCTTGCCTTTCAGGCAAGCTCACAATAATGAGGATAATATAGTGTTCTCGCCTTTCAGGCGAGCCCACAATAACTAAAATAAAAACTCTTAATCAAATAAATTGTTCTTCATTTCTTATGTTTGCCAACGTGACTACAGGTATATTCTGCAGCGTGCTAACTGGCATGTGAAGCTCAACCAATACTTCAGCTAACACCACTCCCAGATTTGTTTCCACCAATTGCGCCTTGCCTTTGTACTGTCTGTGGCAGAAATATGCAGCGGAACTCACTATATAAATAATGAGGATAACATAGTGTTCTCGCCTTTCAGGCGAGCCCACAATAAGTCAAGGATGTCTCCAGCTCTGACATGTGTTTCTATCTCTACTTTTATAGTGGGGTGATTAAACTGTGTAACAATGGCTGCACTATTACACAAACTGTGTTTCGCCATGGCTCTAAATAACAGGAAGTGTGGAACAATGGCTGTGTTGCTTTGTTCTAGAATGTACTGTATGTCGGCGATGCTTCCTCACAGAGCAGCGGGTCCGTCCACACCGCTGATGACTCCATCCAGGACCGCCAGACCCTCGTCCAGGACGAACGCCAGCCGCACGCCGCGTTGTTTCAGCAAGCGCGCTATGCTCATGGCCCCCTGGTAACCTGACACCTTTACCCAAACATACAGACACGTGTTACTTAGATGTCGTTTCTATTCTCACTTTCTCAGTGACGTTTTGAATGTCAGAGAGGGAAAATAAGTGCGACATTAGTGCGCCTTTGTTCATTATTGGTTAACGTACCTCCTCGTCGTGTCCCATGCCGATGTAAAAACCCCTGCGTGGTTGGTAGCCTTTCACCAGCAAGTACTCCAGAGCCTGGAGAATTCCCTGGAGGAAAAGAAGTGTTATTCTCTGTAGACTGACATAGGAAAGGCATTCAACAAAAAAATATTTGTTTAGTCAAGTAGGCTACTATAATTTTTGAGGGTGGGGCGGCCGTGGTTAGTGAGCCCGCCTGGGGAGCCAGAGCCCCTGGTTGTCCCAGGTACGATCCAGGCCACGCCAGCAATGTGTCGATGTGTGACTCAGAGCTGCGTAGAATGGCTGCTGCTCTCAATGCTCCTAGTTGTTATAGGATAGGTAAATGCAGAGGACGAATTTCACCTGCATATATACAGTATACGCACGCACGCACGCACGCACACTAGGGCACTAGGACGAAAAAGTCGACAAGTCGACTTCATTACACAAGTCGACTTCCACCAGAGAAAGTCGAAGTTGAAAAAAGAAAAAATAATAATACTCTCTATTGTGAAAATAGCAGATCTACATGCTCACAACGCCTCACGATGCGAGGCGTTGTGAGCATGTAGATTGTCTATTTTCACAATTTCTGCCTCTATATATTTGACAATTTGGACAATGTTTAATTTGTCATTTTAGAGGTATTAAAAAGTCCTTAAATTGGCACTTTAGAAATGTGAAGATACCCTCTATACACTTAAACGTTATGTTGGTTTGTTTACAGTTGAGTGAGAAAACAATGTTGCACATTGAGTTAATCATCTGGGGACCCCCCAAAATAATTGAGGGGTCGTGTGTGATGTGATGACGTCATCAAACAATAAAGTCGACTTCAACTCAACTTTTTACTGAGTCAAGTCGACTTACAAAAATCACAAGTCGCTAATGCCCTAACGCACACACCATTTCTTACCATAAGAGACTGCTTGTCATCAATGGTCCCTCTGCCATAAATGAAACCATCCATCTCCTTGGCAGAGAAGGGTGGAGCATCCCAGCCGTCGGCCTCGGACGCAGGAACCACGTCGATGTGGGCCAACAGCATGTAAGGCAGAAGACCAGGCTGGGTACCCGCCACCCATAACAGGTGGCTGTAGTTGGCAACGATCTCATGCTGGACCAGGCCCGAGGAAAAGACTGTTGGAAAGGCTGAAACGAGGAGAGACGCGTACAGAACTGTTCAACTTTATCTCCCTTTTGGGCATAATTGCAAACAGTAATCATGGACAACTAAAATGTATTTTGGCCACGGACCTCCATCGGAAAAGGTTTTGCCAGGGACCCCCAGAACCAGAAGAGAAGATTTATGTTAAAATAAATGTATCAAAATGATTCTACATGTTCGATATTTTTCAACAAGCTTTTTGTACAAGCTATTACTCAAGAAATTGTATAAAACAGTATATACATTTTCTTTTCTGTAAGATGTGGTAGGATAAACATAAACAACCGTTCCTTGTTTAGGCTATCTGGCAATGAAGGTTCATTTCGTTACCTTTCCTCAGAAAAGTGTTGAACTCCAGCAGTGCGGTGGTGTTGAGTTCTGTCTCTGAGGTGGACACGGTGGGAATCCGGATCGATTCTGAACAACAACAAGCATTGGAAAGCAATGATTATTACAAGGACAATAACAAGATAAATCCCTGGCTGTGATAGTTTGGGATCAAGGCTGAATCCTACTCCTAAAGTACCACGCTCCCCAAAAAGAACAGATCTTCAAGCTGTCAACGGGTCCCACTGCTATGTGTTAATACTGTAAATCAGTTCTTTTTTTGGCAAGCGAGTGAAGGGACATAACATAAATAACTCAAAGTGGGGCCCGGCGGGGGGTCCTTGAGGGAGTTCCAGGGGGTCCCCAGCTAAATGATAAGTAAGGAACCAAATGGACCCTTATGGGTATGTAACTGAAAGAGTTCACATAGTTAGGAACCAAATGGACCCTTATGGGTATGTAACTGAAAGAGTTCACATAGTTAGGAACCAAATGGACCCTTATGGATCTGTATTCAAATGGAACGAAATGGGGGGCAGACCTCCATTCAGAAACACCCTGAGGTTAGGGTTTAGAATAATGGAAGTCAATCTTCAGAATGGCAATGTTTCTGAATGGAGATGTGGCTTCCATAGCCTAATGCAAGTCAAACTGGGGGTCCTTGAAATTAAAATGGTTGAGAATCACTGCTAGAGCAGAACTCTTATGGGGTCCCTGGCATATCTTTTCTCATTAGCCCACGGGCTAATAAGTTTGGGGTCCTTGACATGAAAAAGAAACTTGACAAAAAGCCGGGGGCGTTGCACTATATTCTAGATATTCTAGACTCGAACAGGTTATTATCCTCGTCTGACCAGACTTTCTGCTGTACCTGTGGAAAGCCTGGTTTCGATTCCAAATTAACCGGTGTGTTCCGGTCTAAAGCCCGCCTACTGTATCCGGTCACCTAAACACACACATGCATTGCAGGCACCGTTTCCGTATCCGCTCTGGACCCAGGCCGGATCTGCAATCTGCTAAGTGAACCGAGCAGCTCCGCCTGGAACGGGTCATGGAGTGCACATTAACGTTACGTTTAGTCACTTTATTGTATTCTACTGGCTCAAAACAACATAAAAGTCAACGCAAGCACCTTTAAAAATAGCGAGTTGTTCTTCCCTCTGGCGCTGGGTTATGTCTGCCGACAGGGTGTTGGTCTTCTCCCAGTGAGCGAGCTGAAGTCCAACGTTTACATCCAGTGACAGCGTCCTGATGGTGATGATCATCAACAACACCAGAAGAATAAATAACAAGCTACAAGCGACGATCTTTAAGAATCTACAGAATTTGAATTTTGTTCCACGGTCTGTCATTTTGCGTTTGTTGTTGCTGGTGTTCAAGCTGCAGACAGCACTGCTCTCTTGTCTCTGTATCTGCAGACTGCACTGCAGAGTAAAGCATGGGGGTTTTGTTATAGCGACACCTGCTGGCCTGAAAGCAGACAAAACAACAACCTATGAACTCAGGCCTGTAGCTAATATTCTGCCAACTCCTGTCCTGTTATACAATAATTGTGGCCTTGCCTTGCTGTCATCTCATCTGACTTTGCCCCCAGTCAGAAATGACAATAGACTGAATACACACAACCTGACAATATAATATTGTAATATAAGTTAACTCTTGGTGGTTGTGTCTAGTCAGGAGCAGAGGCATGTTCTTTGATGATTTATTGTAAACTAAAATCACGTGAATTAGAGAAATAGAACCAGCACAGTCAAATGCTCCAATACAGTTTTAGAGCCTGGGCTCTTCCTCAGTCGTCCTGCGGGTTCTATTCTTCCAACTAGAAATACTGTTCCTTCGAAACAGTGTGGGCTCGATTCCAACCCAACAAATAGGATACTTTAAGGTACTGTAAGGTACAGTACCTTACAGTATTGTACTGTACCTTACTATACTGTACTGCACCTTACTGTACTGTACTGTACTGTACTGTACTGTACTGTAACTTACTGTACTGTACTTTACTGTACTCTACTGTACTGTACTTTACTGTATTCTACTGTAACTTACTGTACTTTACTGTACTCTACTGTACCTTACTGTACTGTACTCTACTGTACCTTACTGTACTGTACTGTACCTTACTGTACTATACTATACTGTACTCTACTGTACCGTACTGTACCTTACTGTACTGTACTCTACTGTACCTTACTATACTGTACTTTACTGTACTCTACTGTACTTTACTGTACTCCACTGTACCTTACTGTACTTTATTCTACTTTACTGTACTTTATTGTACTTTACTGTACTCTACTGTACCTTACTGTACTGTATTGTACTTTACTGTACCTTACTGTACTGTACTCTACTGTACCTTTCTGTACTGTACCTTTCTGTACCTTACTGTACTTTACTGTACTCTACTGAACCTTACTGTACTTTTACTGTACTCTACTGAACCTTACTGTACTGTACATATTCTATGTGTTCTAGATCTACATTTTTGATTCTGTGTTTGGGAACCAGCAACTGTCAAATGGACTCCAACTGTAGTGGAGTATATTGAGTGCATATACTGTAGGCTAACAATCCCAGATCACATCTGTCCTCCACTATGTCTATAACCAAGGCGTTCTTCTATGTGGCCACTCCAGACTGAGGAGTGGAGCATGGCTTTTATTGTGTTTGTGGATCTGACTTGGAAATGCATTGGTTTTGATATCTCCCTGACAACCAACAACAACCACTAATATGGCTGACTGTCCCTGCGGGCTCTAGGATATATGGCTATGGGATTTACATCCCATCGCCCGGACTTGATTCTTGATCACAGCTGTGTAATCAGTAGAGTGGAGAGGGACATTTATTTATAGTTTTAACTATAACTATAGTTTTATACATCACACAGCTTAGACATTTGGATCAAATCAGAGAGCAGACCTGTGTGAACGCAATGATATAGATAGCATATCTGAAGTGTGAACACTGCAGCCACAGCGCCTTAACATAAACATGGGTCTATTATCCTTCTCTCCACTCTACTAAACCCATTGGAAATGCATTGGGTGCTTAAAGTTAAACATTTTTATTTTTTTATATTTATACTACAAAACATTTCAAAACCAAAAGTACAAGCACACGTGTCCTCAGTAAGCTGAACACATAAAAATTTGAATGGTGTTGAAAGGTGTAAGCGTTTAAGAGATGAAGCGCGCCAAAGTTTTGAGGAGATACACATATAGCTATAAATAAATAATGAAGATAACATACGTGTGCTCGCCTTCCAGGCGAGCCCACAATAATCACATCTTAACCTAGCTCTGGTCCATAGCGTTAGAGAACTCCACTAACGCTATGGACCAGAGCTCTTCTTAACCCAGCACGCAGGTAGGCCTACCCCAAAAAGTGATGTTGGTATTCTATCAGCTTTTTATAAACCAAATGTATTGCACTCCTGGACTGCAGAGGTCAACATGTTCACATACAACCAGTTACTGTTTACTTCAGTTTATTTAGGTCCCATTTTAGACAAACAGCATAGTACGGTATAGGCCTACACACAGTTGTCAGCAAGCACTTTAAAAATGGTCTGAAAACTGTCATCAGATTTGAGTCAAACCACTGCACTGCTGTGACCCTGCTGAAGCCTACTTGATGTAATAGGGTCAGCCACAGCCACGCCTTCTGCATGTGGATATGGAGATCAACATGATCCCAATTGTTTAGGCCAGGGGTCTTCAACAGGGGGTCCGGGACCCCTAGGGGGTCCCCAGAGTTACAACAGGGGGTCCTACAAATCTTTGAGTGATAGAAACCTTTTTTTCTCCTTTTTTATATTAACCACTTGAACCCTAGCGTCCATATTCTGAGAACTTTAGCCAAAAATAGCAGATCTACAAGCTCGTAGATCGACTATTTTCGGCAAAGAGGTTTGGTGTAAACGGGAAAAAGATGAGACTAAGTACAGAGTAAAAGGTCAAGTTTATTAGGTAATGACGGCTCAAATGGTTTAATATCTGAAAACACAAATTGACATGAATCCAAAATACACTGATGATCGTGCTGTCAAACGATGAAACTATATACTAAAAGGTTGTGGGGGGGTCCCTGCTTCATCTCTCTCTCAACTAAGGGGTCCTTGGCCTGAAAACGTTGAAGACCTTAGGCTGATTTGTGACAGCTTCAACTTGTCGTGACTTAAAGAAATTAAGTTGGGTTTCTATATCTGGAAGAAATCTCTTTCTTTTAATGAAATAATTGATTTTGAATGTCACTCTCAGATTGCCATTAGATAATGGATAATTTAGGGGAACTAGAAAGTGCACAAATCTCCACCAGGACACATGCCACATCAAAAACATAATCTCTCCCCAGCAGAGATTGTATTGTATTGTATACTCTGTAATATGGCAAGGGTTGCTGTCCCTGAATGTCTAATGTCCCTCTCTCGTCTTTATTCCCCCTGGCCTCTGTCTTCCTCCCTATTCTCAATAACTAGAAGCTTGCGGCCAAGCGTCTAGGTCGGGGGCCGGCATACTCGGGAATGATGTAAATAGAAAATTAATGCTCCACCTTTTAATGCAAACCCCATTTGTCATAGGTCCCGTTTTGACCATATGTTTGCCTGGGGGCATTTATGCCCATATATGGAGATATCTGTCTGTGTGCGTCCATTTTATGCCATATATATGGTTGTAGCCTGGGTGCCAGCCTGTTCGCTCTCATTGGCATCTCATTGGCTAAGGGCCCTACCTTTGTACTGTCGAGGAGAACTTGACTAAACTGACGTAATAGGTTACGTAATTTTTGAGGAGAACTTGATAGATAAATAATGAAGATAACAACAATGGTTTATAGTCTGTGAGAGTAGCTACATGCACACAGAACAGAAATGGCTACACGAAGAGAGTCCAGATCGACCTCAAGGCCTGGGAGCTCTGCTGGTGGAACCGTGGGCTCTCCTATCAAGCTGATCCAGATCGAAGGACTGGTGGCGCTGAAGATCATCAAACACCAGGAGATGCAGGCTGGTGAGGAGGTCCAGGGCGTCCTGCTAGGCCTGCTGGTAGATGACTGCCTTGAGATCACCAACTGTTTCCCTTCTCAGCAACCCCCCGGGGATGATGCAGAATTCGACGAAATACAATACCAGATGGAGTTTATGCGTTCGCTGCGCCACGTCAACATCGACCATCTGCATGTGGGCTGGTACCAGTCCACCCATTATGGCACCTACATCAGCCGGGTGCTGGTCGAAAGCCAGTTCAACTACCAGCACGACATTGAGGAGTCGGTAGTGCTCATCTATGACCCTTTAAAGACTGCCCAGGGCTCCCTGTCCCTCAAGGCCTTCAGGCTGACCCCTAAACTTATGGAGATCTGGGGGAAGGAATTTTCACCCGAGGGCTTGAGGAAGGCCAACATTGGATTCGAGCAGATGTTCGAAGAGGTGCCCATCGTGTTCAAGAACTCCCACCTTATCAACGTGCTCATGTGGGAGCTGGAGGAGAAGTCACTGGCGGCTGACAAGCACGAGGTGCTCAACCTCTCCAGCAGTAACTACATGGAGAAGAGTCTGCAGCTACTGATGGACAGAGTGGATGACATGAACCAGGATATTGGCAAATACAACACCTACAGCCGCCAACTTGCCAGGCAGCAGCAGACCCAACAGAGACGGCAGCAGGAGAATGCCCAGAGGCAGAACAGAGGAGAGCCACCACTGCCCGACGAGGACAACAAGTTAAAGGCATTTCAGCCCCCACCGCGCATTGACACCCTGGTCATTGCAGGGCAAATTAACAATTACTGCCAGAGCGTGAAGGAATCTGCCTCCCAGAACCTTGGGAAGCTGTTTATGACAGAGGCTCTTCAAGGCCACAAAAGCAGCTAAGAGGAGGACAGATGGAGATAAGAGATGATGGAAGTCCTCAGCCTACAATGGTGAAGTGCTGCTCTGGGAATGTGTATCCTTCAGTTATGTTTGGGGGCTTTTCTTGACTTTAATCAAAGCCCAAAGTGCGTTGAGAGACGGGGAGAAGGAGGGAGTGGCATGCAGCAAAGGTCTGCCGGGCCTGGAAATCGCCATCAGGCATAAGAGCCTACAGTATGTGGTTAAAGGAGTAGTTCACCCTCAACATGACTTTTTTTCCTATTGATTACTCATGCCATGGAGACTTGAATTCAATAATACCTTTTTGTATGTTTTGCGTTCCTAATACAAAAATGTAATTCTAGTAAATGTACCCCCATTGATTCCAGATGGGGACCCCAATGCATTCGGGTCCCCATTCGGAATCAATGGGGGTACATTTATTGTAATAATATTTTTGTCTTAGGAATGCGACAAAAACAAAACACATTATGGAGACTACCGTATGTTAGTCTCCATGGTTTGAGTAATCAATAGGGGAGAAAAAAAAGTCATTTTGGGGGTGAACTACTCCTTTAAACACTGCTATTGGCACCCCTGGACCTCCATCTCCGATTCTAAAAGATTTGTGGGCATCACTTTTTTTTAAATATAACATAAACAAAACATTTGCACCTCCAGGGAACGGGTAATGGTGTACACTGTGCTGTGACAGCACAGACCGTACTCTGGAAATGCTTCATGAAACATTCCGAGACTACATTAAAGTTTAGCATGCTGAAATAGAAGCCATTGTTCTTGCATTAATTACAAAAATAACATAAAAAAGGTTTGAAATCTAGTTTGAAATGACCTAGTCTCGCGTGGCCAGACTGTTGCCTCCGCGATTTGCAAATGCTCCCATTCGGAGATTGTGGAATAGTTGTCTGGCTACGCAAGACTAGAAATGACCCCCACCTTTATACTGATGTCATTCACTGGCTAGGCACGTTTCGGAGCTGTCCACAGCACTAAGAGCGAGTACAAAGAAAAGGTGCCATCTTATGAGCATTATATAAGTTAAGCCTTTTAACAACAGGCATTGTTATGCAGGCCTGAGTGTGTACTGCTGTCTGCCATTGTCTGTTATGGTTCTTGTACTGCAGTGTGGTGCCTCTTTATCTATTATTGTTTGGCAAAGAGCTGTGAAAGGAATAATCCCCTTCAGTCAACCCTTTAACTTCAAACCCCCCATTGGTAAACCGCTCCATAGAGTGGCAGGGTGTGTGTCTGTAGCCACTTTTTCCTCAGCGTTTTACCATAGCATTGTGTGCGTGTAGCATAGCCTGTACATCCTAGACATAAATCTTAGTCTGAAGACGTCATGCAAGCACGACCACCGCTCACTTCACATTGGGTGTGATTTTTATATTAATTAGGTCATGGACCCACATTTGATATAATTCTTATTTTTTTCTCTCTCTGGGATGTCAATCTACACTGCACAATCCTCGGTGTCAATTTAAATCTGAGTTCAAATATTAAGTGAACTTGAGACCCCCAGCAACCTCCCCAAGGACCCATGGGGGTCCCTGGACCCCTCACAGAGAACCGGTAGTCTAATTCAGTGTTTTTCAACCTTTTTTCTGCATGGGCACACTTTTCATGTCCCAAGAATCCATGGCACACCAACACAAGTTTCATATTTGTACGTTTCTTCGCAAAGAAAAGCCCTGCTTCATCATACAAGGCTGTCGCAGAACAGCAGATCTACAAGCACACAACGCCTCGCGGTGCTTGTAGATTGGCCGTTTTCACTAGTTTAAATCATTTTTAAAATGATAAATACAATACTGGCTTTCAAGCAGTTTCAAGGGGCACACTTGACCCTTCTCAGGGGCACACCAAAGGTCCCCACCAGGCACAGTGGTTGAGAAACACTGGTCTAATTCAGGATGACTGTTGAGAAACACTGGTCTAATTCAGGATGACTTTGTGAAACTCACTCAGTCTGCAGATTACTTCAACAAAGAGAAAGAAATTGAGGATGCAAGACGAGATTTTGAAGGTGAAGGTGAAGAAATGTGGCAAGGAAGATATTTCTTAGTAATTTCACCCAAAACATTCATAAATATTTATGACTACTATATAATAACGCTGTCTGTCATGTAACATGAGGAGTAAAGGCAAAAGAAAAAGGCTTATTTCGGCCTAAGTCAGTAAATCATTTGTCCAGTCACAGGCCATCTATACTATAATTTTGCAAATGTCTGAGTGAGTGAGTGAGTGTCTGTCTGTCTGTCTCAGCGTTTCTCCTCAGTGGCTGGAGCAATTGATCTGAAATCGCATCACCATCAGCATATGAACACACCTGACATAACTGTGAAGCCCGTTTGTCACTTTCACAAATCATATGCTGTATATTAGCATTTTTATGGTGTAACTACTATCTATTCTGCATCTAGCATGAGGCACATCTATTCTGCATCTAGCATGGGGCAACATGTTTAACCAGCTCTGTGTGTGTGTGTGTGTGTGTGTGTGTGTGTGTGTGTGTGTGTGGGGGTGGGCGGGGGGGGGGGGGGGGGGGGGGGGGGGGGGGTGTTGGCTGGCCCTCTTTCAGATGTTGTCATGATGTAGATCGGTACACAGTATCTCTGTAGCCTTTAAACGAAACGGGTATTTCTTACATTGATGCTCCTACATATTATCATGTAAGCACCAGAAAGTTACTTTCCATCCCTCATATACTGTGTGCACAGTGCACACCCCATAACCCACACACTGCACATCATTTCGGAGCTCATATCTTTGAACGGGTAAGGCCTAGTTATACTAAAAGGGGAGCTGACTTGGGGAAATATACATTTCCTAAAAAAATTACCATTAGTTTAATAAGGTGACGACTGATGATATGATTATTTTGGGGTGGTCACGGCCTGTAAAGGTTGAGAACCACTGGCCTAGAAGGCTCCTAGAAGAGGACAACCGGCAATTTGACTGCCCGATAGGAGATGCTCAACCACACCACCCTGACAATGATGGAGCTGTAGCAGACCAAGACAAGAAGTGAGCTGGTTTACAAGTAGATGGTGGATAGATCCATATCTGCAAGAAACTATAGCTGACACTATTTCACCTCTGGCCCCCAGGTGCGGGACGTGGGTGTTGAGGGAGACAAGCGTTTTCAGCAGCGTCACATCTTAGGAGGCACATATCATTTGCACGACTTTTCAAAAATAGCATATCTACAAGCTCGCAGCACGGCACTTGGTGCCACGCTGTGAGCTTGTATATCTGCTATTTTTCAATAGTAATAGTAACTCGGTCCCACTTCCCCCCCCCTTGTGACGCCCCTGACCACATCCACCTTCAGTCTCAGCTCCTGGAGAGTGGAGACCCAGCAGCCCAGATCCCCACAGTATGTTGTCACTGTCCAGTCTCCTGACTGGAGGTGGCAGGGTGTGACCATGATAAAATACCTTTTCGAAACCTAACGGACTTCATTTTGGTGAAAGATCACATCACGTCAGGTTTTGAAGGGGTAAGAGATCACACCAAATGTCTGATTAACCATAACAAACGTAAAAGTCATGCCAACACAGCCATGTGCCACTTGTGAAGACTGAATGGGTGATTAAATGTCATGGTCTGTGACATGTTACGTATGGTTTATGGATCATATAGTAAGGTAATCTTCATAGTAATGCAACTAGTAAGACGCCTCAGGGCGACATGCGACTAGCGCCAATTCTTGGCCCCTGCATGATAGTCAACAATGAGATGTCAGAACATGTATGAGCATTCCTAGATATGCGCTTAATATTGATGACATCGGGAAAGGGACCTCCATATATGGGCATAAAATGGACAAGGACGTAATTCATTTGCAAGTGTGACTCGTGATGACATCAGCGATCTCCATATATGGGCATAAAAGGGACATCAAGCCAGAGCGGCAAACCCATTCTGTTAAGAGTGGTTCCCCTGACCACAGTGATATCAGAGCATGATGTCAGAGCGACTAACCCATAGAACCAGTGCCAGGCGTGTTGTACAGCAGGGGTTCCCAAACTTTTGTCTCAGGGCACCCCATAAATCTTTTTAATCTATAATTTTCACTCCTAGCACCTTATATTTATAGCATATCATCGTTGTCGGGTGGAAACAGTTCGTTTTGTATTTATCATCTATAAAATGTACTAAACTAGTGAAAACAGCAGATCTACAAGCACGTGCTTGTAGATCGGCTGTTTTTACTAGTTTTGTGTGACGGTCTTGTATGATGAAGCAGGGCTTTGCTTTACCAAAAGACGTACACATTTGAAACTTGGAGATACAAGGTTTCTGCCCGACAGTGACGATATTTTAGTGATTATGTTGTGAGGAAAACATTGAGATAATAGCCATTTTGGTTAGAACTGACTGAAAATAACTTTGTACTTCAAGTTTAAAATGATACTAAATATTTTTGTCAAGTGTCCAAATAAATTCCAAATCATCAAATTATCTCGCGGCACCCCAGGGTGCCCCGTCGCCCACTTTGAAAACCCCTGATGTAGACAGGCAAATGTGCTGGTTTTCATAGTAAACTTGCGACCTACGGTCCTAATCAAGGACTCGGCATTGGCAGATTTGTGGGTTTTCACTTCCAGATGTAAGGGAAACAAGGCCCTTCTACTGTTGGATAGTCTCAAATAATCAGAGAATAGTCTGCCTATACTCTGGGGAGATCTAAAATTCAACGGGACTATAGCAGAGAAGACTAGTGTTAGCCTACAGGTCAATGCGTTGAAAACCTTCCAGACGCAGTCCCAATATGAAGCACGTCTTTGCAGTGTTCCTGCAATGCAGAACACTACACTGTATAATAAATAATTCATTAAGACATTCACACCCAATCATGGATTTGCGCATTTTAAACATACCAAGCCTCCATTATATGAATCACTTTATTAGAGTATTAAACAGATACAAAAAACGTAAAAAAGAAAAAGGACTGACAGTGTTTTTTGTGGGGGATTCACCATGCCGATCGTTTGTCAACCAAATTTGATCCAAAACTGGCGTATAACTTTAGCGCCCTTGTGTCGCGCGCCGGAATGAGCAGATCTGCACGCATTACTCCTGGCCAGAGATGGGATCCGTCATGGGCGTGTCCTCCGACACCAACAGCTGCTCCTCCCCAGACCCTTGACTCAAACGGTCCAGTAGGGACACAAACAGGCCGTCGTCGTTCACGTAGGTGAAAATGAGGACGAGGAGGCAGATCACGACGGCAAAGACCAACATCCTGACCCAGACGGGGACGAGGCGACGTTCCAGCTCCCGTCTCTCCGCCGTTGTTGGACTGACGGGACTCAGAGGGAGGGCGTCTGGGTATTTATATGTTACCGGTCTCCCTGCAGCTCCCTTGATTGGCCGCCGGCGGGTGACACTGGTGACATGACAAAATGACAACTTGGTATTATTATTGATCCATATCTGTGTTGTGCCCAATTTAAAGGTATATTCAGTGATTGTATTTCATTCAAATAAAATATAATTGGTACATTTTCCATTCAAATAAAATATAATTGGTACATTTTCCATTCAAATAAAATATAATTGGTACATTTTCCATTCATTCTCCTCACTAGATGTGTGCTGACCATATAAGGACTTCCTCCATGGCCCGTGTTACGAGCATAGCTAAATTCGGTTTTCAGAGGTGGCCAGCCAGTCCTCGACCAATCAGTGTAGAGTATGGCCGTAGTTATGTTGTGATGTTTAGTTATGATGGTCAAAATAAAAGTTTTGAAAACCACAGTCGCTCTGAATTAAGAACGTCTGCTAAATGCCTAGATTGTAAACTACTGAACTCATAAAATGCCACAGTCTCGTAGTAAATCAGTATCATACATATCCTGAAGATGGAGACGTAGGCCTACCGACATTCAGTGATTGGGTCGGGTCTAATGATCAAAACGAGAACATTATAATGGTGTAAAAAAATCTATCAAAAACTAAACATTTCCACACTGTAAGGCCAGTAAGGGACAAGATGACCCCTGGCCACTTTCATTATCACTGAATACACATTTAACCACATGAACCCTAATGTCCCTATTCTTGGCATGTTATAATTAAGCAATATTACAGGAGAGGGTGTGGGTTATTGTGATTATTGGCACGCCTGCGTTGCTGCCGGAACGAGACGAAGGAGAGTTCCATAAGCAGCGCAGATCATTAGGTGAGAATAGACGATCTATTCTACAAGCACACGCTTTTAAGAAAAAAATGTGTATATGAACGAGAAAAGTATCTATAACAACCCATGGTTCAATGCGTTGAACGTCGCTTTAATTTACTTTGCTTAAACAATAAAGGGATCGTGATTCACCAAAGCCACAAAAGATGTTAGGGTACTTACATGATGCCAGGTGGACTGCTGTATGCGGTAGCCTCAGTGTCTGCAGACTGCTCGGTCACAGGCTCGTCAACAGTCACGGGTTCCTCAGGAGGCTAGAACATGATGCACACAATGTATAATTATTAATAAATGAACACACAGCAGATAGTAGTTGCCACCGCCAATGTGCCACCAAACCAGGAGGTGCAGCCAGTCAGCTGGTTAGTACTGAAATGTGACCCGTCATCCTGTGTCCTAGAATCCATAAAGTAGAAAGTAAATAGTAGCCTGAACTTGGGATTCACCCCGTCACAAGTACCTGCACATTTCTCGGAGTCCACCCTCTCCCCCCATGTGGAGAGGCACGGTATGGTGCAGGAGACGGAGACAGACTGTAATAAGTCGTCTGAATCTCCTTCTGTTATTGGAGTGAAAGGTATGTGTCACTCAGCTAGAATTGGAGAGGTGAAAAATTACAGGGCTGTGCCGTCTTTGTCAAATAATCGATTAATCAGTTTGGTTTGCTTTTTAGATAGTTGTGCAACATATCGAACCGAATATCGAAAATCGAATCGAACCGAGAAATATCGAACAGAATTACCCTGTACCGAACAATACCACTCCACATTCCCCTGGAACCCCCTCAAGGACCCCTAGGGGTCCGCAGAGCCCACTTAACTCATTTAATGCCACCCTTTCACCACTAGAGGGTGCCCCAGGTGCCACAGACAATCCCATAGAGATATGCTGGTATATGCAGAAGCCCTGCAGCCATGACTTGCCTAAACACTTTCCTTTGTGCATGTACAGGAAGAGGATGAAGTTAGCTTGAAGTTAGCTATTGGCTACCAAGCATTTTAAAAGCCTTATTTTCGTCAACTTAGCCATGATTAAACCTTGCACACCTCATGCATGGGAAAAAAACAGAGAAGAATGAGCTCTAAAAAATCCAATGCAATCCTGGATTGCATTGTTGTGGGTTTGTGCAGTTTGTTCACAGCTTTCAAACAAAAAAATCCGATTGGAAATCCGTTCAGGCATTCTTGAGATAATAGCCATTATGTTTTACACTGTTGTGAGCTTGGAGGTCTGCTACCTGAGTTGTATGGGGGTTGTATGGGGGTTAAACATGCAAAATCGCGATTGAAATCATGTTCACTAGTTTTGATGGGGTCCAAAAAAAAATTTTTCAAAAAAAGATTTCCAAAAAAAAAATTTTTTTTTTTTTTTTTTTTTTTTTGAATCACGTGTATACACGTGATTGGCACTGTGGGATGCGCTAATATATCACGTGTATACACGTGATTGGCACAGAATGAGTTAAGAGAACTACTACCCTAGAGGTTGGGTACCGTATTGTTCAAAGTTAAAACAAAAAAAATACATAGTTATAAAAATACATTTATAAATCAAGGACATTTCGTTTTATTTTTTGTATCGAAAAAGTATTGAACCTTGACACCAAAATATCGAACCGAACCGTGAATTTTGTGTATCGTTGCACCCCTTTAGACCATAAAGACTTTAGGTGATAAAACAAAAAAAACTTCCCTCCATCACCATGTTAGTGATGCTGAAGCTCTGCGGGGTCACTGGGGTGACACAAGAGGGACCTGGAGAGGGAACCTACGGATAGGGGTAGCATTAATGACAAATTAACAGCAGCTCTCTGCAAATGACAAGTTCACCCACCCACCCAAAAAAAACAATGAAAATCTGGCATTTCAACTTTAATGCTGTACTGAAAATGTACCGAACCATAAAACTCAAATCAAACCGTGAATATTATGAACTGTTGCACCCATATACGTATATACATACACACCAGTGATGAATCTCTGCACCCGTTTCTGCATGTTTAAGAATCTGCGCCCGTTTTAAACCCCAGTCTTTAATGAGTTCACCGTGACAATACTTTGCTGCAAAACTTCACTACTCAAATATTGCAAAGGCACGAGTTCCAGTCTGAGTCCAATGACAAAACACAAGTTAATTCTGACCGTGAAGAACCCAACTACAAATGTACATGAAATTTGTACAGTTAAACATCAGTTGAGTGTGAGGTTGAGAGGGAGAAGTGGAACAGGTTCTAGGCTCTGCGTACCCCAAGCTCTAATGCTGAGTGCTGGTGCACAGAGGCTGCTCTACAGAAACCACTGGCAATCTGTGAGTGGGGAGTCTGAATCCTGTGTGATGATGATGACTCCACAACATTCCCAGCATTCCTCTTGGTGCTGCCATCCCTGTATTCTAGGGGTCTACTAAAGCGCTAGAGTAGGCCAGTGGACATCCAATCAAAACACAAAAGAAACATCCGTTTTCATCTAAAAAAGTCAATTTGTCGACAAAATGAGATTATATATATTTTATGATTTACCAGTCTTGATGAGTGTGCAAAGCACCCATGCTGAACAAAGCCAGTATTTTGAGAACGAGACTCTGCCTATGAAAAGTGAAAATAAAACCATGAGTTGAGTTCTTTACATTTAGGCTTACGGTAATAAATTAAATTCTGACAGTACACCCTGGGAACAGTTGAAAAACAGAAGTTGCCAAGACAACATCATTGCAGCCAAAACAGCTTAAGCCATTCAGAGTAAAAAAAATAAAATAAAACGAACATTGGCTCTATAAGGTATAATCCAAATCTTTTGAAGGTAAACAAATGTATCAATCTCTATAATATGTGTGTACTCAATTCTGAATAGTCTAGCAAACAATTGGCTGATTTCAACTATACACACACGTGGAAATATGGATATATAAATATTATTCCACCTACAGCAGAATAGTTTGGCTTTGGAGGACTTTACTGGATTATACCGCATGAGCCGTGTACAGTAATTCAAAGCTCCAATTCATAGCACTATTCAGAAATAGCAGATCTACAAGCTATGAGCTTGTAGATCTGCCATTTTTTAAAGATCTTTGAATGCATATATTTTTTTAAAGGGAACATTAACAAAATATTTGCTTCTGGGGGATGAACGGGACATATTTTGAGATGGCGGTTGGCTGCCAAAACAGTAAAGACCTGTTCATCAATGACTTCAGTTGTTTTGGAGAATGTTGCCGCTCGTTCGTTTGCGCCTCTGGTAACCTCCCTGTGGGTTGTGTGGACAACTTCACCCATGTATGAACTGGCATGCACAGCACAACCAGGGGTGACATTTCTTTGGTGAACGAGGACCATATCTGCATCAATATAGTTTGTTTTGTTTATTTAGCATACATTTATACAAGTCATACATCCACAGAATCACTGTTTGAGGTGATCAAAAGGGATAGGCTGAAGCTATAAAGCTTATGAATGCCTATCCTACGTATTCATGGTTTAAGATACGTTAATATGTTGTAACAGGGGTCTTCAGAGTTACTACAGGGGGTCCTCCAAATCGTTGTGTGATAGAAACTAGTTTTTCCCCCTTTTTTTATATTAACCACTTGAACCCTAGTGTCCATATTCAGAGAACTTTCGCCAAAAATAGCAGATCTACAAGCTCACAACAACTCGCAGCGCGAGGCGTTGTGAGCTTGTAGATCAGCTATTTGGAGGGGGAAAAGAGCGGACTAAGTACAGTGAAAGGTCAAGTTTATTAAGTTTATCAAGTGGTTAAATATCTGAAAACCTACATTAAACCCTCTAAGGCCCAAATATAGAAATACATGAAATAAAAAATTGAAAAAAATCAGATGGTGTTGTAGGAGTCCTAATAAGAGGAAAATGTAATGTTTTTTTCAAAAAAATGTTTTTGTAAGGTTTTATAGCCATAAATCATGCTCTAATTTACATATGGGGGATATTTTTCACAATAATAACATGTACATGTTCTAGACATTCTAATGATCACCAAAAAAAAATAGTACAGGCATTTTACTTATGTTTTTGTGAGGAATAGCTTCCATGAAAAAGTGAGATGTTGTTCGTCAAAACTCTGGAATGTCAGCGGGTGTGGCGGGTGTGAATGTCAGCCCCTCTGGGGGGTATTTATATGCAAATATTGTGGCCAATGGCATTGTAATACTAAACAATAGAATCCAATGGTGATGTTTAGGTGGTAGGGGGAGCTAAAATAAAATGATTTAAACCTTTTTTTGGATAAAATACAAACGTTGTAATATTACAACAGTGGGCCTTAGAGGGTTAACATGAATCCAAAATATACTGACGATCGTGCTGTCAAACGACACTATTATGGAATCTATGATAAGGTTGTGGGGGGTCCCTGCTTCATCTCTCTCTCAACTAAGGGGTCCTCAGCCTGAAAATGTTGAAGACCCCTGTGTTATAAGATACATTAATAAGTTATAAATATATATATAAATATACATTGACAACTTAAGGAACATTTATAAGAACATCATTAGGCTTCACCAGTGTTACTGTGCTGGCTGATCAACCAGTGGCAACGTTGATCAACTTGATCCACACACAATTATTATTCTTATTTTTTTTGTAATTCTTTAATAAATATTTGAAGTTTTTCATAAAACTCAGGATTTACCAGGCATTTTTAGAATCGGCCTCAGTCCTAAATGGGTTAAAATGTTTTTAAGTTTGAGATCTACACTGCATACATTTGTGTACACTACACAGCTAATGTTGAAAACAGGGGAAATCTCTGCAATGGTTAGAAATCGGAGTTACAACTTATGACCACTAAGTGGCACTGCAGGCAAGATTTATTACAAAGTCACTGGTGACCTAAAAAGCAAAAGGATCAAAATACAAAACCTTTTGACAGTGATAGACACAGAAAGGATAAATTGCTTAACCTAAACATTAAGATTTAACTCACCGGCTTCTCTGGTGACTGGTCCAGAGAGGAATCTGGTTCTTGTACAGCTTGTTCTGAAACTTAATACAAAATACAATCATGTACTGTAGGGTAAAGTTATACATCGTTGCTGTCCGGCAGAAACCTTGTATTTCCATAAGTCACTTTTTAATGTTTGTTCATTATTTGGACGGGACAGCGCACATAATACATACAACATGTTGTGGAAATGCACCAGATTTAGCAAGAATGCTCATTTCCATTCGTAGTCCCCCATAAATTAAACATTACAAAAGGACACAAATGGAGTACAAAATGGTTCATAAATGAAATAAGATTTAATATATTATATTTTGTCAAAGTACTGAAAATGTCCAATCTATGTTTTGTGACGCATTGTGTGACCTTGTCATCAATTCTCACTACTTTTGAAACATATTAAAAAAAGAATCTCAAACTGTTTTGGACTTTCCACCCAAAAGAGAGTGTGTAACCAATCTATGTATGTATATAATAAAAATATATGATAGTTTTACTAGGACACAAAGCCAACAGTTCTACTTACTCGAGTCCTCCTCTGGTGTGTCGCCCTCTTCCCCGTTTGCAACCTCTTCCGCGTCGCCAAGCTCCTCTTCTTCGCTGTCGGAGTACAGCGCTGCCTCAGCGGTGCCGTTCAAGCTGGGCTGGACGTCAACTTGAAGGGCCTTCATCAGCCTCCTCTCGTACAGGGCTCTGGTGGTGGCTAGAACAGACACACTACACTCAGCTCAAGTAGCCCAGAGGGTCCCTGTACCTCACTTTAAGAACCAGTGAGGTTTATTCACGTTATTCCTGGCCCTCTCTATGGAGGCTGCCATTTTCTTTTACAGAGGGCAAAACATCTTTTCACTTCCTCCCAAGTAAGGAAGTGACAGGGAATTGTCTGTTGCCAGATTTTGCCAAAGAAATAAGCCCAACAGAAGCAACTAAGTTATACTACTTTACATTCACATTTGAAAATAGCAGATCAGCAAGCTCACAATGTGTCTGTCACATTGCGACATAATGTGAGCTTGTATATTTGATATTTAAAAACTATTGAGGGAAAACAAATATATTTTGAATATTTTTGAAACATTTTAACAAAATAAATCTGTGTGGCGGTCCCTGGCACCACATATTTTCAGATGGGGGTCTGCGACTGTGGACAAATATGTTAATCTGGGGGTCCTTGATATGAAAAGATTTGGGAACCACTGGTTTAAAAACATATTAGAAAGTAAGCCCAATGAGCAACTATACTATTTTTTTGAAAGACACCAATTATAAGCAGATATGGCAACCCAGGTAAATACAGAGCCCAGAGCCCAGAACGCCAACTACTGACACTTTAATGCAAGGACAACAGGAAACCAAATGTTTTTCAGGCCAGCTTTTTCAGCCTCCGCCTCTTTCAGGATATGAACAGGAAGCCGGGGGCGGGGCCAGGAATAACGTGAATAGGAATAGAAAGTAATCGTTAAAGGGATCCATTAAGGAATTGGACTGTTAAGAAACCGTTCAAATCCTAAACGATCCGAACCCTACCATGTACAGGCCTATGTTGGCGGCTTGCACAGACAAACTGCCCTCAGCATACACCAGCTACGTTTAGACTCAATAATTCTTTCCCCAGGAATGTTGGAACATTTTGACGTATTGTGTCAGCTTGTAGATCGGCCATTTATACCATTGGAGATAATTCATAATGTTTTTTTTTGTTTGTGGCCCCAATCAGAAACTCTTTAGGGTCTCAAGCTTAAACAGTTGGGAAACTCTGACATTATGATATTTAGACCAACACAGAAATCTCACCAGTAATGGGTCCAGTGTTAACCCCACATTTGTGCAGCTCTGCCCTGAGCTCATCATCCGTCAGTCCACTGGGATCCAGCATCTCTGAGCTCTCCAAGTGCTTCGTCTCTTCCTGAAAACAAAGTGTAGCGGATGTGTTAGCATGCATGATAGAAGGTATGCATTCATTTTTGTGTAAAAGGGCCATCCATACCAAGCAATATAACTTTAACAAAATGTTACCCATTTACCGTTTACCTTTGTCATCGTTATAGTTGTGGCATGGACTGTGGACTTTTACTATCTCTAAAGTCATCTTGCTTGGTGTGGACAGGCCGTTAAGTACATTGCCGTATGGTCTGGTGATAAATGATGCAAGCAGTCACACTAGGCCCGAGTCAAACTAATTAAGACTCTGGGCTGGGGCTAATCGATGCACACAGGATAAATCAGCCATCCCCACACACTCAAGGACAGCCTCAGTCATGAGTCATGACAAACTGTTCCACCTGCTTCCCACAGATTCTAGAGGTTCTGTGCGTTCACTGCGTTGCAACATTGACTACTTTATGGCAAGCAGCTGGATGGATATTTCTGTAAACTATAAATCTCTGGGAATAAAGGCTGTCAGTCACTGAGATGTGGGAAGACCAGTGTTGATTTTGTCGACTAAAACTATGACAGAAAATGTTTCTCGAATAAAAACTAAATAAAAAATGAGCTGTGATGACTAAAGACTTAACTCTCCTACTGCCAGATTATTTATTTATTTATTGGGTCTGGTGCCATCAAAAAGCAGCTTACCTTTGCGACGTTATAGTAGATAGACATTTATTTATTTATTTTTTGATTGTGCAATAGTGCACTTTGGTCTGCCAGGCAGCAGAGGGCGGCGTCATGCGAGAATGAATGTATTTGCCCGTTATGTGTTGCCGTACATTCAGACCAGTCACTGGCCACAGAGCCTTACAGCCAGAGGAAATCAACAAGGAAGTGAATTGGTCTCCTTTGATGTTAACGCATAATGGATTTTTTACACCATCACCGCGGAAAATGTGTTTACAGTACACGGCGGCGCGACCCCTCATCAGCTTCAACAAGGTAAACGAACGAACGAACGCCGTATTGGCGCGGAGGTCTCTTGAGAATTGGGGCGAACAGGAACGTCCAAAGCAGTATAAGAGTTAATAATAATATATTGACAATTTCGTCAACAAAATAAAAACGAGACTAAAACGTTAGGGAGGGATTAGTGGAGAACAGTCATTTTATGTTTGGTTTCTCTCAGTTGTTGCGTGCTGAAAATAGCAGATCTACAAACTCACAACACATCATGACGCTGCGACACGTTGTGAGCTTGTAGATCTGCTATTTTCAGCTATGATGTCATCAAGGCCCGCCAAAATAAATTTCAGTTGACTAAAATCAACTGTAGATTTAGTCGCCTAAAATCTTAATGACATTTAGCCAACTAAAATTAGACTAAAACTTTTCAGGAGACTAAATTATGACTAAAACTCAATCACATTTTATTAAAAAGACTATGACTAAAACTAAATCAAAATGTGTTGTCAAAAACACTGGGGAAGACGTGTTGGACAAGCAAATCATTAATATAAAACACTTTTAATTTGATCCTTTTAGTTCTTAGCAGTGTTCTCTTGTCCCGCGTGCCGCATATCTTTTCTGAGCAGGGGTCACGCCTCTCATGCAAACGGACATGCATTGCTGCTTAAACCCCTCCAAGTTCACATCTCGCCAACACTTTAGTGTCACAACAGGGTGTTTTAACAAAGAAACCCAGCATGTATGCATATCAATAGACCTGTATAGGTGTTGAGCGACGTGCGCGTGACGTCTTTAGATAAGCGACCCCCCAAACATTGAATCACCAATGCACCGATTGACACCACTTTGTTTTTGCAGTTTTAAGCAATACACTGCAGTGGTCACAAAAGCTGATCAAAACTATCAAGATCAAAACATAAATAACCAGGTAAGACTCCCTAATCGGGAGATAGGCGACCATCACGTCGCATACACAAACTTTAGAAGGCAATCGTAGCCAATCAGGAGGGAATATGGGAAATGGGACAGATCCATGTTGATGACATGACTTGCGTGATTTTAGGCCAAAATCTGTAGAAGCAGTGTCCAAAGATGTGTTTTGCAAAAAATCTGCCTGATAGCGACGCTAGAAGAGGGCCGTGTTAGAAATGAGGGGTGGAGGTTGTGGTTTGGCAGCAAAGGAGTGTGTCTGCAAAGTTTGGCATGGATAGGGGCAACGGTGCCGGAGATAAGAGTAGGGCAAAAGTGTGACGTGACATGACGGACTGACGGACAGCCGGTGGAGCTTTACTATGGCTGTAATTTGCAGAATCCCCAGGCCATGAAAATGTTTATTCTTATTCAAAGTTATCAAAATAGCAAGCAGAAAGAGGCGACTCTAGAGCTCCGCCTCTTTGACACAAATGAATGAAACGTGGCAGGTGTTAAGAGCTTGTAGCAGCTAAGGCTAAGACTTCCCAGGCAGGCAACCCCTCACAAAAAAAAAAAAAAAAAAAGAATGTCCCTCAGTGAAATCTATACCAGCTGTAATACTGGTGGCAGCCAGTCAGAATGAAGTGACCCAGATTGCACTGCCCCCATAGGACCCCCCACCACCACCACCACTACCACCCCTCCCACCAACAGGGGCGTCACACCAAATTCTGGGCCCTGGGTACAAGGATTCACTGCGGGGGCCCCCATGAATGTTAGCTATTGAAAAATAGCAGATATACAAGCTCACAGCGCGGCACCGAGTGCCGCGCTGCGAGCTTGTAGATCTGCTATTTTTGAAAAATGTGAAAATGTGTGCAAGAAACCCATGTTTCCATGTCAGTGATGCTCAAACCTTTTCATGTGAAGGACCCCCAAAATTATGTGAATTTGGCCATGGACCCCCATCTCAAAATATTTAGTTCCAGGGACCCCCCAGAAGCAACATTTTAGTTACAAATGTTCACTTAAAAAAATACATACATTCAAAGTTTTGCGCAAATTTTACGAATTTTCAAAAATAGCAGATCTACAAGCTCGCAGCGCGACACGCGCTGTGAGCTTGTATATCTGCTATTTTTCAATAGCTAAAGTTACTAGGGCCCCTCCACCTTGGGCCCTGGTAACTCAGTCCCACTTTCCTACCCCTTGTGACGCCCCTGCTCCCACCAACACCACTGCTGTCCAACAGGCACTCTCTACACAGCTGCTGACCTTGCAGGCTATCAGTTCAAATGCATTCATTCACATACACAACAGTTATACACAACAGTTCCAGAACGTCAACCTGGACAGCGTGCTCAGATAAGAGGGGGGCATGACAAACCCTAGTGTGATTTTGAGGTTTGTTTTCAATTTCAGGTTTAAAAACTACAGAAAGATAAAGTCATAGCAGCAAAGTAGCTGGAATGCATCCTCCAAAACAAATAGACAGTGTTAAATGTTAATCTTATTTAGCTTCAGCTGGATTGCTTACGTCACAATTTGTACTGACAGCATTATGCAGACCATTTCTGCTGTAGGCCTTTAGTTTAACCTGAAACGGAAACTTTAGGCTAGGGCTTAATACTTCCACTTTAGTAACATTCATGGAAAAATGGTGCAATATTCCTTTCATTAACCAGCTAAAATGAAACAAATGGACCCTTATGGATACATATGCAACCCACTTAGAAACATCCCATTCAGATATACCCCCACTGAGGTTAGGGTTTAGGTTAGGTTTAGGTGACACCTCCATTTAGAATAATGGAAGTCAATCTTCTGACTTAATGGCAATGTTTCTGAATGGAGATGTGTAACCACATAATTATGTAACTCAGTGTACATTTGTACACTCTGAGTTAAATTAACATTGATTTTACAATATAAATCGGGGTCTCAGAGATATAAATGCCATTAAATGGGGGTCTCTGTAGCCTAATGCAGGTCAAATACAATATAAATCAGGGTCTCAGATATAAATGCCATTAAATGGGGGTCTCAGTAGCCTAATGCATGTCAAGCTGTCCTTGGAAAAAAAGAAATGTGGGAATCAAACCGCAAAAATCCTCTTGTAGGGGGGTCACTCACTGGCATATCTACTCAAATGGGGGTCCGGTCCGCGGGTTAATAAGTCAATTTGGGGGTCCTAAGGGGTCCTTGACATTAAAGTTTGAGAACCACTGGGCTAAACTAAACTCACAGCGACCACATCATCTGTCGTTGCCAGGTCCTCCTCGTCGCTGGAGAAATCGGCCGCGCTGTGCTGGATGTGTTTGAGATGCAGCTCCACATAGACCTGCTTCTTGCTCTCCCCGGCCGGCAGAGCGACGTTGTGCGCGACCAGGTCCGACTTCAGCCTGTCCTTGGAGAACTGGCTGGGGTCCTCCACAAACACCGGCATGACGACTCACTGACGACCACGAGATAATTCTAAAAGTACCCCGAAATAAATTACCGCAAAAGCAGCAATTATAGAGTGGAACGGCGCTCAAAGTATCCGTGAATAAGCACACGTGTGCACGGACGGACTGTCAAACAACAACAACTAGTCTTGTCCAGACTGTCACTCTAAAGGTGGGACGTTCGCGAACGAATCGAGTCTTTTGAACGGCTCTTTGAAATGAACGATGCATCCGATGAGGGGGAGTAAATTCCTTAGTCAAGTAAAAGTATCAATGCTGCAATGTAGAAATAACATAAGTAACAGTCTGGAATTCATAATATTCGTTAAAGCTATACTGTGTAAGATGCTCAACTAGTGGTCAGTAGCCCTATAGCAAACCGCGGTCGCGTCCGCGTCTTTCGGCCGTGTTTTGTACCTTCACACCCCCGCGTCTGCCTCCACAACGCCGAGAGCTATCTTTAGAGGGGTCCCTGGTTCCTGTGCGTTCAGGCATTCCGGAGAAACGGACTACTTCACCCTGCCTGGTAGGCGAGATTACCTTTTGAGTAAAGAGACACACGGGCGACTACAAATATGGCCGCCATAGCGACCCCACTTCAAGATGCGCTGTGATTGGCCGGCAGTGTATAACCCTCGCTGTGATTGGCCGGTAGTGTGACGACGCAATTTTTCCGCGAAAACCGGTCCCCGGTAGGGATCATAGAAAACATATAAAGAGAAGGCTTTAGAAGCTGAAAATAACAGAGTGGGGGTTCTAAAACTTTAGCGATTTAACAGTTTTAAGATTTGTTTTATAAAAAAAGTTACATGGTATAACTTTAAGTAAAAGTAGCTACAAGATTGGTATCAAAATGTAGGCTACTTAAAGTACCAATAGGCTATAAAGTAGGCCTACTCATTATGCAGAATGTCCCATTTCACAAGTTTTCCAATAAATAAAATGTAGAAAAATTATTTGAAAAGAGCAGATCTACAAGCTCACAATGCGTCGCAAAGCCACGCATTGTGAGCTAGTAGATCGGCTATTTTCAAATGGCGGAAATGTATATGGCCAAAATGTATATAGGGTTGAAGTGATTTGTAATTATAATCAAAATCTACAAAGTAAAGTAACTAAATAACTAAAATGAGACAGTCTTTTGAACGGCTCTTTGAAAGGAACGGATACCAGAGATCCGGCTCACTTCAAAGAGCCATAAATCCCATCTGTCACTCGGAGTGGAGATTGAGAACAGCTGCTGCCACTAAACAATCGCCATGCCGCGGCTGTGCCCATGGGCTGTGCGCGTGTTGTGTGTGCGTTGCGTTCATGACAAATCGGGAATCCCGTCAAATGGTCCTCCTGTGACTCTGAAGCCTGGCTTGAAAATATCAACAGTGGTGGGGAAAAGTAGACTACAAAAATATCAATACTGCAATGTAGAAGAAACACTGCTACAAGCAACCAGAATAACAAAAAAATGTTCTGGTGTAAAAGTAGGCCTACAATGTATTGGTTACGTACATGTAGGCCTACTTTACTTTATTTTATACCAATGAGTAGTAGCCTACCTGTTGGACTTTGGAAATACTCAAGAAAAGTACAAATAGCTCAAAATTGTAAGTACAGTAAGCTATACTCAAAATTGTAAGTAAATGTACCACTCTTTAGTAGCCTACCTGTTGTTGGACTTACAATTTGCACTTTGGTGGGTGCCAGTCTGACAGTTAAAACAATTTAAAATTGCAATAATATCAGGAATGTTAAGAGCATCTCTCTTTGAGATAGGCAGGTGCCTAGCTTATGCTAATTTAAACGAGTTTAGGATAGCATCCTGTTTTGTTCTTACATGCTGCTAGTTCAGGTTTAACTTAATTTTAAAACGGGGGGGACACACAGGTAGGCCTAAACATATTTTATATAATGTTAACCTTTTTATACATCTATGATGCTAACATAATAGCTTATTCGATATTAAAAGCGGGAGATAACGCTACCTTCTAACAAACGTGTTGTCTGTTGCAGCAGGCCAGGTGGTCCAACTCTGCACTGATGATGCGTTTTTGTATCGCAGCTGGTCGTACGCGCGCCATTGATTGAAGATGCTGCGGCGCATGTTTGAAGCTGCGCCACCTGCTGGAGCGTACCGGAGTGGCAGCATTCTTTCATGTCCTGCAGTCCCTCAGATGCTTGGACACTGACTGACACACCACCACCAGTGATGCAAAGGGTAGGCCTGTACACACACACACACACACACACACACACACACACACACACACACACACACACACACACACACACACACACACACACACACACATATTAATTATTTATTTGAATCCACAAATTACAATTAATTTACAGGGAAACTAATTTTACAGGGTTGATAGTTCATGGACACTTAATGATACACTTCACAGACAAGCTGCCCATAACTGCTGGAACAGAGCAATATTCTAGACTAGGGGTCTTCAACGTTTTCAGGCCAAGGACCCCTTATAGCTGAGAGAGAGATAAAGCAGGGACTCCCACAACCTTATCATAGATTCCATATAGTTTCATCGTTTGACAGCACAATCATCAGTGTATTTTAGATTCATGACAATTCAGATATTTAACTTGAGCCGTCATTACTTAATAAACCTTTTACTCTGTACTTAGTCTGCTCTTTCCCCTCTACACCAAACCTCTTTGCCAAAAATAGCCGATCTACAAGCTCACAACGCCTCGCAGGGCGACGCGTTGTGAGCTTGTGGATCTGCCATTTTTGGCTACAGTTCTCAGAATATGGACACTAGGGTTCAAGTTAATAATTATATAAAAAGGATTGGAGGACCCCCTGTAGTAACTCTGAGGACCCCCAAGGGGTCCGGACCCCCTGTTGAAGAACCCTGTTTTAGACAGTTGTTTGGCCTCGCTCCTTGACATGCCAGCGATTGTTAGGCCACTCGTGTACATGGCCGAGGCTTCCAAATATGAGTATTGAAAATCGACATCTGTACCCAAGTTCTGATTCTAAGTAATTGAGCATTTTGCTGCTCTGGTTTTCATTGAGTAACCTACTGTAGGCCTGCATTATTATTTTCTTCTTTTTTAATCTGTCAAATTACTGACTAATCTAATGCTAACAAAAAAAAATGCCAAACATGCGACTTGACTAGATAAAAATAAGTCGGTGTTTGCTGGTCGGACTGATATGAAAGAGCTTTCTGGAGTGCACGGTTGGATTTTCTAACTTGTGACAGCCTAGGGAAGGACGTGATCTAACAAGGAACCAGGTTTTAGAGGGTCTATTTACTACAACAAGTCTGTATGAATATAATATTGATGGGGTGGTAAGTGGTTAGTGGTTTAGTACCTGCATATTGCGAGTGTAAACTCTTATCACGGTCACTCATGAGCGAAGGATTAAATGACCCATTTGGGAGAGTTGTAATTGAAACAGGGCTGTGTGCAGTTCAACACTGCTACAGGGCAACAGCTTAAAGCTGAAGGCTGCTGTGTTATGAAATTAACAAAGGATTCTCTCTTTTTTTGATAAATCGAGAAGCAAGTTTTTTTTTTATATATTTTTTCTATATGTCAATGAATTAGGCTGTGTTTTTCAACTGTTTTCAATGATTTTTAAAAATCTTTTGGGAAAATGGAAAAGATTTAATAGCCTACAATAAAAGAATAATAAAGATAATTGAAAAAAGCTATTGAAAAAACACGACCTGCTCACGTATTATGGCATATGGTATTATGAGTCACCAGAAAAAATAATGGGTGTTTTTAATGAATATCATGGTTAATATTGAGTTTGATGTTACAATGGGTGTGTATGGGGAAAGGTCCTGGTAACATGTACATCAAATATCTAAATATTGAATGAAGCAAATTAAAATCTGTTCAGGGTGTTCATAAAAGCCTGATTAGATGATAGTGATAGTGGAATATCCCTTTAAAGTTTAAACCCTATCCACCTGTTTCCGCAAGACTTTACTGTAGCATTATCTGCGGGACACTTCCGGTTAACAGCAGACATACAAGCTCACGGCGCGTCGCTGATGCAACCGTTGTGAGCTTGTAGATCACACTCGGCTGCGACGCCGGAAATGCCGCTCGCCTTCTGCGCAATGCACGATGGGATGTTGGAAAGTTGTGGATATATTTAGTTGACCATGGGGTCCCTCTGGACTTTTTTCCCCATTATACCAAATCTCTCCCCCCGAAAATGGACAGTCTACAACGCGCCGTGAGCTTGTAGATCGACTATTTTGTTCAATGTTCATTGTTCACCCCAGAATAGGGACGCTATAGGGTCCATTATGGTTAGCATATCGTCATTGTCGGGTGGAAACCTCGTATCTCCAAGTTTCAAATGTGTACGTTCTTTCGCAAAGTAAAGCCCTGCTTCAACATACAAGGTCGTCGCACTAAAGTAGTGAAAACAGCAGATCTACAAGCACACAACGCCTCGCGGTGCTAGGCGTTGTGTGCTTGTAGATCGGCTGTTTTCACTAGTTTAAATGATTTTTAAAATGATAAATACAAACAAACGGTTTTGAACATACAAGGTTTCCACCCGACAACGATGATATTCTACCACAAAGATTGGTTAAAATAACGCATTTTACCCATTCTAATAAATCCTAGATTGCAACTTTAATTGACTTTCATAATTTCGGAGTCTGCATATTGTTTTAATTTGAACAAACTTTTTAGTCCAGTCACATGAATTGCTGTTGAGAGAAAATCTCATTGTTTACTGTAATTAAAATGACTTCACCCTGAAGGAAATGACAGCTGGTTGTCAGAGGGGGTATTTAGCGCACGTTGTCCCAACATTGACAGAAAAACTCTCAACAGTGACAGAAAGTAGGTAATTAACACTAGAGAGAATGACATTTTTGCTTTGTTTTTTTTTCCTTTCAGCCTTTGGGTGTTGTTTTTTCCCCCAGCATCATTACCAGGGGTTTAGCAGCTAAATATGTTTACCCTTCCAGAGTGAAATTAACACTTTTGCTGTACAGCAGCCAAATTAAAACCAAAGCACATCACCACTGCACTGTGAATAAATAAACTAAAACAATTCATCAGCTAAGCGGGGCAAATTATTTATAAATCTGTCTGTTCCGAGATGTCACACTGTCACACTCATACCAATTACCAACTTTTCATCTAAAGTTATTGTTCTATATCCATTACTCACACTGGTATTAGTAATTGATGTACTGCAGGGGTCTTCGGGACCCTTAGGGGGTCCTCAGAGTTACTACAGGGGGTCCTCCAAATCTTTGTGTGATAGAAACCTTTTTTCTCCTTTTTTATATTAAGCAGTTGAACCCTAGCAGAACATAGCAGATCTACAAGCTCACAACGCCTTGCGCTGCGAGGTGTTGTGAGCTTGTAGATCGGCTATTTTTGGCAAATAGCTTTGGTGTAGAGGGTAATAAGAGCAGACTAAGTACAGAGTAAAAGGTCAAGTTTATTAAGTATTGACGGTTCAAGTGGTTAAATACCAGAAAACAACAATTGACATGATTCCAAAATACACTCATGATTGTGCAGTCAAACGATGAAACTATATGGAATCTATGAACAGGTTGTGGGGGTCCCTGCTTCATCTCTCTCTCAACTAAGGGGTCCTTGGCCTGAAAACGCTGAAGACCCCTGACGTACTGTATGGGTGCAACAGTTATTTGGACTAAATCGATTTAATCGTTCATGAAATCTAACCGAATTGAATAAAACAATCAATGTTAGGTGGAAAAGTCATTCTTTCAAAAAATATGAAAATAGCCAAACTACAAGCTCACGTGTCACACTGCGTTGTGAGCTTATACTGTATAGTGTAGAGCTATTTTCGCTCTTTTAGAAATGGGGCATAAGTGGAAGAAAATACTATTCTTGTGGGAGCATTCAGTGAAAATGGCGAAGATGTTGTGCTTGTAGATCAGCTATTTGAAGCAAAGATATTTAGTTGAGCTCCGGTCAACAAAGTTTATAGTTTAAATGGTTGAATGTTTCTTTTAGAAACACAGAGTGGAGTGGTATAGATTATCGTACAACTATTAGGAAATAACCTAATCTCAACTCTAACCTCGTCTTGCAGTCACTGAAATACATTTCCGCTCCAGTTTGTCTGAAGTGCTTTCACCTGGCAGGCAGTTTCCAGAGCCGCTTAAGCAGTTAATCAGTGTTAGGTCTCAATGGGAAATGAACGGCAGTATTCTATGCCTTTGTACGGTTTCTTTGTGTACAGTAGTATGTTACACATTTAATTGAAGTAACACACACACACACACACACACACACACACACACACACACACACACACACACACACACAAACGCACACACAAACGCACACACTTTCAACAAACATTGTGTTGAATGTGCAGGGCAGGAATAACTGTTACTGAAGAGAATTCCTATGTGAACCTTGGTGAGACACTGGTGAACAGGGACGTGCAGAGAATGTTAGAGAGGCAGGGGCTTCTAAAAAGGGCCTTTTGGTGAAAATATCGAAAATAGCAGACCTCCAAGCTCACAACGCGTCGCGGCGGTGCTTAGTTTCTACACAGGGCAATTCTTTCAACATAAAATGCTGCATTCAAGTTCAGGAGAGTTTGGACAAGGCAATTTTCTTGAGTGCTGCCTTCAGGTATGGCATGGAAAGAGGGCATTTGCATTTCTTTCACTGTAGTATAAACTGCATTCATGGTCTGGAGAGGGCACTTTTTACAGATGGATAAAAGGGCAGGGGCTCAAACAAGAAAAAGGATTCCAGAGATGTTCAAACTGCAGACATCAAACGTGTTTTCTTCAAATAGTAAATAATAATAACATGCCAACAGGTTGATCGTCCACTCTGCAGCCAATGGCTTTAAACCCTACGTGACATGGTAGACAGAAATCACATAGGAATAGAAAGCCATAGGACACAGCTGTGGGATAACACACACAAACAGTAGCAAATTGAAATGAAAAAAAAAACAAAAAAAACATGTTTTTTTTTTTCAAAGCCACAAATATGCAGTTAATATCGTTAATACAGCTTGAGAACATATTGTCACTGTCGGGCAGAAACCTCATATCTCCAAGTTTCAAATTTGTACGTTTTTTTCGCTAAGTAAAGTCCTGCTTTATCATACAAGATTGTCGCACTAAAGGGAAAATAGCAGATCTACAAGCACTCTGCAATTGCCGATTGTATATCGGCAATTTTTGATCGGCAATTTTTGAAAGTATAAAATAAGCTCTTTAGGTGATTAAAACAATGAAAGGGAAACACTTTTGCCAGCTCATGACATTACGATTTGCAAAATCCCACACCATATCTATTCTCATATCAAAATATTGACATTGGTCGGCCCTAGCAGGGGAGAGGTAGCAGATTGTATTCACAGTTTCAAACTCCCATCCACATGAATAATTAACTAGAGGACATGGTGGTGTTCATCTGAAACCTACACAGAGGGAATGAAATTATAGTATCTCATGATTCCTGGGGGAATAAGAATCTATTTTTAACAGTATCAACTCAAACAGAATTATCAGAGCACTAATCTAATCTATCCGCAAGCTATCCAATTCCCAAGGCTATTAAAATAATAATATTTGATTAAAATTGCAGCCTTAAATCAATATTAATGATGGAAGGTACAGCATTAATCAAAGGGTTTTGTAATTGAATTCAAGACGGGTTATGTAAACTCTGTCTTTATGTATTCAGGGAAAGTCGTCTCCTTTTCTGCAAAGGACTTTTCTACTTTGGCCTTTTATTTAATTCATCAGGCTAAAAGAAATCTCACTAGAATCTGCTAATGAACAAAATGTTTGGGAAGATGGATATGAGAGTAGTAATTGCAAACTTTTAATGTAGATTGTCTCTGGCCCATACTGTATAATCAACCATTCAAGACATGCTTACAATATATTTCATCAGCTGTATTATTGGGCGCCATTCAATCAACTCGTTCTCAGTTTACATTAACCAAAGATATGATATTATCATATTATGAAGGATGGCCTCATTACAGTTTCAGCATAATGTGTTTCATTATAATAGTGGATTCACATTCCTGTGTAACGTATTCTAAAAGAACAAATGAGAACGGTCATTGGCCACTTGCCCAGATCATTTCGACACAGTAAATCTTCAGTGTTCACCAGGGACGTGCAGAGAATGTTAGAGAGGCAGGGGCTGACATTTCTAAAAGGGCCTTTTGGTGAACATATTGAAAATAGCAGACCTCCAAGCTCACAACGTTGTGAGCTTGGAGGTCGGCTATTTTCGGTACTTGATATCACACTGAACTAAGCATAATCAAGTTAATACTCGAGAGAGGGCAATTCTTTCAACATAAGATGCTGCATTGAAGTTCAGGAGAGTTTGGTCAGGGCAATTCTCTTGAACGCTGCCTTCAGGTATAGCAGGGAAAGAGGACATTTGCATTTCTTTAACGATAGTAAAAAATGCATTCATGGTCTGGAGAAGCCACTTTTTACAGACGGATAAAAGGGCAGGGGCTGTTTTATTTAAAGATCTTCTCCTCTGGTGGTCCTTGGTGCAAAACATTTTTAGATGGGGTCCTTAGCACAAAAAATCTTGAGAACCACTGGCGCAACGATACTGTACCGTCGCCATACTGTAGTGTACACTATACCACTGGTTCCCAAGCACTGGGTCGGGACCCATTTGTGGGTCGCGGACAAATTTCTATGGGTCCCTTTATCCCTACATTATTATTATCTCAAAACATCTTCAAAAAACATTTGCAAAAAGGCTAAAATTGTAATGAATTAAGACAACTTTCGATGGTTTTTTTCAGTAATTTCACGAAGAAATCAAGGAGAAATAAAAGAAATTCCATAAATTAGAACACAAGTAGTAGTGAAAATAGCCGATCTACAAGCTTCGCGACGCGTTGTGAGCCTGCAAGCTCTGCTGTTTTCTCTAGTTTGGGTACCCGGGGCGAACGTCTAATTTCTCTTTTGGGTCTCGAGCTAAAAGGTTTGGGAACCACTGTGCTATGCTGTACGCCGGCCAAAATCTGCCAAAGCCCAGATGCCTCCCTCCCCATGAACACAGTAGCCTTCACACAAAAAACATGAAAACAGCGAGACACTTGTGGACGGAGAGGAGGAGGACAGAGGAGGTAGTTGTTGACATTGTATGGAGTTCAGAGCCGAGGTATTTGAGACACAGAGGGGCCAGCAGGTATTTGTCACTCACTGTTTTTGCTGCCTCCAAACTCCCAACAACAAAAGCCCCATTGAGACGAACCTGACTCTTTTTTGCCCCCCTCCTCTCTCTCTCTCTCTCTCTCTCTCTCTCTCTCTCTCTCCCTCCCTCCCCCTACTAGCGCACAAAGCCTCCTGTAGTACTACTACAGTCCTGTCCACTACTGAGAGCATTTACATGTACACTCTACTGTTTTATCCACCTGTTCCCAGCTGTGAAAATGTAAAGAGTAGAGACACACAACTTTGGTCATCTAAATTTGTATTCATAATCTTTTCTCTTAACCGCTTAAACCCTATATATGTCGTCTCTGTCCAGCAGAAATCACATAACAACATTTTTATTTTAATATTTCTTCATAAATCAGTGCTATTGAACACCATTTACATTGGTGTATGGACCCGTTTCTTGTTAACAAACATTGAGACTAAAATGCACAGGTGACTGTATCATGTAATCAATTCCTACCAATCCCCAAACCTGTTGTTTTGGCGAGCGCTGGTTTCATTGGCTAATTTTGGTACCGACCTGCGCACGCATCTAGTTCTTATCAGTGTAACGTAGACCAGAAACCCGTCCATTGGTTAAGAAAAATATTGAACCAATGAAAAGTAGTAAAAAGCTCCACTTGAGCTGGATATTATTTCATTTTCATTTCATGTAAAATGAACATTCTGGAGTTAGCTGGTTTCTGTCCTACAGCAGAGATATCATTTGTACTACTTTGTCAAAAAGGGAAAAAAAAGTCTTCGTCTACACAAATAAATTATATATAATATATATACTAGTCCTGTGCTCGAGGGTATGCACACTTTCAGTATATGAGGGATTGAATGTAGGTGTCTCAGTAATGTTGGAGAACCCAGACTGGTGCCCGTTGGGCAGAACAGTCACCATTGACGTCCAGTTGTGCAATACCCGTTGTATCAGTCTGTATGTCAGTACTATGACGTCAGAGTATGACGTCAGCATGCAGACAGACAGCCATGTTGGCGACACTGTTTATTATCAGTGATGTCAGCACGCTCATCAACAAATTTGGGGATTGTTTCAGCATGCGGCTGTTACCATGGTGGCGACACTGTTTAGTATCAGTGATGTCAGCATGCAGAGAGACGGACAGACATTCACTAAATTAATATACTGTATTTTCTTTCTTTTTCCCCCCCCAAATGTTCACCCCCAGAATAGGGATGCTAGGGTTTACGAGGTTAACATGAAAGATTCTGGTTAACCATTTAAACCCTCTAGAATTTGAACTGGACCCCTTTTTTCTGTCAACACCGCATCTCTGTGAGCCCGTTGTGAGCTTGTAGATCGTTTATTTTGGCTAATGTTCCTCGCAGAATATGGATGCTGGGGTTCAAGTGGTCAACTTGAAATATTATGTAGTGGTTCATAAATCATAAAAGCAGTTTTAAAGCGACTATCCTGACCTGTACACATTTTCGTGAATAAAAGGCTATATAAAGTATGGTAGTCCATTTTAATGAAATAGATCTGGTGACTTTGGTTCCAACTGCTAAGAACCTTGGTGTCTTCCTGGACAGCCAGCTCTCATTCAAGGCACACATTGCGTCACCCTGTAGTTTCACACTATAACATCCGTAGGATAAGATCCTTCCTCACCCAGGATTCAGCCCAGCTCCTCATCCAGACATCAGTCATATCAAAACTCGGTTACTGTAAGAGCCGGCCGAAGCATACTCCACTTTTAGAGACAAATTTATTTTGGTTCGGCTCTGTCTGAACTACAATATGACGTCATTCAGAGGTTCGAGGGAGGCGGGTACCTTCATTAATTCGGCTGTTCGGTGCTGCAGAGATTTTGTGACTCCCCAAAACTAACCGAAATAAATTCGGCACCGGCCCTAACTCTCTCCTCACTGGCCTCTCGGCATTTGCACTTAAGCCTATCCAATTGACGCAAAATGCCACTGCACGATTTTCACATGTCTCCCCCCTTCTCCGCTCCCTCCACTGGCTCCCTGTTGCTGCCCGCACAGAATACAAAACACTGATGCTGGCCTTCAAAGCTTGATTGAACCCTACAACCCCACCTGTGCACTTAGATCAGCTAACACAGGGATGCTGACAGAACCTTCGCTAAAAAACCCCAGGACAACGATCCACTCGTCCTATAGACTCTTCACCTTCCTGGCCCCCAAACTGTGGAATAAACCCCCAGTTGCACTTAGAACTGCAGAATCACTCCCTAGCTTTCGCTGTGGTCTTAAGACTCACCTTCAGACTCCACCCATAGCGCATAGCGCTTACAGCCCATAGCACTTACTGCAGCCCACCCTCAATGACCATACTGTACATGTAATTTAGATATTATTTATTATTATAGTATGTTTTATTTTTTATAACATTTTTACTGAATAATGGTGTACCTGTTTTCCTAAATATAGCCTACTATTTCTTTGCATTTGATGTATTGATGTTGATGTATTACCTTGCTTATTGTAAATCGCTTTAGATTAAGAGAGTTGGCTTAAATTGTAAATTATATCTAGTATACGTGTGCAGTGGTTGGAAGAGGTTTCCCTACTCTTAGGAAACCTACTGGTTGACAACGACGATAAAGTTATTTGAAGCAGTCGGAGTGCTGGATTGGTTCTCCATTCAGAAACATTGCCATTCAGAAGATTGACTTCCATTCCATTATTCTAAATGGAGGTGTCACCTAAACCCAACCTTAAACCTAACCCTAACCTCAGTGGGGGTATTTCTGAATGGTGATGTTTCTAAGTGGGGGTGTTTCTGAATGGAGGTCTGCCCCCGACAGATGTGGTACGGCGACATCTTACTGTAATTCAGCCATCGCTGCAATTACCTGTCTCTGCCAGGAGGAGTGACATTAAACACACAGCTTTAAACGCTGACAAGGCCCAAACTCTATGAAGCCTGTCAATGAGTTTAACGTCATTCATTAAACTAACCGACTGACTTCGGCTTGGAAGGCTATCTTTCCTTTAAGAGGTGGTGCCATAGTTTTGTACTTTTTCTGTTTTGTATGTGTCTATGGAGTTAACATTACTCTAATAGACCACCGGGTATGGTTATATTGTGCAAACCTGCCCTCCCTGTGTATTTTTGGTTTCTTCCTGAAAGCTGCAAGCGACTGAGTCAAAAGGCCCAATCAAAAAACACAGGTTTAATGTCATCATAAACACTGTGGGCGTGGCTAACTTCAGCTGGGTCACCACCCTCCTGACAACCAGGCATACTTAATGAACTGGTGGGTGTGGCCACATAATAACATAATTGTAACACTTTCTGTACACTTTTTTGGGAAAAAAAAATCTTCCACCTAGTATAGTCATATTTGATCATCATGTTTTCTTTTCTTTTTTCTTTTTTTTTTTCCTTTTTTTTAATTTTTAGATTAAAAGTGGTGTTTTGTCATGTTCCGGGAAAAAAGAATCGAGAGAAATGAGTGCATTAACAATATAGCCGGGACCGTCCGTGATCGGGTGGAACAAATGGCCAAAATTGGTTGTTATGGGAAAAAAACCCACCTGAACCACTTTTTGGGGAGATATTAAGTAGTACATCTAAAGGTTACATAGCCTTCTAGGCCGAACCTCTCCTTTAATTGGCTGTCCCCTGTTGGCCTCGTAGACTGTGCGCCGGTGAACATAAGCTCACGCTTTGAAGTGGTGACAATAAATATCGTCGTTGTCGGGTGAAAACCTTGTCCAAAACCGTTCGTTTTGTATTTATCATTTAAAAAATTATCTAAACTAGTCAAATAGCCGATCTACAAGCACACAACGAGGCGTTGTGTGTTTGTAGATCTGCTATTTGACTAGAAAACCTTGTCCAAAACCGTTCTGTATTTATCATTTAAAAAATGATCTAAACTAGTCAAATAGCCGATCTGCTTGTAGATCTGCTATTTTCACTAGTTTTGTGCGACAGTCTTGTATGATGAAGCAGGGCTTTACTTTATGAAAAACATACAAATTTCTAACTTGGAGATACGAGGTTTCTGCCCGACAGTGACGATATGCTCTTAACTACTTGGTGAATTGGAACAGAGTCATCTGGAGCATAAAGGTCCACGTCACCAAACCCAACAGTGAAACCCCCACCGCTTGCCCTCACCACCACCACCACCACTGCAGGCTTACACAGTAAACTCCTCGGTGGTCATTTAACCCATTTAGACCTCAGGCTGATTGTAGCTGGTAAAAACAACTTCTAAATCCTTATCTTTATTTATCACGTTGCCAAATGTCGTCGTCGTCAGGTGGAAACCTTGTATGTCCAAATTATTTAAAAAACAATTTAAAATAGACGATCTACAAGCACACAACTCATTGCATCGCGTGCGCTTGTGGATCTGCTATTTTCTCTACTTTTGTGCGACACTTTTATATGATGAAGTATGGCTTTGAATAATTTAAGGAAAAAAACATCCAAATTTGAAACTTGGAGATATGAGGTTTCTGCTTTGTATGTACTGTATGTACAGTATGTCCCTCACTTGGCTTATTGGCCAGCTTTGCGGGACTCTTAATGAAACAAGAAATACTGTTCCTATGAAACAGTGTGGGCTCGCATGTAACACCATGTATGGGCAGAAAGATCTACCCTTTGGTTGCACCTCATCTTTTATATTGTCTTTTGTAATGTACTGTCGAGGAGAACTTGACTCTACTGCCTTTGTACTGTCGAGGAGAATAGGTTACGTAATAGGTTACGTCATTTTTTAGGAAAACTTGACTGAAAAATTACGTCATTTTTGAGGAGAACTTAATATATATAAATAATGAAGATAACATGGTGTTCTCGCTTTCAGCAAGCCCACAATTAATTCATAAAAAGCACCACTCACTTCACACCGGGTATGATTTTCACACTCTGGATGAGTTAACCACATGAACCCCAGCACCTCCTGTTCTGGGCCTGTCATAATAGGCGAACATTTGACGAAAATAGGTATTTTTGCACCAAAACGATTTGGTGGTGATGGTGGTTGTGGGGTACAGACCCCTGGGGGACCCTGCTGTCAATGAAGTATACACTCAGGGGCGTCACAAGGGGGGGGGGGGACTGAGTTACTAGGGCCCATGGTGGAGGGAGGGGCCTTAATTATTTTTATACTTTAGCTATTGAAAAATAGCAGATATACAAGCTCACAGCGTGGCACCGAGTTTACGTCAAATTTTGCGTCTGGGGGGTCCCTGGAACTACATATTTTGAGATGGGGGTCCGTGGCCAGATATATAGCATTTTGGGGGTCCTTCACATGAAAAAGTTTGAGCACCACTGACATAGAAACATAGGTTTTTCAAGAAACCTAGAAGGATTTGAAATATTCAAAACCGCGCTGTGAGCTTGTATATCTGCTATTTTTCAATAGCTAAAGTACCCAGGGCCCAGAATGTGGTGCGACACCCCTGCATACACTGTTAGGGTTGCAGTGAGGATTTCACTGCGCGCGCCTTCTCATGCATGTCTCTGAATAAATTAAGTAAAACCTCTGTGTCAGACTGGGGCCAGACGAGATGGCGAATCTCCGCCACGGGGAGGATTAGCCGTAATCCCAAACATCCTACACTACACGCTCCCTCTACCCGTAGCCAATTTAGAGCCCATAGATAGTCGCTGGCCAGATGTTTCTGTATGGAAATACAGACATGGTTCGGATTTGCAAAGGCCAGGTGTCTTTCTGTGACTATACAGAACATGAAGTCTGTGCTGGATAGGTTTTTTTCTTTTTTTCTTTTGCAAAGCAGACTTCACCTGTGAATCCCCCCCCCCCCCCGCGCACGCACGCGCGCGCACGCACGCCGCGCGCGCAGCACACACACACACACACACACACACACACACACACACACACGTACACACACATGCACTACATTCAGAAAATCTCTCTCTCACACGCGTGTGTGCACACACATCCTACACCCCTTTTACAATAACAATGAACAACAAAAATAACATTCCACAATTTGACAAAATATATATTTTTTAAAGACTGTTGGCTGATTTAATTGCCTGTATGTATCTGTATCAGTGAGGTTCCTTAACCTCTTGTCTGACTGTACATACACCAGCCACTAGAACACTGCGTGTAACACATTAAACACCTTTAAAACAGCAGTGAAGCCCCCCTATCTCTCTCTCCCTTTCCCTTTCTCTCTCTCTCTCTCTCTCTCTCTCTCTCTTATCTCTGTCAGCCTTCATGAAACCAAATCAATCTCTCTCTCTCTCTCTCTCTCTCACTCTCTCTCTCTCTCTCTCTCTCTCTCTCAGTGCACTTCCTTAGTTGAGATAGTTTAAAGATTAACGGTTTCCGTGCATTTTTATGTGACGGGATGGATTCTCGAGGCTATAAAATGTGACACTTACCTTTCCCTGTTGTAGCCCCTCTCCTGTGTAGCCCCCACTGGTGTGACTCTGGCATCCTGATACTGTATAGACAGAGACAATAGGGCTATAGTGGGTGGGAGGAGTTACTATGAGCAGGAGGAAGACTGGGGAGAGATACAGAGAGAGGGAGAGGAAAGCCAGAATGAAAACAGAGAGAGACTGAGAGAGAGAGAGAGAGAGAGAGAGAGAGAGAGAGAGAGAGAGAGAGAGGGGAGCTCTGGGAGATCACTGGGGCGCTCACAATGCAACGCTCAAATCGCAAATCTGACGAGAAAACGTTTCTTGAATGGCAATTCCAGAAACCCCCAGATGCGAGCCTCGATCCGTGCAGTATGAGAAATCCCTCTTTCTCTTCACATGGGAAATGTAAGAGGAAAAACAAGGGCGAGAGAGGGAGAGAATGGGTCCTGTTTTCTTTTTCTTTTTTTAAACAAGTCCCTTTCTTTGGCGTTCTTTGAATGAGTTCTTAAGATTCCAAGTTGGCAGAGTGCCCATGGGTCCTGGATGGAAGGGATGAAAGAGGAGGGTGAAGTGGAAAGGGGGGCTGCTATTGTGTTGTGTTCCCTTCCATTCAGAACTGGGCTCTCTGGTTGATCTTTGCAGGGCCGTTTTGTACGGATGGGACGATACGAAAATGTCATATCACGATTATTGTGACAAATGAAATCGTGATTTACGATATCATCGCGATAATCGAAATCCATTATCCTGGGGGCGGAACATTTGCCAAAAAATAGCAGATCTTCGAAGTTCGGCTATTTTTTTGGCAAAGACATTTGAAAGAGGGTGAAAAAAACACTATCAAGTAGGTATATTATAAGTACCTTTTACCAATTTTAGAGGGTTTAAGTGGTACCAAATGCAGCTCGGCATATTAAAGGTGAATTGATCCCAGTGCATGACGGAGAACGTTATCACGATAAATGAAATCTCCACGATACGATTATCGTGAGTGGTTTTTTTTTCACGATAAACGATAATATCGCTTATCGTCCCATCCCGTAGCCGTTTGCTGAATATTCCAGTCGAGCCTAGTTCATCATAACCCGAGATTTCACAGACGAGGTGAAACCATTTTAAATGCCCAGTTTACACTCTGTCTTATGAATGATGACGCCGATGAGGCATCAATCTACAAGCCGATCGATCTACAAGCTCACAATGTGTCGCGTCCATGAGAAACAGCTATTTGAACTTGGTTTGCTTTCGACATAATATTCTCTGCGGTTCCTGATTGTTCAACTTCCCCTTCACATGTTGTTGGCAGTCTAGTTTCACCTCAACGAAACAAACAATGTCGTCACTGTCGGGCAGAAACCTCGTATCTCCAAGTTTCAAATGTGTTCTAAGTAAAGCCCCGCTTCAGCATACAAGGCCGTCGCACAAAAGTAGTGAAAACAGCTGATCTACAAGCACACAACGCCTCGCGGCACGAGGCGTCGTGATCGGCGTTGTGATCGGCTGTTTTCACTAGTTTAACTCATTTTTAAAATGATAAATACAAAACAAACGGTTTTGGACATACAAGGTTTCCACACGGCAACGACGATATATACAACACAAAAAATATATCAATGCTGGAAGATTCCCATATTATCCCCATAAGAGACCTGCATTTTGTTTTGTTTAGTTTGTTTTGCATTTTTTTTCCAGAAGTCTTTGTTCGAGCGTCCGTTATACTCGTTTTCTTTGTCCTCTCTAACAGTTCATTACTAGCGGGGGGAAGAATGCTCGCTTCGCCTGGCGAATCTCGGATGAAGACAGCAGGTGCCGTTGCCCCCTCTCTCTCCGAGGCACATTCAGTTTTCTACTCGTCCATCGTTTCATCCGCTAATACCCCCACCACCCACCCACTCCTCCCCCCCCCCCCCTTCTTCGGGGCTCTGAGAGTGTTGGGTGGGGTTGGGTGGGTGTGTGTGTGTGTTGGTGAGATGTTGGGGGGGGGGGGGGAGAATGAGCTACTGTATAATGAAGCTGGCCCAGAGAAAAGATACAGTTTGTTAAAAGATCTCTCGGTGAACGGAGTCACGCCGCGGCCGACGACGGGGGGCATGAGTGATGAGGCCGTCGATGGTGTCACAGGGGGCGCGCGAGGATTAATGCTTAACTGTGTCTCCTTCTCTCCTTACACCAATATGCTCGCGCGCTCTCTCTCTCCTCGCCACGGCTTGTGCTGCATCAGTGCCTCAAGAAGAGACCCCCCCTCCTCCCCTCTCTCTCTCTCTCTCTCTCTCTCTCCCCCCACTCTCTCAATATCTCTCTTCCTCTCCCCAGGGGCGTCAGTTGGGTATGGCAGGGGTATGCAGCTGCCATACCCTGAGTTACTTTTAAATATAAATCCATGAATGTCTCTTTGTCTATCTGCGCTGGTTATTATGTTGTTAAATTACAGTAAAATAACTACAAATGCAAAATGTAACAAAATGGTCACTTTAACTATTCTCCACACTTGTACCCATCTTTACAAAAAATGGTATATTCACAGGTTCCGCAGGTCAGCTCAGCTGCACATGTGCAATGCATTATTGTTAATTGTGGCACGTTTTACTAACATGCAAAGTTTAGCTGCACTTGAACAACCGTTCCAGGCTGCCATATCCAGACCAAGAAACCGTAGAAACCTAAAAAAACAGCCAAAATTCGTTTTTTTCAGACGTTGTGAAAATAGCCGATCTACGTGCTCCGCGAGGCGTTGTGAGCACGTAGATCTGCTATTTTCACAATATAACCGTGTTATACAAAATGTAATGCCTCTCATCCGTGAGGACTCCCATCGTTGCCATACCCTAGCTTTTGCTGAACTGACGCCACTGCCTCTCCCTCTCTCCCTCTCTCTCTCTCTCCCTCAAATAGACACAGAGCTCGCTTCATTACTATTCACCAGGTTCTCACTGAGACACGCATCGCTGCTCCGCTCGCTACAATTGGGTGGAGAGAGCAGAGGAGGGGAGGGGAGGGGAGGGGAGGGATTGGGAAGGATTGAGGTGAGGGGGAAAAAAGGGAGCGATATCTCATAACAGAAAAAGGAGGATAAATCACAATAGCGTTATCTCTGTCCAGATGTGTGTACAAACATACATATCACCAACAATGCAGATGTACGCGTCAATAGTTCTGTACGTCTAGCCCCGACAGGGCATGTACACACACCAGGTGCATACGATGCTGCTTTAATCCCCCCTACACAGCAGCCTATTAGCTATGCGTGGAAACAAATGGCATGTTTAAGGCTTTGTGTAAGGCTTTGCTGGAGTTCAAATTAATTCACCACTCGCCTTTTCATCGAACCCCGACGAGGTCTTGTGCCCTAACACGGCGCCGTTCCCCGTTATCCGTGCCCGTATGCAGATAAATAATTTCATCCATGAAAGGGGATAAAATGGCTGATTTATATTCCTAGTGTTTTCTCTTGCGCGAGTCATCTATAGTCTTGAGACGACTGATTCCAGTGTGGAACTAATCTCCTGTTATCCCGCGTTTAATTTGACATTTTAATTTGCCATGCTTTTCAGAGTAATCATAATAACCAGCCCTGGGATGATAAAGAATCACTATAGGAAAGTAGGGCTGTCACAATTATTACATAATCGTCTAATCGCAATTGTTTGACATAATCACGATTATTTTTCATAATCGTCATAATAGTTTCCATATTCCATATAAAAAAAATCACATAAATAGTGGAAATAGCAGATCTACAAGCTCACAACGCGTCGCGATGCAACGCGTTGTGAGCTTTTAGAAATGTTATTTTTTAAGTATAAAGTTGTCAAATATGTCAGTAATTTCTTTGTATATTTAGGTTATGTGTCATATCTACCATGTGCAACTTCATCATTACTTCAAAGCCTAAAAGCCAAACAGAAATGTAATTGTCAACGACAAAAACACAATTAAATTGTTAATCGCAATTATTTGAGTGACAATTACCGTAATCGTCATGTAAAATGTCATAGTCGTGACAGCCTTAAATTAGGAAAGAGAGATTGAGCTGTTGCCATCATTACTAAATAACATTAGGCCTACTTAATAATAACATTAACCACATCGTCTCTATTCTGGGGGGGCGAACATTTAGCAAAGACACCAGGTCTGCAGGCTCAGGACACAAGTTGTGAGCTCGTAAATCGGCTATTTTTGGCAAAGACACTTTATCCCCTTTTCGACTGCAGCTTTAGCACCACACCACACTACACCACACACACCACACCACATAAAAATATCTACATTTTCCATTACACAAAATACCCCTATCGGTAAGAAACAAATTGTATTACGACTATCCTAAATTATAATACACTATAATGGATTATAACTGTGATTATAATACACTATAAAGTATTAATGTATTACTATGATAATTATAATACACTATAATAGATTATAATAGTGGTTATAACACAATATAATCTATTATCATGTATTACAACTATATCCTGGTGGTCTAAATGAAAGGCCAGTGAGTGATCAGTCATTATGAAGTGTTTGGCCCTGCTTGGCCTAGCTCAGACTTACTGTAGATTGGATACTTTTTAGTAACACGTTTAGTACCACTTTCACACCACTCTACCCAGGTCCTTGTAGTGGAAAACCTGGCACAAGTGGGCAGTGTGGTGTGGAGTGGTGTGGTGTTGGGCCTGTGGATAAGGGGCTTTTGAGTAGAGGCAAAAAAAGGGTGGGGGCTTAGTACAGACCCGTGGGGTACTCCGGTCAACGAAGTATAGAGTTAAAGTGGTTAATGAGTGATTTTCTCTACAGATCAGACTCTTTCGGAGAGCTACCTTGCAGTGGTCGGTCGTGTGGAAACGTGTTGCTGTGTTGTTTTGGCACATTGACCGCTCGGCTTTAAACATGAAATCATTTGCATGATGTAACATCTGCACCGAAGAACGATGTTCTTTTCTTCGAGGCTGCGGGAGGAGGAATTAATTTCACTTCCACTGTGCTTGTCGGGATGTTTTCTGTTCGGCTGAAAATCTATGAATATACAGTAGAGATGCTCTGGCAACACCCCACCCCCTCCCACTGAGATCTGAGAGGTTATCGTCGTCGTCGGGTGGAAACCTTGTATGTCCAAAACCGTTCGTTTTGTACTTATCGTTTTAAAAATGATCTAAACTAGTGAAAATAGCCGATCTACAAGCACACACCGCCTCGCACCGCGAGGCGTTGTGTGCTTGTAGATCAGCTATTTTCACTAGTTTTGTGCAATAGTCTTGTGTGATGAACCAGGGCTTCACTTTACGGAAAAACGTACAAATTTGAAACATGGAGATACGAGATTTCTGCCCGACAGTGACATTATGTTATACATTTGGGAGATAAACTACAGTCCAGAGATAACAATGGAGTCAGCTTCATGGTTTACATGTGGGCAGCATGGCTCCATTCTTTCAAGATGGCAAAGAAAAGAAAAATAGCATCATGATTCCAACAATAGATTTTTCATTTAATCTATTTCCTCCCAATTAAATTCCCTGCATATTAATCTTACCATAGAGGCGATAAAGGCCACTTATTGCCAGTGTGTAGGACCAGGGTTGGCTATGCTGGGGGGAATGGGAGGTATCATGATGTAGTAGAGTAGACTGTCTGATATGTTTGATATTAATGATTGATAATATCATGATTGTAATGAAAAATCTACATTAACCACATTAACCCTATAGTATAGCGTCCCTTTTAGATAGACCTTATCTATCCCGTGGGGGAAGCTTGGTTGTCATGGCATTACAGCGTTTATGAAACACACGACGGGGACAGAAAAAGTGATTCAGCTAGGAGTAGCCAATAAGAGGGAAAAAAAAGAGTGAAAAGGTTTTAATGCACAGGGATAATGAAAAAAGCAGGTGTTCTACAGAGATCTTGCTTGGTCGTCAGCACTTGGTCTGCCAGGGAAATGGTGAGGTGAAAGAGCTTTTAACAGGTGTAGGTATACTATACGTGTGATCAAAGTGTACAACAGTGTATTCGCAAACAGGTTTAAAAGTTCTGTGGGTAGAACGGAACAGTGTATGTATAGAACTGCCATAACTGTGGTGTCAAAGACAGAAGCACTCTGGGGAAATATCTATAGCAGGGGTGGGCAACTTTGATGATGGAGAGGGCCACTATATTTTCACACTCAGTCCAGAGGGCTACAATGCATAATACAGGCAAACATCCTGAATCCGGAATCCCGAATTATTTTTCGCTATTCTTGAAATGGAATCCTGAAAAGTAAACATTTTATTTAATTTCAAATGCATTTAATTGTTCTTATGTTAACTTTATGAACTTAAATACATTGGCAATAAGAAATACTAGTAGTACTAGTCATTAAGCTACTAATATAGACTGAAGTAGCCTAATTAAAGTGGGTCATGTTTGCATGTTTGGAATGGTAACAGCTGAAATCAATATAGTATTACGATATTAACCCGAGGGCCGCATTAAGTGAAGGTGGGGGCTGCATGTGGCCCTTGGGCCGCCAGTTGCCCATGTATGATCTATAGTGAAGAATAGTGAAGTTGGTAAATGTATATATTTTTTTAAGGATTGTAATCAAAGTATTGCTTAAACTACGCTTGAATATTTGTATTTTTATTTTATTTAGAGTAGACAATAGCCAGTGAGAAGCACCCACCAGGAGGACGTAAAGCCTTCGTCCTTGTCCTCCCGGCTCCCGCCCAACACTCCCTGCTGACAGGTGCCACCCCGGCCCGTAGAGACATAGAGAGCTGACATTGACCTACCCTGAACAAGCATCAACGAATAATTCCCCCTAACTGTAAGAAACGTTCCGGCAGACCCAGGCTCTTGGGTGGGCGGCCATCTGCCTTCACTACAGTATGTCTGGGGGATATAAAGAGAGAGGGAGAGAGACAGACAGAGAGAAATAGAGGGAGGGAAAGACCGAGAGAGAAGCAATAGCAACAATGATAGCAGCAACACTATAGCAATATAATAGCAGGTATAATAGTAAGGCATTTCATTTGACTCTGTTCCACAGACAAATATTGTGAAACTAGCAAATTTACAAGCCCAAATTTACAAAAAAGTTTGCCTTTTTCTTATATTATGATACAATTTCGCCAGTTTTTATAGTATTGTTTGTTAATTACTTTCAAAGGCAGTAATGGCCTTTTTTTTTTCTCCTCCGACCCACAGGCTGAGAATCACTGATACAATACAGTAGCAATCCACAGTCCTGTTCCATGGAGGCATGGGTGTCACTCCAAATTCTGGGCCCTGGGAATTCACTTACATTTTGAAAAATTGAAAAATTGCAGCTGCGAGCTTGTACATCTGCTATTTTTGAAATAGCAGATTTATGTTTCTATGTCCGTGGTTCTCAAACCTTTTCATGTGAAGGACCCCCAAAATGATATGTATTTGGCCACAAACCCCCATCTCAAAATATTAAGTTCCAGGGACCTCCCAGAAGCAAAATTTGAGTTACAAATGTTCGCTTAAAAAGTACATATATTCAAAGATTTGCACACATTTTCACGACTTTTCAAAAATAGCAGATCTACAAGCTCGCAGCGCGGCACTCGGTGCCACGCGCAATGTGAGCGCTGTGAGATATCTGCTATTTTTCAATAGCTAGTATAAAATAATTAAGGCCCCTTCACCTTGGGCCCTAATTAGTCCCCCCAGGAATCCGCGATTCCGCGATCGCAGAATTTTTCGCGGAATTCGCGACCACCCGCGGATTTCTCGGCCGTTCGCGGACTTTTCTGACGTCCGCGGAATAGCGGTCGCGAGTGGCAGCAGAGCGGCGGGAGTAGTCATTACTACTATTATAAAACAATGTGTACATGGTCTGGCAAGTGGCCACTTCATACAGAGCCTGGGGAATAGCTTAGCTTCCCTCCTGCTAATTGCACTGACGCTGTATTGGTCCGGTCCCACATTCGTTCCTGACAGAAACTGTGTCCTGAACTATAGTTCCTCTCTGCCTCTATAATGGTCCTGGCAATAACAATGCTAATGCAGAAGAGAATAAATAAATATTACAACCATACTAGGTAGTAGGTAGGCTATCCTCTAAAATGTGGTTACTATGGGCATTGGTTAATTTGCATGACAATATAGTCTTTGCAACAGAAAGTAATTATTAAAAACAATAACAAGTAAAAAAAATAATAGATTTAATATTAGATTTTTATTCTCAAAAATGATTATTTGATTATTCTAACCACTAATTACAATTAATTGTAGCTATTTCATGAAGGGTTTTACTTGATTATTAGAACTATATCATTTTTAGCTTGATAACTGGTCATTTTAGGTTGTTTATTAATGTCCGCGGAATCAAGAATTGTTCACCACAGAATTCCGCAGAATCAGGATTGTCCTCCGCGGAATCAGGAATTTTTCTCCGCGGATTCCTGGGGGGACTACCTAATAACTCAGTCCCACTCCCCCCCCCCCCCCCTTGTGACGCCCCTGCATGGAGACACTGGATCCTCAGTGGGAGGTCCAGAATCACACTCTCCTCCATCTAATAATGATTCCAGACGACAGCATTCAGAGCGGGGTGTTAACAGTCCGCTGTTCATTTGGATGACAGAGTGAGAATTGGCTGACAGAAGCCATTACGGTCAGAAGCAGGGGTGTCGCACCAAATTCTGGGCTCTAGTACTTTAACTATTGAAAAATAGCAGATATACAAGCTCACAGCGCGGCACCGAGTGCCGCGCTGTGAGCTTGTAGATCTGCTATTTTTGAAAAATCGTGACATTTGTGCAAGTCTTTGAATATTTTCAAATCCTTCTAAGGTTTTTTGAAAAACCTATTTTCTATGTCAGTGGTGCTCAGACTTTTGAAGGTGAAGGACCCCCAAAATGATATGTATTTGGCCACGGACCCCCACATCTCAAAATATGTAGTTCCAGGGACTCCCCAGAAGCAAAAATTGAGTTACAAATGTTCGCTTAAAAAAATACATATATTCAAAGATTTGCACACGTTTTCATGACTTTTCAAAAATAGCAGATCTACAAGCTTGCAGCGCGGCACTCGGTGCCGCGCTGTGAGCTTGTATATCTGCTATTTTTCAATAGCTAAAGCATAACATAATTAAGGCCCCTCCACCGTGGGCCCTAGTAACTCAGTCCCACTTTTCTCCCCTTGTGACGCCCCTTGCCAGAAGGCTCCAGATGTGACTGTGTGGCGAGCGCAGAGAAAACCCTGCACGAGAAGAGGTTCTCATTGAAATGGCTGAGCTTTAATCTCATCTCACAGAATGAGAATATTGGTGTCTGTGGAGATCATTGCACGCTCAAGTCTCTAATGACTCTGAACAGCTGGACGGATGTTAGCGAGTCAGACAGCAGTTAAAAGATGCCAGTGTATTTGCATGTGTAGCTTGATTGGCTGTAAGTTCAGGATATTTCACTCCAACAGGTTTTGTCAAAAAAATCACGCAAATCAGTACACACTACACAGTATCTCTATAGTCATGTGATCAAGACAGATCTGTTCGATATTTCATATTCCATCCTAATTGGCTAACATTGGCTTCCAAGGTTTGCAGGATTGGTCCGTTTTGAACAAAATGCCTCAAATCATGAACGCAGCGTTTAATTTCTATGAACTTTTCCATATATATATTTTATTATTATTATAACCAGTAAGACTCCCTATTCGACCGTCAGGTCACATGTATACACAAATATACAAAGTATACTTATAGCAACCTCATGGTGGCGCGAGAAGTGGGGCATGTGAGAAATGAGGGGCGGAGGTTGTGGTTTGCCAGCCAAGGAGTGTGTGTGCAAAGTTTGGCATGGATAGGGACAACGGTGCCGGAGACAAGAGTAGGGCCAAAAATGTGACGTGACGGACAGACGGAGGAACAAAGAGACGGAGGAGGTTTTCATAGTAACTTGCGACCTGACGGTCGCAATTATTTTCACAAAAATGTACCTGGACCCTTCACACATTAGGTGGACAAAATCAGTCACTAGAAACAAGTTAACTAATCAACTAATCTATCATGGTTAAAATGGGATTTGAAGTGACAATGAGTTTTGTATAGGAAGGAGGCATGTCTGATAGTCTGGTAAACCGCCCTGGTTGCGTGAATTCACATTATGATATGTCTTCTACAGAGCGGTCACATCACTTCACATGTCTTAGTACCGGTAGTTGTTAAAATGACCCCAAACATATTTCAAAGTGAAATATATCCTTAACCACACATCATAGGCATGTCACAATAGGCAAACATTTGGCAAAAATAGCCAGTCACAACGTGTCGCATTGTAACTATTTGGGGTATTTGAGTTTCAGTACAAAGTATATAACCTAGGGTTTATGTTACCTTACATTTTGGTCCCAAAAAGCATCAGTATCGTATGTCAAAAACTACTGGCTGAATTGTTTAGGATTTTGCGATGCAGATTGATACTTCCTCAAGGAAGAACGCTTTTGATTTGGGTGAACCCATGGCCCTTTCTTCTAGCAACACTAGTAGACCTAAATGTCCAAATCCAATTTGCACACACATGGAATTGGCAGATTGCCGTGACACATGTGCTATAACGCTCCCTGGAGGATGCCCCTTAGTGATTTTGGTGACCCCATGGTAGTTCACTTAATTGCTACCAGTCAACTACAACACTATCAACAATATAAAGACTATAATTAAGTCAACGATTACAGATAAAAAGAAGCAAGCTAAACGATTGTTTTGGGAAGAAGCATTAGAAGCAAATTAAGCAACAAATTATGCGCAGGATGATGATTAATGATTAATGGTCATGATTCACCAGGACCCTGGTTTTCTTGGTCCCAGCCTTAAAACTATCCACCTGTTTCCGCGCGAATTTACTGTAGCATTATCTGTAGGACACTTCCAGTTAACAGCAGCTCACGTCGCAGATGCAACCATTGTGAGCTTGTAGATCATTCTCTGCTGCGACGCCGTAAACTGCCGCACAACTTCTGCGCAATACACGACCGGACGTGGGAAAGTGGATAAGGATTTTCTAAAACGTCTATGGATAAATTAATTGGTGACTGTTAAAGCTATACTGTGTAAGTTGCTCAACTAGTGGTCAGTAGCGTCCGCGTCTTTCGGCCGTTTTTCGCCGCGGACCGGGCCTCACACCCCCGCGTCACCCCCGCGTCTGCCTCCACCTCGCCGAGATCTATCTTTGGAGGGGTCCCTGGTTCCTGTGCGTTCAGGCATTCCGGAGAAACGGAGTGTTTCACCCGAGTATAGATAGACACACGAGCGCCTACAAATATGGCCGCCCTATTGTGATAGCTAGCGACCCCACTTCAAGATGCGCTGTGATTGGCCGGCAGTGTATAACCCTCGCTGTGATTGGCCGGTAGTGTATGATGACGTCATTTTGCCGGGAAATCCCGCCCCTGTCACTGCTAGAAGAAAATATATAAAGAGAAGGCTTCAGAAGCTGAAAATAACGGAGTGGGTGTTCTAAAACTTTAGTGATTTAAGAGTTAGGACAATTTTAAGATTTGTTTTATAAAAAAAGTTACATGGTATAACTTTAATATAGATAATTTTACCACTTAAAGCCTATTTAAAAAAATATAGAGAATAGCAGATCTACAGGCTCACAGCCTGATATTTGCTATTGTTGTTATTTTTGAAAAAGTTTGAATGTTTTTGACATTTTGTAAGTCCATGGGCAGCTTCTATATAAGCCATCTTATATCAAACTATCATCATGACTCGTGTAGTTCTGTTCGAAAGGGATCAAATCACAGAGTTTTTCCACTTTGCTTTCGCACAAAAAAGGGCTCAAAGGTTTGGGTGCCCTGCCAAGCTTTGCCTTTGTATTACATCTAAGAATCTCTGAGTCTAGCTGCGACAATAAAGTACAATCTGCATGAAAAGATGAGATCATATTACCCTCATTTTAGATTCCTTTCATGTTCCAGGCCTCTCTGTATTACAAGTGGTGGAGTTGAACTAAAAGGTTTTTGTCAGCCATTTTATAGTAATAATAGTGACACTTCTGCAAGTGCAGTATAAATGCTAATGACATAGAAGTTAATTACACCTCATTTCAAGCCAGTGCTTCCACTTTGCCCTCAAGTTTCTCCAAATAATTTCGTGCAGACCGAATTTGGTCATTTAATAACACAGAGGTCGCAATAATCTTGGCCAGGGTTGGGGTTTTCTGGGGGGATAGGGGTGAATCCGGGGTAATCCCTATGTTCCCCACTTACCTTAGGTTTAGGGTTAGGGCTTTGATACCCCCCTCTCTATATATTCTCTATAACTCCTTATGTAGATTTCTACTGAGATGTCCATACAGAACACACCACTGTTCTCTGTATAATTCACTTGATTGGCTGCAGCCTAAGGCAAGAAGGCAACTTCACTGGTACTTATTCCTTTTCAAATGTGTTCACTTCAACTGTCCATCTTATCTGAAACAATCCCTGGAACCTACACATCACCATATCCACTTAGACACTTAAACATCCCTATTTTACAGTCCCCCCCCCCAAAAAAAAGCTCCATCTGACTGGAACAATCTCCCTCTTTCACTCAGATCTATTACATCCTTTGGCCGCTTCAGGACTTCCTTGTACTCATATCTTGAAACAACCTGTTCATGCTTCTAATACTGACTGTATTTACTATTTACTGTATTTCTAGTCTATTTTTATTTTTTATTCTATTTTTTTTACTATACAGTTAAAGTACTGTATTCTGCATTATCTTTTAGGGTTGGGGGTAAGGGTGGGAGACGGTGAGCAAGCTAACTGTACTGTACGTCTTGTGTGTCTGCATTGTATGTAATGTCTTATTCTTGTGTTTTTGTACTGTATGTATGTGTTCACTTATGTGTTTAGGACCCCCTCTAAAATGAGATGATGCATCTCAAGGGGCGATCCTCTCAATAAATTCTGACCAAATTCTGACCTCTGTTCCTTTATCTTTGTGGTCAGTGAGGATATGATTTATCCCTTGCTTGCAATTCCATTTGCGAAATGTAGACTGGCCAATATGTTTGATATTTATATATTATATGACAGTTTAACAATATAATATATATTGTTTATGTTAGCCACATTAACTCAGGCTTTACTATTTTGAACACATTTTCAAGCTTTGTCAATCTTTGCCAAGTTCACTCTCTTCTTTCAATTAAGAATAGCTGATCTACAAGCTCACAAAGTGATGCATGATTGTGACGCTTTGTGATCTTGTAGATTGGTTATTTTCGTTTCTGTTTGTCAAAAACAGTATCATATTCGGCCTACATATTTAGTGTACAGTGAAAACAGGAGAGGGCCTAGTCTAGAGCCCTTGGGAATTCGGTCAACTTAGTATAGGGCAGGGGTCTTCAACAGGGGGTCTGGGACCCCGAGGGGGTCCTCAGAGTTACTACAAGGGGTCCTCCAAATCTTTGTGTGATAGGATCATTCTTTTAGATTGACAACTTGAACTCTGCACATCCAAATTCTGAGGAGAACTTTAGCCAAAAATAGCAGATCTACAAGCTCACAACGCCCCGCGCTGCAAAGAGGCAAAGGTTTGATGTATAGGGGAAAAAGAAAAAGAGCAGACTAAGTCCAGAGTGAAAGGTCAAGTTTATTAAGTATTGACGGTTCAAGTGGTTAAATATCTGAAAACACAAATTGTACATGAATCCAAAATACACTGATGATTGTGCTGTCAAACTAAGGGGTCCTTGGCCTGAAAACATTGAAGACCCCTGGTATAGGGTTTACATAAGTGGTTACCACACTTTTTTTTTTTTTTTTTTTACAAATAGAACCCTACACATATAGCTGTCTTCAACTGGATCACCAGCAGGTGGTTCAGTCGCCACGCAGACATGTATATCTCCATACCACATACCCACATATCCAGGGCACTATTTTGGGCCTGGGGGAGGTGTTTAGGGCACCAAGGACATTTCTGTCCAGGGGGGAGGCGAGGTCTGAGAACTGTGGAGAGCTTCTCCATATCTCCACGAGAATCAATTCCTTGCTTTTGTAAATGCATTATGTTTCATGATATCCCCTGCCTGTCAGGAGAAGTAATATTGAAAGCAATACTTTTGCATTATATGCTCCTGCGCTCGCAAGTTAGTATCGTATATTGTGGTCTTATGAGCAGATATGTTGACTCGAGAAAGAAAAAACACATTTAGAACAGAAGGTGCTCAGGGATTCCTAAGGATTCACAGAAACGACTGTGCAGCCAGGATCACTGGACCCTGAAGGAAAAGCAAAAGCTAAGCCGTGCAACGGAAACGGAGGGAGACAGAATGAAATAAAACCTCGTTTATACTTCATCGTATGACAAAATGCATTTTTATCAAACGACACAAAGGGGTCATATAGGCTACGGCGAAGTATAAATAAAGAAGAACGGCCAAATAAAGGCTGCAGATTAGGATTCCTGTCACAATGTGACCTGGCACAGTTTCAGACCTCTCACTCTGACTGAGTGTTGTTGGCTAATAATGCCTCATTTATGTTCCGTCGTGCGGCGGTGTTGCGGACCGAAAATAGCCGACCTATAAGCTCACAGCGCGTCTCATCTGTGACTTGTTGTGAGCTTATAGATCGGCTATTTTCGGGCCACGCAGCACAGTTGTACAACCGAGTCTAAAGCAGGCTTAAATGTCAGCCTATGGAGATGAGCTAGAAAGGAGAGAAGCTGCACTCTCTTGGCCCAGTTAGTTCTGATTGATTTTCGTGTGGTAACTGCCAGTGCCACCACAGCACATGCCAATAGACAAAAACATGTGTGTGTGTGTGTGTGTGTGTGTGTGTGTGTGTGTGTGTGTGTGTGTGTGTGTGTGTGTGTGTGTGTGTGTGTGTGTGTGTGTGTGTGTGTGTGTGTGTGTGTGTGTTGTGTGTCCCTGTTTGAAAGCAATATAATTGGTATCCTACTGCAAAAGTGCAGTTCTTTGGGTAATATGTTGTGGTTAAATATAGTTAGTGAGACTGATATGGCCTGGAACGTTGCATAATTACAGAGCAGTAGCACCATCTGGTGTTGAAATTGAGACAATATTTCATCATTAACCATCTGCCTGTGGCCCATTGGGGGATGGAGGCGGGGTCTCAGATGAATCTGAGAACTGGATCTCCAAAGAACGGGCATTAAAAGAGGTTTATTCAAAAGTCTGGGCGTTAGACAGAAGCCAATGAAAAAATTAAATTGTGCCCACTTTTTAGAGTCCCAGGCCAGCAAGTCCCAGCAAGCTCTGTGCATAACAAATCCCCCGACCCCCTCTCTCCTGGGGAGCGTGTCGCTGTTACTACATGTCATCTTTTCGACACCCGAATCTAACCCTTACCCTAACCTTAACCTCCGTGGAGTGAGTCGCTAACCCTCGAAATGATGGGCGTTCGCAAAAGCGAGATTTCCCCTCTCTCCTGCACACACACACACACACACACACACACACACACACACACACACACACACACACACACACACACACACACACACACACACACACACGTGGTCTTGTAATCATGAAGTCACCACAGTTATACTTGTTTAAGTGTTCCATGAGCAAGACACTTTAATCGCTGACATTAAGATCAGTAGCTTCACCATTGTAATGGCTGGTATACAATTACAAGGATTTGTAAATACGTTCTAAACTTAGGCAAGCGCTGAAAGGAGGCTGATACCGCTGGAGTAATTTGGCCTTATATTAACAAGAGGAGCTGTTGGAGACGAGCCACAGCTCCTTGACCCTGACAACCCTACAGTGAATTACAATAATCCAAGCATGATGCCACAAAAACATAAAGCATTTCTTAAAAGGCGGCATATCTCTTTAAAAAAAGATGGATGGATAAAGGAATCGGAGGCTTGGGTGCCAGTTTGGATGACAATTCCAGAGGTCTCCAGAGCATACAGAGAGCTGATCAAATGTTCTTGTAGAGGGGACTGTTTTACCTGCAAATGTGGCAAATCAAATTTGGACTGTTCACTACTTTATTTGCAAATGTTTGACTCACACAATCATTTGTACTTAATTTGGTGCAAAAACAGTGCCATTTGTAGAAATTGTTGCGCCCCCAATGGGTGGAAGTGATTGGCTCTGCGTTTATTAGTGGCCCCTCAATGATACAAACGTGAGGAAGATATGATGCTGAAGTTAGCCACACCCACAGTGTTGGGTGAATTGTAAAAGCGGAGGGGTTGATTATATGATGTCATTTTATCTGTGTGTTTGGATCGGCACTTTTGACCAGCAAGGTGGCAGCCTCCAGGAAGAAATCCAAAATACAAAGGGAATACATTGCTCATAACAACCACATCAAGGGGTCTAATGAAGTACTGTCAACCTCCTAGACACATGAAAACCAGAAACAGTACAAAACCATGGCACCACCTCTTTAACACACAGACAGACCTACATACAAATCGAAACAGTGCCTACAATTAATGTTTAGGCCATGTTAGCAGAGGATTTATACAAAAATAGGACCCTTTTTTCACCGGCATAAAGTGGATTCTTATTCAGGACAAAATTAACTTTCAAAGAATGCTGAATGACGGCTTTTCCTCAAAAAGCTTTGCCTGTTAACACACAGACAAATCTACATAAAATCTAAACGGTGCATAGAATTCATGTTTTAGGCCATGCTGGCAGAGGAATTATACAAAAATGGGACCCTTTTTTCACCGGCATACGGTGGATTCTTATCCGGGACACAATGAACTTTCAAAAAATGCTGAATGCCGACTTTTCCTCAAAAATGCCTATACAATTCACCTTTTGGGCATTTGAGGACTTGTGTAGGGGGTGAAAGGAAGGGTTCAGGCCTGTTTATCAAAAATAAAAATAAATCTTGGTGTCTCCTAGAGGCCAGTTTTTAATAATTATTTTTTTGTATTTAATTTTTTCCATTTTCCCAAATGATTATTAAAAATAAATGAAAAAAGTTATCAAAAAAACACGGCCTGCTCACGTATTAGGAGGGTAGTATGAGTCACCAGAAAAAATAATGTGTGTTTTTAATGAATCTATCATGGTTAAAATGAAGTTTGAAGTTACAATGGGTGTGGAGAGAAGCCACTGCTCCCTGTTGAAAGTGGAATATCCCTTTAATAACTGTGTAATATTATTAAGTTTTTGTAAATTGTAATATCTTACACTGCTAGTTACTGAAATATTACAGTAATACAGTATATTGCTTAATAAATAGTTACTGTCCAAAACTGCTTGAGACAGACCTGTCTTTCTTATTTGCCATAACAATATGGACCAAAACTCATTAACGTTGGCCTTCTAGATGTATTAAAAAAAATCAAAGCTCGGTTCGAAGTGAAGCGGTGGACAGATAAAACCTCTATTCTGAATGTATTTTTCATCTGTTTTGATAATCTGCAATAGATACTGCATGTACAAGACAGATAAACCCTGAAGGCCAAATTATCATGTGAAGCTTGACCAATCCTCAAAGTATCCATTCATCTAACCGGGAGGGACACCACACATTTTGCTTTTTGAAAAAGCCTATTCATTCTGGACTGATATTTTACACGTACGGGACAGGAAAAACCTGTTCTTTCTGGCCTGGAGTGACCATATATGGACATAAGGTAACATACTTTGTGTTTTTGAAAAACCCTGTTCATTCTGGACTGACATCACCATATATGGTAATTAAACGGACATTCTGTTTTTGAAAAAGCCTGTTCATTCTGGACTGAAATGACCATATGGGCGTGATACACACAAAGCCATTCATTGGAAGCGGTTTTCACCGCTTCAAAAAAAAAAATCTTAAAAATAACCAGTAATATACTCTAGATATATTTTATTTTAATGTGTTTATTTACAGGAGGAATATGATAATTATTGGAGCTGCTTTATACCAGTGTTCAACCAGAAATGCACTGAACATGGTGTGGTTGTTTGAATCAACATAGATTATCCTCTGCACCACATTAACATGTAAACTATGTCAATTCATATCTTTGAATACTTGATATTTACTTTGCATATATACATTTTGAGCATCTAGGAAAGAGCACTATAAAATGCATGCATTATTATTATTATTATTATGCTTTGATCATGACCCATGAAATACTACTTATATGAAACATGAATAACATGTTTATATGAATTGCATTTGATGTTGTAGTTGCTTACTTTATGTGACCTCTTGGGACAGACCTGTGGATATTATTATTACCCATGACCCACCTGGGTCTGTTGCTTGATACATTGACCAAACAATGTCCAGGTCACAGGTGCATTAGCTGGATGATTTAATGATTTAAGTTACCTAAATAAAATGCTTCTTCAACAACTCAGATATTGAATTATTGCCATATTCAGTACAGTGTGGACACACACACACACACACACACACACGCACGCACGCACGCACGCACGCACGCACGCACGCACGCACGCACGCACGCACGCACTCACACCACCATCATCATCATCATCATCAATGGCCGTCTAGATCATTGGTTTTCAACCAGCTGGTGGTCCCCAGCTAAATGATGGACGGTTGGTAACCAAACCAAAACCAAACCAAAATCTTTGTCTGAGAGGCTACATCTGGTCCGTGGCTCAAATGCAGAATAAATATCTTGACATATGAAAACGGTTGAAAACCACTGGTCTAGATGTATGAAAACGAATGTTACAGCCTCCAATACTGTATGTCAAACATAACCATAATACAACTCAATGGCTCAAAGTGGACCAACTTAATTAACATGAAGGACTGACGCCACACAAAGGAAATGGTTAATAGGGTTTTATTTTGTTACCCTCATCAAAACTCAGATCTGGGATGAATTAAACTCAGGAATACATAACCAAGAAAACAAATCAAGACACCGACAAAAAAATAAAAAAGGTCCTGGAGATGCCGGCCAAACAGAAAATAAAGGAGGGAGATCTAGGCTAACCCCTATAGGGCTGTCGGAGCTAGCCCCCCTCCCTAACCAAAAACCATGAACCTCTAAACTAAAATCTAACGAGTCTAAAAGGACTACCGGTCATCTCCAGGCCAAACTAAAGCAACACACTAACATAAAGAAAGGCTATCAAAGTCGGAGTCTAAAGCTGTTACTGTAGCTGAAATCAAGGATGAGATGCAGGTATCCCAGCCTGGTGAGAGAGGAGAGAGTGTTAAAGGCACTAAACCAATCAAATAGCATCCATGTATCATACAATGTTCTGTTTAAGGTCACAAGGTGCCAGATTTCAGTGACATTTGAAAATGTCACAATCAATAATGTGTGCAGTTGTATTTTTAAGTCATCATAGATTGATTCTCCATTTATATTTCAAATCAAGTGTGATTACATGAACATGTGCCATACAGTATTGTTTTTAGTTCGGCTTAAACAATCATGTCCTAGGAAATAACTCTCAAAACACACATTTAATGACACCTTTTGAAAGATTTGTTTTACAGAGTAAAGAGTTCCTTCTTTCACCACAAAGAAAAAAGAAAAACGCATATTTCAGAAGAAAAAAGTAAAAGAAGACATTGTCCTTTTACCCCTGACAGCGCTCCTGGAGAAAAAAACAATAAATGGTATCTCCTGACTCATTTTCCCTCCTAGGGATATTTCTTCATCCGTTTTGGAAAAACAAAAGAATCGATATTTCTTTTCAACATTTATTCTACAGAAGAATATAGATTATGTAAAGTCAAATTTGGAAAATGGAAATCTCAATCAGTCAGGCCTGAACACTTTTCACAATAAAAATGTAGGCCTACATTACAAATGGAAAGGCATATGCCACAACTGTTATGGCACTCGGGGAAATCTCGCTTTTGCGAACGCCCATCATTTCGACCGGAGGGTTAGCGACTCACTCCACGGAGGTTAAGGTTAGGGTGAGGGTTAGAGTCGGGTGTCGAAAAGATGACATGTAGTAACAGCGACACACTCCCATGGCACTCCAGGGGCAGAGTCACCTAGGGTCTGTAATTCTGTGTGTCCATCTGTCCTGGGCTAATCTCGTAAATCAGTGGCACTACATTTTTGTGCACACTAAGAGTAGGCCAAGGAAGTTTTATTTGTTTTCACCAATTGTGAACTGATAGATAGGTGACTGCTGTCATAGACTTATCACATAAAATATGAGATCCGCATGGATCTTAAGCTGTCCATATTTTGCTGTTAGTTTCCTTTAAGAGCAATGATGGAATTTGGATCATATTCCATATGGATAAACAGTTTTCCCCAATCATAATAAAATACTCCACACAAGAAATGAGACCACACAGCGTCAATCCGTTTTGTGTTGAAGTTTAGTCAGAGTTCAAATTGTAGGTACTGTACAAGTACAGTAGAGAGCATTGCCACCCATAGTATCTCTGAGTACAAAGCATAATGATTCACAGATATATGGAGTTTACAGAATACATTAGTCACATTCTGATTGGACAATTAAACATAACATGGATGGGATGTTGTTGTGACTGAGTCTCGTGGACTCAGAAGCCAAGGATGTAGAATGTTTTGGCTTTTCATTATCCCGTGTCCTGGACACTTTGACATTTCGCTGGTCAATCTTTCTGTCCCTGGAGTGGGGCAGATTCTCGTCTCGTGCATTAGTTATCAGATCAAAACATCATGGCATTGACTTTTAACACTGAGAATGATATCTATACCATATTAAACATTTTAATCTTATCAAGCAAATCAAACAATTTGGATTGTGTTCATTTGAAGCGGGTTGTGGATATTGCCAATCTCAGACTACATCTCCTCCAAGCTTTCAATAGCTTCCTCAATGGTAATCTCCCTCCATTCTTCTGGAATCTCTTGGCTGCCCTCAAACTTTTTGCCATAATGCCCCTCCAGTTTGTCTTGAAATTCACAGACAAACCATTTCCAGTATGGCAATTTGGATTCATCAGGGGTAATTTTCCAGTTGGCATATTTTGGACCACCTGTACGATACTCTTTGAATGGAATGCGTTGCGTGGAATTGTTTTCTCCGTGAATTTTAAATTTTCCATTACCTGCAATGTCTGTTGTACAGAAACTAAGCCAAAGTAATTGTTCAGATTTAATGTACCATCCATTAATTCCAGATGGGCGATGAAAACGGACATTGTGATCATCTCCACTGTGATCCTCTAAGGTGTTGGTACAACTTGCACCACAGAAAGGACACTTCACCCAGCAACACTTGCACAATTGATCAATTAGAATTTGATCTGGACTCACTCTGACATCCACCGTGTTGATTGAGAGGCTGTTTAAATCCACCATCATGGAATCAAGGCCTTTCTTAATCTCATCTTTAAGAAAATCAAATTGCTTTATGTCATTGAAGTTTTTATAGCAGTTGGTGTCAAATCTTAGATTATCTTCTAACAGACTGCAAAACTCCTCCAGCCACATGTCTGTGTCTCCGTTCGGAGCGACTTTCTCTGTCGCCTCATGCACTGCTTGATTCAGGAGCCTGCATATATCCTCCAAATTATTCTTCATGATACTGTGTACCTTGTCCTCATTGTCAGAGATGTGTTCCTCAACAGTTTCTTTTATAAATGTCTCCATGTGTTGCCTTGGATATTTGATGTAGTTCATGTAACTGTCAAAGTCCCCTTGCTCTGCCAGTGATTGTAAAACATGTTTCTCCAAGCTAAACCTATTCCCACTGAAGGGAGGGAGGCAACCCTTCATCTCATCAGCCAAGTGACGGGCAGTCTTGTCATGGACAGCCTGAGCAACAGACTCCTTCAGTTTGCTACAAAGCAATTCACCAAGCACAGCAGCAGAAGAGTTGCCTTTACAATAGCCTTTGAACACGTTGTAGTATTGATCCTTTTTGTTTTCCAAATGAGTGAGTGGATCATTGTTCTTCTTGAATTCTTTGAGAGACTTGGAGAGACATTTCTCTACAGTTTGAAATACATGAAGTAAAAGATCAACTTTAAACTCCGGTTTAAGGGTGTAAGTTTCGCCTGAATCAAATGCTTTGACCTGGTTTATGACCATCTTTGCTACTTCATGCAAGTAACTGGTATGGTAGCCTCTGGTTCTAACAGGTTTGCTCTCAATTATGGCAATGGATTGTTCCATGACCTTGTCAATGAAGGTTTTAGCCTTTTGATAAGGAAGTAGTTCTGTAATAATCCACAAAAGGTTTTTCACTTGAGAGAGTTCGCTTTTGGATTGTGTTGCATATTCTGAATAATTCCCAAGCTTTGATAAGTTTTTATAATCACCACAGCTTCTGCGGTCATAACTCTCAATGCCCATATCCCAAAGGATAGAATCCAAATCCACTTGAATGTTAATCTCCTTTATGGAAGGAATATCTGCAGTGAAGTCAGTAACCCAACCATTCCAAAGAGCATTGAACTCCTTTTTGAGTTCATTTTCTCGCTTGTCCTTGTCTTTTAACTTGCCGGCAAGATCTTTGCTCTTCTGTAGGAGCTTGTTCTCATAGACGGTCTTCTTAGCATCCAGCTTGCTTAGAGAATCCCTCTGCTGAATAATTTCCACTAAGTTCCGTTTAGCTCCTTTCACCAGTTCATCATGGAAATCCTTCATTTTTTCTTGAAATCGTCCTTTCCACTGAACCAGTACATCTTTACCTTTAACTTCATCAAAGTGCTTTTTCATGTTTTCTTCCACTTCTTCACGAGTCTTATTCATTCCATTGACAAGCTCGTTTTGAATATTGCTAATGGTCTTTCCATTATCAATCCTGTTGTGGAGTTTGTCTTCAGTTTCCAACATGGCTTTCCTTAAAGCCCAGGTCCATTTTCCATACTCTTCTTCAAGTGTTCTGTACAATGAAATTTCCTGTGTGTTTTTGAAACTGAAAACAAAGTTTTCATTCAGCAGGGCATTCCAGAGGTCTCCAATTGTGCTTTTGAATTCTGACATTAGAATTCCACGAGACAGTGACGCTTTTGAGAGGATCATGTCCTTCAGCTCTTGGATGCTGTCACTATAACCTGGGTTTGGAGGAGCCATGGGTGGACTGCCTTCCCACAGCTGGGCAAAGTATTTCACATCCTTTCCCACATCAAATGCAATGACATCACTGAAGAACTCTGCATCAGACCCTTCCTCTTTGGCAGCTAGCTTGGTCATCTGATCAAGATCCTCTTGTAGGCGTCTCTTCCCCTCCTTGTTTTTGTCACCAGCTTCAATATCTGTAACATTCTGATGAACAAACAGACAATTTGGAGACATCCTAACCTTCTTCATCCTCATGAAGGCCTGAACAGCAATATGAAGAATGTCTTGCATGTCAGATGTATTCTCTCCAAAGATGTTGATCAAAGTCATGTTTCCCAGGCCAATGACAAATGTTGCCAATTCATTGTCATGGTTATAAGTGTTCTTCCCTGCAAGCTCAAGAGCACGCAGTCCTTCAGTGTCCACAACCAGGACATAGTCAAACTGGAAGTCTTTCTGTTTCTCCTCTGACACTTTCACTAGCTGCATGAAGGCTCCTCTAGTGCACCTGCCGGCACTCACTGCAAACTGCAATCCAAACATTGCATTCAGCATGGTAGATTTGCCACTGCTCTGGATGCCTAAAACCGACAAGACAAAAACTCTCTTGTCTCCGAGTGTCTTGATGACCTCATCTAGAACACTAGTGATCCATGTTAAAGGCACATGTGCTGCATCTCCATCCATCAGCTCCATTGGATTTCCTGCTATCATAAGCTCTGCAGCCAGCTTAGGGTATTGAGACCAGTCTCCTATTGTTTTTGGAGATGCGTGCGCTTCATACATTTGTCCTATTTCTCTCAAGATGTGCTCATATCCAACTGTTGCTGAATGCAGCTGCTCTGAAATTTCTTCCAACTCATTTTGCTTCTCCTTCAGCTGATCTGATTTGTCACGCTTCTTTTTCAAATCCAAGACCTCAGACCACTTAGTGTCATATGCCTTGTTGATCTCATAAAGATCATCTGCTGAGAAGGTATCCAGTAAGATTCCAACCCATTTTAGGAAGTAACGTTTTTCATCCTGTTTCAGAGACTGCAGATTTTTAATAAACAGCGTCATCAGTGCACTGGAGGATTTGTCTCGTTGTTCACTTCTTTGTTGTTCCATTTCCTTAATTTTTTTACATTTAGCTTTCTCCTTCTCATCTCCTTTAAGACGGTACAGATCTTTCTTGATTTTGCACCAATCATGCCACAACTTGCCTTGGCATGGCAGAAATGTGTCTTTGATCTCTGAAAGCTTCTTTCCTTTAAGCAATTTCAGAATCTGCACAGCAGCAGATTTCCCCCTTTGGCATTCAGGGTCATCTTCATCAATTTTGATTTCAGAGACACTTGCCATGGTATCAAGTTGGAAGGATTTATATTGTGTTGACAAAAGGTTTCTAAGTATTCTTTTCAATTCTGCTGCCACATCTGACTGACTTCTCTCCTTCAGACCCATTTTATATTTCCCTTCTCCTATCTCAACGGCTACAGAGTCATCATCAGCTAGGAGACAAATGAGAGGTTTTTGACCCTTGCGAAGGTCTGACAGAATTTTCCTACCTTTGTCACTTTTTCCCAGAGTAGGCACAAGGACAACATTGACTGAGGCTTTCTCTATCAGTATTTCACGTTGTTTTTTATGTGATACAGCATTTCCATGAAGATTACAGAAGGCAATGCAGTCAGAGAAAGCATCATTGGGTTTTCCAGCAGGACAGTACCAGGCAATGTCTGCCATGCCATCGATCAGATAGTGAGATTTTGTGGCACCTGGACAATTCCTATGAAAGAACGTGCTGTGACGGTCATTGATTATGGTATTCATCAGCTGAGATTTAGATGATGACATGGAGGTGTCATCAACTCCGACAGAGGTGTCGGGTCCAAGACGGAAAAATGACACCATAGGTGTCTTAGCTTGGCAGATAGGCATGTTCTTACTTGTGATGGCACCTGAATCATCAGTTACCTTCCAGGCTTTACTTATTTGTCGAAAAGTCCATAAAGGACACTCAATGTCCCTTGTGAACGGGTCAGGCACTAGGAATGGTAAGGCATACTGACACTTTGATAGTTTGGTAATCATGTTCTGCCTGAGAAAGCTGTCTGAGCTGTGAAACACAGCCATCTGAACATCAAGTGGATGGATATGACTCTGCTTCAGGCTCTGACTAGTGACTACACTGGAGCTGAATAGATCATCACAGTCACTGTCGTCTGTGTCAAACTCATCCGCAACTGGTGTAACTGTTGAATGCTTGTCTTCTGCACTGTCCACTGTTACTGGGATGTACCTGGCTCTATGGTCTAGCATCAACAACTTCTGAAGGAATGTATGAGCTACTTCTTTCTCAGTTATCTCATCATGCTTCTTTATAGAGGGGAGAATTTTCAGAAAGTCAGCAGTTGTCAACTTATCTTGATCGTGTTTGAGGTTAAGTCTAGAAAACAGTTCATCAACTTCTCTCTGGTGTTTAATGTCTTCTGGGCTGATCTTTTCGGAATTCTTCACAGATGTGTGTCCTTTGACAACCTTTAAAATGATCAATCAAACATGTAGAAAACAAAGTTACTTATCCTATCTGATGTTAATACAATAAGATATGATGCAAACAGTCCTGGAGGTCAGGGCTTCATGATTTTACAATAAATAAATAACTTTATTTAAAGTTATTTTCTGGTTGCTATTTCTTTATTAGTACAGTCAGTTTTTATGTTGTTGTTAACGTTTAACTTTCTAATATTCAAGTATTTTAATGTTTAATCCATGTGTTTACCTTGTGTCTCACTAAATCAGGATTAGGGCTGCTGGTCTTTGAAGACTTGTGAACTTTTCCACGCTTCTTCTCTGAGCTTCCAGTATCAGCTTTGGAAACACTCTAAAAAAATAGATATGATAAGTGAATGATCTGCAGTAAAACATCTTTAACTTTATTGTGTAAAGACAACTTGGTAGATGAAGGAAAATGTACTTTGGGTTAAACTTAAGTTCAATTCTCCCATGAGTGCAGACTCATTTTTTGCAAAAACCTGCAAATGGCAACACTCTATTCCCATTGAAAAGCATTGACACAGAAATTGTTACAGAAACAACAACAAGAAGCCATTTCCAGTACACTGGAACGTTTGCACACTGTTCCTGTGTGGTCACATGGACCAGGTACTGAAGAATGAAAGACTAGACTAACACCACAGTGGGACAACACAGGTCTGCAAGCTCCACTAATTACAACGGGCAGAGACTGTTGCTGCTATCCAGCACGAATGGTCTCAGCATCGGCAACACTTTTTTCAAGCACAAGAACATCCACAAGATGACTTTGGTTTGACCGGGTGGTGGAACCCGGAACAAGCTGGACTACTTCTGAATGAACACAAGGTGGCACTCGTCATTGCTAGACGTTAGCTCCCAAAGAGGTGCATACCGGTATGTAGGTTCAGATCACTTTCTTGTGGTGGATAAAATCAGGCTGAGCCTGAAGAAGGTGCAAAAGGTGCAGCCCAAGAGACCTTATGTTGGAGACAAGCTGAAGAACACCAACCTATCAAGAAGCTACCATGAGGAGTTGAGTAAGAAGCCTGATTGGCTGTGTTGCCACTCCATGTGGTCATGTGATCCAAGATGGCTGCGGTGTGAATAACGTCAATGAAATGGAAGATGAGGAGTACAGGCATCTTGACAAGGAAGTAAAGAAGAGCTTCAGAAATTACAAAAGGAGATGGCTAAAGGAGAAAGCAAGAGTGGCACAAGAGGCAGCGGCGAAGAACAACATGAAAACACTGTACAGGATTGTGCGGGAGCTAACAAGTTCCAGGAGCAGTTCTGGTGTGCCAATCAAGAGCAAGGATGGCAGGGCACTTCTAAGCCATGAAGAACAGGAGGAAAGGTGGGTGGAACACTTCAGGGAGGTTCTTAATCAGCCAAAGCCTTCCATGCTCTTCAGTTTTGACCGGGAAATACCAGCTCCAACTCTGAACATTACTTCAGTTGAGATAACCAGGGCCGAGATTGCCAGAGCAATCAAGACCCTCAAAAACCACAAGGACACTGGGACTCGATGAGGTAGCTGCCAAGTTGTTGAAGCACGGCAAGGAGGTCGTTGTGGAGAGCCTCACTCGCTTGTTCAATATGATTTTGAAGAGGTTCCTGCCGATTGGAGACATGGGGTCATCGATATTCGTGACACTCTCTAAAAAGGGAAACCTCGCAGACTGTAACTGGTGGGGCATCACAGGCTGTCTATCCCTGGCAAGGTATTTGCATTGTGCTGCGCCTAAAACGCCTAAAATACGAGGTGAATAACCTCTTAAGGGAAGTGCAAGCCGGCTTCCGGAAGAGAAGGTCCTGCTCCAAACAGATCTTCATTCTTTGCAACATCATAGAACAGTCCTCCAGGCTCCCCTCATGATCAATTATATGGATATGGATTTCGACAGTATCCACTGGAAATCACTGAGGCAGATTGTCCAGCTGATGGTGTACCATGCATTTGTGTCAACATCTTCAGGGCCCTGTACCACAACCCCACTTGTTGAGTCAAAACCAACAATGGCACAACCGATGACTTTGACATCGATTGCATCCTGTCACCCTTGCTCTTCATTATAGTCATCGAGTTTGTGATGACCGTCACCGGGCAAACTTTGGCATTAAGAGGGGTGGGGGCAGACTGGCCGACCTGGACTTTGTGGACGAACTTGGCTCTGATTAGTCATACCCACCTTGGACTCCCAAGAGATGACCAACAATATCCATGAGCACAGAGGAAAAGTTAGTCTATGCATAAGCCAAGAAAGGACGAAGGCCATGACTGTCGGACCAGCACCTTCCACCACTAACTTTAGGTGAACAAGGCATAGAGTACGTTGAGGTGAACAAGGCATAGAGTACGTTGAGAACTTAACATATCACGGAAGTAACAAGTACCGGAGACGCGGAGAAAGACGTACTGACCAGAATCGGCAAAGCTGCAGGAGAGTTCCAATGGCTCCGAAACAATTTGTCTGGAACTTTTCCACGCTTCTTCTCTGAGCTTCCAGTATCAACAGCTTTGGAAGCACTCTAAGAAAATGGATACCATAAGTGAATGATCTCCAGTAAAACAACTTTAACTTTATTGTGTAAAGACAACTTGGCAGTCAAAGGAAATATACTGTATGGATCCCAGGAAGTTGTATGTTTGAAATATGAAAATTGTTCACTCAGGGTGCGGTCACTCCAAAGTTAATTTAATTCTACCTATGAGGGCGGACTCTGACAATGCTTAGAGCTCTTATTATTTAGTGTGGTTGCCCCGCAGGGTAATGTCTTCAATAACAGCCAATGATTCCAGCAGGGCACATCTCATGGCGCGCTCTGCTGGCACACACTGAGCCACACACTGTGGAGGCCACATCGGCCACATACCACACTAACAGCTGAACCACACGAATAACTGAGTAAGCATGCTTGGTCTCTCACACCATATCTGCATATATGGGTACCAGGAGACTCCATATAATATATAGCCATATTATGGGTAACTGGTCCGATATACAGTACATCACTGGCCAGATGGCCAAGAATTGGTGTGCATGTCACCCTGAGGCGTCTTACTAGTTGTTATTATTATTATTATTATTATTATTCATGAATCAACAAATGGCCACAAACCACTCTGTTCCCATCGAAAAGCATTGGCAGATTCTGCACTCATACTGTAGATGGACTTCAATTCATTGATGTCCGCAAAAGAAAACTCCCATTGAAAAGCATTGGCAGAACCCGCTGCAAAGGCAGAATTAAAGTTTAGTGGGACCGTACCCTAAAAAGGTAAAAACTTGCGTGTTCACTGTTTTGTAGAATGTTGTCACTTCAAATATAAAACATCATGTCATATGACCTATTTATATCACATGAATGATTTTAAATATTGAACTTGTCTTCAATTAACCAGTGGCTCCATATGCCTCCATAAACAGTCGTACCGTATAGTTTTTCTTGGTGCCATCGTCGTCACTGGAACCTGTTTGCATCAATACAACAATGGTTGAACGCAATACGGTAAGCATAAACATCTGTATAATAAACTGTGATGTGTATTACTGGTTTAAATAAACACTCAATGTGCTTAGGTATAAGCATTTACTTGCTTTTCGCTTTTGTAATATTCAAGTATTGAAATGATGAATATGTTTATACCTGACTCACTTATATCAGGATGAGTGCTGCTGGTCTTTGAATACTTGTGAACTCTTCCACCCTTCTTCTCTGAGCTTCCAGGATCAACAGCTTTGGAAACACTCTAAGAAAATTACCGCACATACCATGTGTTAATGATCTGCATTAAAACTTTAACCCTCAGCTCTTCGTTTTTTAGTCACACCCAGGTTCTTCGGATCATTTTGACCCAGCTCATGTTAAAAGTGGTTAGAAATCCCCCAAAATCAGTCATTACTAACTACATTACCCACAAATCAATATTCTTATTAACCTCGCCAGTCCATGATAACCAAAGGCGAGGGATTATGTTTTTGCTCCTCTGTCTGTGAACAGCTAATCTCAGGCACACTCCCGGGAGGCTTAGGAAGGACCCCATTTCATTCACATTGGCCTGTTATAGTGCCACCATGAGACAGATTTTTGCAAAATATGTTTTTTGTATACGATAAAGGTGCTTGGGTGGTACAGTGTTAAAGTCTCTTCCCACGACCACAGAGGTTGTTGATTCGAATCCACCGTGGTGCACCGGCTTTGTCGGGCATCTATACAAACACAATTGGCCCGTGTTTGAGGGAAGGGAAGCCGGGGCGGGAAGAGTGATAATTATCACTACATGTAGTCTTACGGGCGGGGCGGCACCTGTCAGCAGGGAATATTGAGCAGGAGTAGGGCGAAGGCCCTAAGTCCTTTTGGTGGGAAATTCTCATTGGCAGGGGATTTGGTAGGATACAACAGCAGTGACAATACAGAAATGTGTGTTGGGAGGAATTATTTGGCATACCGACTAAATCGGGGAGAAAAAAATTATTGGCAAAATAAAATGTAAAAGCTACAAATCATGTCTGATTGCTGTGTAACGTTGAGCCTGTACTGGAGCTTGTAAAGGGGCATTGTATGAAGCTTTGTTCCCAGTACATACTGGTGTATGTACAGTGCATTTTTTCCTTGGCATAGACAACATTTATATGCAAAGTTTCATGGCATGTGGGCGCCGTGTTCATTATTTGTAGGGTTAGGGTTAGGGTTAGGGTTCCCGCAAAATTTGTATGCCAACCGTGAACAATCAGAATAAAAAGGAAAAATGAAGAAGAAGCGTTGGATCAGAATCGTCACAAGTTAGCCACGCCCCTCCTAAAGCACACCCTGCTTTTAACATCAGTTATAAAATTAATGGGAAAATATTTTCACGAAACGCATATCATGGTGATTGAAACTAGACTTTAAACTAGCGACAGGAACCATACAGTATTTATGACAATGTTTATTAAGGCAAGAAAATCTAATGTAAAGTTCGGGTGAATTAATGGAGTCCTATGGATAACATGTTGCTTTTGGTACCAGAACAGCGCAACTTGCGGCCAATCATAGGAACACTTAGTTCTGTGTTTGCTTCATGTTAAATCTGGAGAACTGGCCCCCTGGTATTGAGTGGCATGAGGTTGGACAAAATCTATATTGTAAAAACCCCAAAAATGTGTTTTGCAAAAATCTGCCTCATGGTGGTGCTGTAAGAGGACGATTTGGGGTTGAGTTTCTTCCTATGCCTCCCGGGAGAGTCCATGTAAAGTTTCATAATATCAATTGAATTGGTAGCAATGTAGTTAGTAATGGCGAGCAAATGATGTACTAGAAAATATCATTATGTCAAATTCTTTCACAGAAAGAAATTGACAAAAGGGTTAGGGTTAGTATATTAGCCAATATCAACAGCTGGTCAAATTGACCCAAAGACCCTGGGTGTTATACTGTTATATGTTGATAGAGGGGGGTGTTGCAACTTGCACATGCATGAAATGTACCACTTTCATATTACATGTTTAGTACAGTAAATAAGCCAAGCAGAAGTTTCATGAATAAAAACATATTTTAACATATTTCCTTGTGTCAAAATGGGTTAGGGTGAAAATGACCCGAAGACCCTATGAGGGCTAACTTTATTGTGTAAAGACAACTTGGTAGACAGTCTTACTTGGCCAAGGAAGTACATATGGACCTCAGTATTTGAATGTTTGAAATATGACATTTGTATAAGGGTGCAGTCACACCAAAGTTTCATTCGTTTTTGCCGTTATCATCCCACTTCTTGGGCTATTATCACTTCTTTTGTAATGGGCCAGGGGGGCCATGCTTTGCCATGCAAACCCCCTTTTTTGTGTTTTTATCTTTGACAACGTGGGTCTTATGCCTAAACCTAACCCAAATCCCAACCTCCGTCATGGATCCTGTAGCGTGAGCAGTAGGGTAGGGTGGCTGGGAAACACAAGGTATTGTGGGTATTTTGTCTTTGACCACTAGAAGGTGCAATTGCATTACTTATGAATTGGCTGATGACAGCCTACTGAGTCGGCAGTCTGGGCTGATGACAGCCTACTGAGTCGGCAGTCGGCAGAGCATGGCCCTTCTGGCCCATTACAATGGGCTGATAATACGTGATAATCTGCCATAATATGCTATGATACATACGAAATGGGTGCAACAAGTCACTCTGTTCCCATTGAAAAAGCATTGGCAGAATCTGCCCTCATACTATAGGTGGAATTCAAACTTTGGTGTGACTGCACCCTGTGTGACTGTTTTCATTGGAATATTATGAACATTGCAATTCCTTTAAAAAGACAACAATAACTTTCAAACATTTTTTTAATTCTACTCAGGCTCTTTTTTTCATCATCTTTTCAACCAAAACATTTATAACAATTTATGACTATTAATTAACATAAATATAACAAGGTTAATCAGAACCATTGGCCTAAGTCACAAAACCATGTGACTTTGGCCAAAAAACAAACAAACAAAAATATATAGATATTTTGGCCCAAGTCACACTAGAGAGATTATATTACTAGTAAGACACCTGAGGGTGACATGCGACCTCAGGGTGACATGCGCAAATTCTTGACCATCTGGCCAACCACAGCGTTTCTCTGACGATTCTAGTTGTTGTCATTCTGGGGGGAGTTTGTTCATGTTTTTGTGAGGGTATCAACCCTAGGAGACACGGGGAGAACATGCAAACTCCAACAGAAAGGCCCTATCGCCCACACCCTAGGTGGGGTTGGCGATAGGGCCTTTATGTGTGGAGTTTGCCTAAACATGGAGATGTGGTACAGAATGACTCATATATGGGCATAAAAAGTATGTCATGTGACATCACTTCCTGTACAGACAGTCAGACAGACAGCCATTGACTCCGGCCTAACAATGGCTACTGTCTATGACGGTAGTCCCATATGACATGATAGACTGGACTATCTCCATATAGTGTTCTCCACATCTCCATGTTTAGGCCAAACAGGTTTGCTCCATTTCTCCATGTATAGGTCCAAATGCCCAACGTTGAGCTTCACAACGAAACGTTCTTAACAGTTTGGCTGCCACGGGAGGGATATACCGCCCGACACTTCCTGCGCAATCTTGCCAATTAAAAAGTTGGGAGGGATATACCGCCCGACCCTTTTTTTTCATATTACAGTAGTACAGTGTTGGATCTATGCGGTAACCAAGATACAGCCCTTTTGGACGATGGGACGGTCGTCATGCATGACAATTCAGTGGCGTCAGTTCAGAACAAGCTAAGGTATGGCAACATGACTGGTGTCTGGTGAAGACACCAGTCATGTTGCCATACCTTAGCAACAGGCACGATGAAAAGTACATTTTTATTATTTCCCCCTGTCAAGGTATGGCAGCTGCATACCCCTGCCATACCCAATTGACGCCCCTGCATGACAAAACACGCTCATTTGACCAAATTCAAGCATGCTGGTTGGCCGGTTCCCCCCAGAAACAAGGGTCTAGAGGCCCATTATACACACAACAAGAGTTCAGTGACTTCACCGGACACACTCCAGAGGGAGAGAGAGATATATTGAGAGAAAGAGCGAGAATCAGAAGCAGCAGAGAATTTAGTTATAAAATCATTAGATTTAGTATTATTTAGAGAGATAGGCAGCCGAATCATGCCCCGCATCCCGTGGTCTCTCCCCGCGCCGGGTCAGCGGAGTGGCGACATGTCGGAATGGAGAGCGACACCCCCCCGCGCCATGCCCCGTGGACAGTCTGACTCTGGACACCAAGCCCGCAGTCAACGGCGGTGGCCGGCGCTCTTCCACGATCGGTTCATCAGCGACTAGCGAGGGCCTCTGCTGCTACATCCACTGCCTCGATTTTGGATCTGGCGGCGAGAAGAGCTCCTACGGGCGATCGGTTCATCGAAGGCCTCGGCTGGTAGGATCCACGGCCTCGATTTTGGATCTGGCGGCGAGAAGAGCTCCTACGGGCGATCGGTTCATCGAAGGCCTCGGCTGGTAGGATCCACGGCCTCGATTTTGGATCTGGCGGCCAGAAGGCAGAGCACCGATTGCTGCCGCCCTGTAGGATGCACTGCGAACCCGGTAAGCGTTCCAAACTTTATGTTCTCTGTTTCACTTTGTTCTATACGTCTGTCTTTCAATGTTATATGAGATCAGTGCTGTGGTCTACCTGTAACGGTAACGCACGTATACGGGGTCTGCTGTCGGACTTGGCCGACTTGTGACACCCTCGCGGTCAGGGCGCCGCCAGCCGCTGGCCTCTATACCTCCGTGATGGAGGAAAAATAAAATATGAATAGCGTCTGCCCTCTTGAACCTTTCAAAGTAGCGTATTTGATAGGGATTATGCACAATAGCGTCTGCCCTGGCCAAACGAATAGTGGGTGATCGTCTAGAACACACCACTGAGATGCATAAAGTGTGGTTCCTGTTGAAATAAGCCATGAATATGTAGCCTACTTCTTTCTAATGCAAGCTTGTAATACATTCTTCAATCAATCAATAAGCCTGACCTGCTATTGTTTTTTTTTCACGTACATTTGGTTTCATTATACAATTCAATTCAATTCAAAGGAGCTTTATTGGCATGAGAAAACATACGTTTACATTGCCAAAGCAAGTATAACAAATACAATAAAAAAAACAGTTGAAAATGGGGAACATATATACAGTTGGAGGGGGTACAGAGCTATGTCGCATTGTGACATTTTATATATATACAGGGTACAAATAGCAGCATTATTTTCCTACATAAAGGTATCAGCTCTGTTTCATACTGTATGTGCAGTAGGTCTAGATGTCAATCCATGGTTTGTAGTAGCTGTAAGTTCCACCAACTTCTTCCAGTAAGAATACATTTCTTTATAGTTTAGTTTTTTATCGTGTGTGTATACCTAGATAGATAGTTTAGTAATACAATCTGTGTGTGTGTGTGTGTGTGTGTGTGTGTGTGTGTGTGTGTGTGTGTGTGTGACATAATAACCTATCAAATCGATCTACAAATCTACAGTAGTTATGTCAGTCTATAGGCTCTGCCAGCAGAGCCAATAGACTGGCATAGCTGTAGATTTGTATCAAAGCAGAGCCCATAGAATTCAGTGGCCACGTATATATACATACATTTGAAATTATTTAGACTAGTGAAAACAGCCGATCTACAAGCACACAACGCCTCGCGGTGCGAGGCGTTGTGTGCTTGTAGATCTGCTGTTTTCAGACGTATACAGACGTATCATTTAGTATTTTTTTTCTTCTATCATATACAGGGCCCGTGGAGTCTGACTGGATGGAGGAAGGAAGGGATCCCACAGTCTACCCATTCCCTGCTACGCCATGAGCTGCTGGAGACGATCTGCAACCAGACCAATGACAACGCAGAGGACAGTATGATGGCGGAGATAGCAATAGCGGAGGAGTCAGGTCAGGTCACTGTAAGGTTCGCTTCCTGGACCAATGTCACTCTATGGGAGCTGAAGAACTTCTGGGACTTCTCTTCCTCGTTTCCCAGAACAATGAACACACACGAACACACACACACACACGCACGCACGCACGCACGCACGCACGCACGCACGCACGCGCACACACACACACACACACACACACACACACACACACACACACACACACACACACACACACACACACACAGGGTGAACCGTACCATCTAGTGGCCAACTACAAATAGACATTGTTGTGCTGCCTGCCTTAGAATACAGTACTTTATTTTGACTTTTATATTCTTTTATTTATTCTTTACTTGCTGCACATTTATTTTATTTTACTTTTGTGAAGTCATATTTGTGATTTTTTTTTTTTTTTTTAAATATTTGTAAATATTGTTGAACATAAATATGTTCATGCTGGATGTGTGAGGTACTCACCAGGGTTAGGGTTCGATGTTGCCATAAAATAAAAGGTTGACATCGCTTTTCTGACTTTTTGTCTTCCTGACCTTCTAGACCAGGTAAAAACACAGTGAATTCACAGTGCATAGTTCTATCAAACTGTAAGACAACTTCCACCTTCTGAGTCATTCCATACTTTTTCACTTTGCCCCCTTGAAACTAGACGATGGTACAATATTTTTTAAACTTTTTTTGCAGAGAATGAAAGCTGGTTTCACATTCTTTCTGTCAAGGGTACTTGTGTTCCGTTACCATTTACCAATTTGTCGCTATGGCTTCCTAAAGTTTTTTTTCTTTGAACTCAAATATCTCAGAATCTAGATTTCTGAGGTTATTGACTGGTTTGCGCAGTGCGCACTCTCGAGCACCTATCTCCAAAACCGCTCACCGAAATCACTCCAAAATGTTTTTGGTAAAAAAAAAAATCCTCTTTTACCAAACCTCCCATTTTTGTTCCGATGTGAATATCGGATCATTTTCAATATATTCCCTGGAATCGGGGCAGAATGAATGGGACCTAATGGTGGCATTGGTCAGGGTGGGGGGCCGGGGGGGTCTGGCAGTCAAAGTGTTAACACAGCCGCCCCCATATTTACTTTAAAAAATATGTTAAATTCTAAGAACGTTTCGAGTACCGGTTTGATACAAGAGCGAATAAGCGATACACAATTCTGGAATCCTGTGCGTCGACTTAAAGTCGGATCCAGGCCTAATAACTTTATCTGGCCGCCCCGTTGCCACCTCCTTGTTACATTTTATTTTCTGAGACTGCCGACTGCACATTGTACCTCATCCACCCTTTCTTCTCTCTCCTTTTGGTATCTTTATCCTCCTCCTCCTTTTTTTCTTTTTTATTCTTCTCTTTTTTTGTCTTTCTTAGTCTTGTGTATCCTTCTCTTTTTTTGTCTTTCTTAGTCTTGTGTAGCCACCCCGTACAGGAAGTGATGTCATAACTCGCTGACATCACACTGACATCACTTCCTGTACAGAATGAAGGTCACAGAAGGAAGGTCACTCAAGCGACAAGGTTTTTCAGGGTAAATGCGACCTTCGGTCGCAATAAAAAAGGGGGCGGAACAAACTGAGCCTTTTCAATTAAAGGACAACTTTAGGTTTTTACAACAAGGGTTCATGTTTTAGATTGTAATTAAAGAATATAAAAGATGAGTGTTAAAATGATTTAATTTACTTCTTTCTATTGTTTTAGAGATTCTTATTTCAGTGGTTCGGGGCATGCGTACAAGTGGCTAAATATATCATTTTATATAATTTTACACATTCCCAAGATACAATGCAACCTTTCATGGTTGGATGTGATTGTGATTATTGTGATTATTGTGTCTATTGTGTCTAAAAAGACATATTTAGCCACTTGTACTTATGCCCCCGTGCGTATGCATGCCCCACATTTTAGCACGGTAAACGCGATAAAACAATAGAACGAAGCAAATGAAAACATTTTAACACTCACTTTTTCTTTTCTCTGATTACAATCTAAAATATGAACCCTTGTTGTAAAAAAACAAAGTTGTCCTTTAAGAGATAGGCGACTTTTCCAGAGGTGGCCACAGTGTCATGAGAAGCTGTCTTAGGCAAAAATATAATTCTCCTCAAAAAAATAACTCAGACCATTAGTTTAAGAAGGTGATGAAATGGAAAACAATCTCATTAAAAAGACAGTATCAGTCACCAGAACCAAAGATTATACCCTTCCATTGTGTTAGGGTCATTTGTGACCAGTTTCTAAGTTTAAATATGCAAAAAGCCAATCTTACATTTCTTTATTGGAACATGATATCCACATTTTAGTTCATTCTGATTCTTAAAGGGACACTTGTAGTGTTACAGGTAAAAAATATCCGGGCAGAGAAGTGTGGCTCAATTCCCCCCAAATTTGTACATGTTTGTCCTCAATTTGCATTTGCTATTGGGAGTAAAATTAGGATTTGTTGTATGAAAATATATGACTTTACCTTCTTTACTGTATACAAGTAAATGTTGACCCATAACAACACAGGTGTCACTATTGTTAATGGCCGGGTGCTCACGCATGGTTGTAGAGACGAAGCCCTGACCGTCATGTTCCCAGGTTTACAGTACATGGGTTCGGGCAGAGCAACTTATTTAGCCCCCTACAACTACACCAACATTCAGATTTCACAAGTCTCACACCTGTCTAAATATACCCGTGACTTGTAAATAGACTAAGCCCCCATGCTCCCCCCACCCTTTTTTCTGCCTTTGTATTTGATGTTATGCTTTTGAAACTGATATTATCCTAGATAAAGTACTATGTTCTATCCGTCTGTCTTTCAATGTTATATGAGATACTTAAAGTGTGGTTCCTGTGGAAATAAGCCTCAGCTTTCTAGGATCTCCTTTTAGTTGACCTTGTACCAGTGATTTGTAGCCTACTGTAATGAAACTGTACTTTTTTCTACTGCAAACTTCTAATAAATTCTTCAATCAATCAATCAATCAATCAAAACCCATATCCTCCGTGTAAAGCTTTTTTATTCCGATCGTTTTCTGTTTCCTTGTATTTCCTTTTTTTTTATTTTTTTTTTATTCTTTTTTTATTGTGGCCTTGCTAAAATGGGTCCGGAAAACGATCGGATAAAAAGGCTTCTTATAAAATAACACGGAGGATATGGGTAATTATCGAATTAACATGTAAACCCTAGAACATGACGGTCAGGGGCAGGGCTTCGTCTCTACGACCATGCGTGAGCTACGAAGGGCTAAAATCGCTTTGGGAAACCCAGCCAATAATATGAACAAATGTCAAGTTAAAAAACAAGTATTTTATTTTTGGAAGTGTGTTCTAATATTAGTCTATCGTAGCCAGATAACATCATTATCCATTGTCTTCATTATAGGAAGACATGTAATGAGTTAATTTTTACATTTTTGTGATTGAAAACAAGCTATATCAAAAGATGACACCCTAACCCTAATCCAAAATAATGTTTTAATAGTGTTTACATGAATATGAATTCATAAGAAGTCAGCTTAGAGGTGAGGGAGGTGAAACAACTAAATGTATAATTATTGGAGTATTTTGAGTTACTGTAACCCCTTATCACGGGTCATATTTGACCCGCTAACACCAAAAGTGTCACACAGTTTCTAACACAATGCAAGGGTTAAATAATCCATCATGATTAAAACAATGGGTTCGTATGAGAAGGTTGCATGTCTGATAAAATGAAGATGAAATATCTAAATACTGAATCATGCAACTTAAAAACTGTCTGGGGTGAGACACAAAAGGCAAAAATTACCCTAAAACATGTTTGAAAGTTAAATGTTCCTCTGGAATGCAGTTAAAGCAAACTATAGTTAGATTTTCAATGGGAATGGAGCGTTTTTATTTTATTTTATAATTGTTATTTTATTTAGGGGCCAAGCCTGAAAGGCTTGATCCTCTATTAAAACTCTTCTTACAATTAAAACTTTTCTTACCGCACTGGTCTGGCAACTATCTTCATCGGTGTGATCTATATGGATTATTAAGATAAAGATCATACGGATACATTAAATAGCATGTAAACATGTCTTTATTTAATAAAATCAAGTCTTTCCTGAAATAAAATAAAAATCATAATGAAAACATGTGTTACCAAAATAGGTATGTACTACATTGTAACTACAAAATGTAACTACATTGAATACAATTAACTACATTAAAAAAAGTTTTACCTTTTGGTGATGTAGGCTCTTCCCCTGCAGGGTCCCCGGCTTCTGTTTCCATCTCCATCTAATCTGTATTATAAACAAACAAACAAACAAATTAACTAACTAACTAACAAATACATACATAAATAAATAACCAATATTCTCTCCAAGGCTTTCCTAAAAAAATCTATAAAGAAGTTTGTATGGGTTGTTAGAGAGAGGTGGTTATTTTGTCAAGAATTTAAATATTGTATCATAATTATATTGTGTTCAGTTGGGGGTGGGGGGGCAATAGGCCTTGCATCTTTTGTAAAACACTGTGTAACTCTGTAAGGAAAAGTGAAGTGAAACACAAGGAAGGTCATCGGGATTCGACCCAGGCAGACTCGGGCTGTATTAGAACCTACTGTATGTGGTGCCCACTAGGCCAGTGGGCAGCCTAAATTATACAAATATTCATTAAAATATTCAAAATGCTTCAAAAATGTAAGATCTACAAGCTTAATAAGCTTGCATTATAATCATAATAATAAAGCTTCGGTGGTTAAACAAAATACAAATATTTTTTTTATACCAAAATATCCCTCCAAAACATCAGTACTGAACATCTACAGTAGCATTCTCTAAATAAGTGATTCAGCATCGGCCCCAACAATCTGGCATAGGTTGGGCTCTAGTACTTTGTTTCACTAAAGGTTGTGCAACTCCAAAAAATTCAACAGCTTCTTTTTTCTTCTAAATACTAGAGTAAATGCCTTCATTGTAACATACTATAGACGGGTTTCTTGTTTACAAACATTGAGACTAAATGCACAGCTGACTGTATCATGTAATCAATTCCGTCCAATCCCCAAACCTGTTGTTTTGGGGAGCGCTGGTTTCATTGGCTAATTTTGGTACCGACCCTGCGCACGCATCTATTTCTTATCAGTGTAACGTGGACCAGAAACCTGTCTATAAAAAACTGATTCAAACTATGTTAACTACTAAATTCAAATGTAATTTGTGAGCTTCACACAAGGTATAAACATTACGTGAGCCATACTAGGCTATTCGAAGACATACCTAAACATATTTCCCATTAATTGATGAGGGTTGTACTCACTGCACAAAATAAAAGTCAATGCTCATAAAAGAGATCAAATAAATACATGATTGAAGATTGTGAAATTCTAAAATAAAAGTACTTAAAAAAGTACTTAAAAAAGTTGAAAGTATGTTCTTTTATCAATACTTATTGTTTTCTCCGGACAGTAATCTGGAATTGTCTTTTGACCCTGTACTGTACTTGAATGAGAATGAATAACAGATTCATCACTCACTATGTGAAACAACTAAAACATTAATTCTAAGTAGAAGGCTGAAGATACTTACTTTCTATCCTCTCGGTTTAGAATGTCCCCTTGTCATTGTTGATGTGCAACAAGTAACTCTCCAAATCCAAAACCAGCTTATATACAGAACAGCAGCAGTGTTTCATTCCAGAGCTGTCATTCCTCACTGCCTCTCCCTTCACAGATCTCATCATAGTACGGAGGATTGAGACCAGATTTTGGGTGAATCGTTCACTTTTTCATACAAGCGTGAAAATTGGTACACTTGTACAGTTTGGGGCCCTGAACAATTTCAGATATGGAGCCATCGCAAAAACGCCCCCTGGTGGCCATGGCGGCCATTTTACTTTCCACCATTACCCGTTAATGTATTTTACATCATAACTCCTGAACCAAACATGATAATACAGAATAGGTGATGTCTACACCTATGTTTTGATGGTCAAGGATTACAATAATACAACTGTTCATAAGAATAGTTAATGGCCAATTTGGTGATGTTGTGTGGTAGTCCAATGGTTTTCTCCGAATCCTTGACAGAATTTTTTTCACCTTTTCATAAAAGTATGAAACTTGGTACACTTGTACACTTTGGGGCCTTGAACATTTTCAGATATGGAGCCATCGCAAAAACGCCCCCTGGTGGCCATGGCAGCCATTTTACTTTCCGCCATTAACAATTAATGTATTTTACATCATAACTCCTGAACCAAACATGATAATACAGAATAGGTGATGTCTACACCTATGTTTTGATGGTCAAGGATTTCATTGGTATCATTTACAACATCACAACCTCTTCAGGTGAATAGTTAATGGTCAATTCAGTGATGTTTTGAGGTAGTGCGCTGGTTTTGTCAGACAATTTTTGACTTTTTCATAAAAGTATGAAACTTGCTACAGTTTGGGACCCTGAACATTGTTAGATATGGAGCCATTGCAAAAAAAAACCTGGTGGCCATGGCAGCCATTTTAATTGCCACCATTACCAGATAATGTATTTTGCATCTTATCTCTTGAACCATACATGATAATACAGAATATGTGATGTCTACACCTATGTTTTGATGGTCAAGGATACCAGTGATAATGTGTACAACATCATAAACTGAATAGTTAATAGTCAATTCAGTGATTTGCGTCTGTTGTATACATGTTGAGTTTTAGAAATGTAAACCCTTGCCCCTGATAATTCAGTGAGAGCAGAGCAATATTCAATATTAAATAATGTATCACAGACAAAGGTTTATTTCAAAGATTTTATTTCAGATTTTATTTTGTTATAACATAAAGTTTCATTGTCTTGTTCAAATAGATTTCTGAAGCACATAATTATATACCATGTTTTTCGCTAGTATTGATTGCATGTTTCATTCATGCATGTTTTTTGTTTGACTGATTGATTGATAGTTGTCGTGGTTGACAATCATGCTAACCATTGTCAAAGAAACGTGAAAAACAGAGCCCTCGCTGTTTGGTAAGTCTGTTCTTGAGAGATTACGTTGTTGATGACAATGAATTTCTTCTTCCATCTTCACTGCCTCCTTCACAGCCTCCTCCACATTGACACAATGCTGTACACTACCTTTGCATTTTTTGCCTGGCAGCCTTTCTTGCAGCCACAGAGCTCAAGGAGGGATAGGCTTGCCTGTGTAAGAATTGACCACAATGGTCTGCAATCAAGTGGGTTCGTCCAACCCCAGTCTGTTGGAGATTTCATAGCTGATGCCACCTCAAATGCCCCAACAGTGTTCTCCTTGGTACACTGCACCTTTGAGGTGCATAGAAATTACATGCTCTGGAATTAGTTTTGGAGCCTTTGACAGAGCCATGTTGCATTTGTCAGGAGTGGACCTAGGCAATCCCATGTCTGTAGTTTTTTACAGTCCCAAATTCCACCCAGCAAGGTTGTCTTGAGTTATTCACTAAAATAGGAAGAGGGATGGAGAAAATACCCCCCAAATTAGGATGCATTGGTGCAGCACCTCAAAAGAGCAGTGTAAGAGGGACACTGTTGGGGACAAGCATTTGAGGTGGCACCAGATATGCCATCTCCAACAGACTGGGTTTGGACAAACCCACTTGATTGGAAACCATTGTGGTCAATTCTTCAATAGGCAAGCCAATCTGTCCTTCAGCTCTTAAGTTGTGGCTGCAAAAAGGCTGCCAGGGGCATTACAAATGCAAAAAAATCCTCCTAATAGTGCACAGCATTGTGCCAATGATGTGGAGGAGGTTGTGAAGGAGACAGTGAAGATTGAAGAATAGATTCATCGTCATCAATCAATCAACCAATCAATCAATCAGTCAAAAAATGCATGAAACATGAAAACAATACTAGCAAAAACATGAAATATATGTGCTTAAGAAATACATTTGAACAAGACAATGAAACCAAATGTATGCAACAAACGCAAAATGTTGAGATTTCCTTCTCACATCACTGAATTGATCATTAACTATTCAGCTGGACAGTTTATAATGTTGTACACATCACATATTCTGTATTATCAAGCATGGGTCAGAAGATAAGACGCAAAATACATTATTTGGTAATGGCGGATATTAAAATGGTCACTAGGGGGTGTTTTTTGTGATGGCTCCATATCTGACAATGTTCAGGGTCCCAAACTGTATAAGTGTACCAAGTTTCATACTTTTATGAAAACGTGAACAATGTTCATACAAAACCAGCAGACTACCTCACAACATCACCGAATTGACCATTAACTATTCACCTGAACAGTTTATGATTATGTACATGATATCAATGTAATCCTTGACCATCAAAACATAGGTGTAGACATCACCTATTCTGTATTATCATGTTTGGTTCAGGAGTTACGATGTAAAATACATTAATTGTTAATGGCGGAAAGTAAAATGGCTGCCATGGCCACCAGGGGGCGTTTTTGCGATGGCTCCATATCTGAAAATGTTCAGGGCCCCAAAGTGTACAAGTGTACCAAGTTTCATACTTTTATGAAAAGGTGAAAAGAATTCTGTCAAATATTCGGAGAACACCATTGGACTACCACACAACATCACCAAATTGGCCATTAACTATTCTTCTGAACAGTTTATGATGTTGTACATGGTATTATTGTAATCCTTGACCATCAAAACATAGGTGTAGACATCATCTATTCGGTATTATCATGCTTGGTTCAGGAGTTATGATGCAAAATACATCAATTGTTAATGGCGGAAAGTAAAATGGCTGCCATGGCCACCAGGGGGCGTTTTAGCGATGGCTCCATATCTGAAAATGTTCAGGGCCCCAAACTGTACAAGTGTACCAAATTTCACGCTTGTATGAAAAAGTGAACGATTTTCGTCTCAATCCTACGGACTATCAGAGATGATGTGACCATCTAAGTATAAGGTGACAAAGTATACTGTGACACCATAGAGTATATATAAACTAGACCAGGTCACCTGGTTGTGCCAGACCCGCAATGAAAACTAGTATGGCACTAACACATGAACACACAGGATTTTATAGTCTCAGCAACAAAGCGTAGTGAGCTTGTAGATCGGCTGTTTTCACTAGTATGGCACTGAACTAACACATGAACACACAGGATTTTATAGTCTCAGCAACAAAGCGTAGTGAGCTTGTAGATCGGCTGTTTTGACTAGTATGGCACTGAACTAACACATGAACACACAGGATTTTATAGGCTGAGCAGCTGGAAATGTTTGTGAGCTTGTAGATGGGCTGTTTTCACTAGTATGGCTGTGGGGCAAATGTTTTGCAGCACTGAACTAACACATGAACACACAGGAATTTATAGTCTCAGCAGCTCGTCAGCCAACTCAACTCAGCTGGTCCCGTACATGTGACGGCACTCAAGGCAATCAGCCGAGCAAGGGAAGGGAGGGGCAGATCAGCAGTCAGAGGCAAACACAGGCACACTGAGGAAAAGAGGGACACTGAGGAAAAGAGGGACCGACCGACAGACCGACAGACCGACAGACCGACAAAGCCTTATGTAGGCCGACCCCCTGGGTCTGGCAAATAGAGAGCGGACGAGCCCCGCCCCCACTATCATTTCAATGCAAGTGCTCAGTGGCGTTTTGAAGCAACGGCTACGTGCTAGCATGTAGCTAATCCAGGTGCATTCTGGGGGAGTTGGAACCACCGTGGTTCCAAAATGACGTCACGACGTCATGAACGCGCAAGTGGATAGAGCCATGGACGCGCCTCCCTAGCTGTCGAGGACGAGCGCTCTTAAAGTGATAGTAAACGCTTCGAGAGGTTCTGAATTCTGATATTAATATTTTGAATCAGAGGGTTTAGAATTGAAATTATTCACGATTGAGCAACTACATCAACGATTTTGCACTAAATATACATATGTATTACACTGAGATGTTAAAAAAACAGGTTCTCTGGTTATGTTCTTTTCTCTTTTCTTCCCTGCATGTATGCTATAATGGGTTGCCCTTCTTTTTGTCACTGTAGCCACTAGATGTCTAACCTGAACATCCGACCAAGACGTTGATTATAGCAAAGATAAGACTATTATGAACGGCTTGTTTGTTTTATATATTGTCTACATTAAAATACTCGTCAATTTTGTTTACTACCATTGCGCTGGTCTTATCTTATGTTGTAAATACACACATACTGTACATATAGGCTACTGAAATAAAGTCGATTCCATTATGTCTGTGTTTGGTAACTCTATACTGTAGGGGGTACCACTGTACCATTTGTATTGGTAGATTTAATGTTCTCTGCCTTATGGGTTGCATTTCATTGTGGACTAATGGTAATTATTATGGGAGCAGTTGTATATCCAGTGCTCATAAGGCATATAGAATAGTTACTCCAGAAAATCACCAATCACTAATAAACCTTTTTAATTGCAGTAGGTTATTTACAATCTGTCATAATATGGAAACTACAGTTCTCTTTTTATTGAGAAGGGTTAGCTAACTAGACTAGAACTTGACAGGCTGATTGTACTTTATCTGGGGTTTTGCATTTAAAGGGACTAAATAGGCCTACTTTTGCTAATTGACATTTAGAAGAAAATTATGAAAATACAATTTCCTCATTTTAGCTCTGAAGAGAATGTAGCACACTGAAATTTAAAGCCTGCATGAATGAATACCAATCTCAGTCTGAATAACATGCTAAAATTCCATAAATAATTGGTTATTTTCATAGTATACAGTGATATAATTATGAATGCATATATTATAATGATCTTTTGTTTTAATATGTATATATATATTAGAATTAGAATAGAATATAAAGTCAGTTATTTGCTTTATTTACACATAACTTAAGACAAGTGCAATGTGCACTATTTTATGGCTTGGAATTCCATTTCTATTCTGTCAATGACACAATTAATAATAAACAAGTAATTTGCTACATTTTCTCTCTTTTTAATAATTCTATGCAATTAGCATATTCCACACAGACACTAAAACAAACTGATGTACATTTGTCTGGGTTGATATCTGTCTGCCTGCTATCAAGTGGGATAACATTGAGCAGTGAGCACATCTATCTTTCAATTGCTTCACAATGTTATTCATGACAACACAAATGGCTTTTTACAGAAAATAAAGGAGGAAAATAAAATAAAATCAAACAATCTTCTTCAAATAGATTATGCAGACTGTTTAGCTACCAAATGGCAAATGATGCAGTTGTTAAGTAGGTCCAATCTGATCAGTTTAAAGTTCTGCCTCAACACAATAACTTGTGATTTTTTGCTTGTATGTACAGTGGTGCTCAAACTGTTTCATGTAATGGAAAATGATATGTATTTGGCCACGGTCCCCCTGTCTCAAAATAATACGTTCCAGGGACCCCTCCAGAAGCAAAGTTTGAGTTACAAATATTCACTTAAAAAATACATATTCAAAGATTTGCACACATTTTCACAGAAAAATAGCAGAACTACAAGCTTGCAGAGCGGCACTCGGTGCGGCGCTCTGAGCTTGTAGATCTGATATTTTTCAATAGCTAAAGTATAAAATAATTAGGGCCCCTCCACATTGGGCCCTGGTAACTCAGTCCCACTTTCTCCCCCCTTGTGATGCCCCTGTCTCAGCCCTTCTGTCAGAGGGTAAAATGAAGAAGACCAGGGACACAGGCAGAAATCTGTGTTGTGCCTGTTTTTGTCACAGATTCTATTTTTCTCCTCTGTAGAATCAGAAGCACTCAGTTGACTGGGAACCCCTAACCAGCTATGGCTGCCTAAACAGACCCTAGCTGCCCCGAACAACACCCACCACCTGCCCTGCTCCCTTCACCACACTCTACACCAGCAGGGGTCTTCAACGTTTTCAGGCCAAGGACCCCTTAGTAGAGAGAGAGAGATGAAGCAGGGACCCCACAACCTTCTCATAGATTCCATATAGTTTAATCGCTTGACAGCACGATCGTCAGTGTATTTTGGATTCACGTCAATTTGTGTTTTCAGATATTTAACCACTTGAACCGTCAATACTTAATAAACTTGACCTTTCAATCTGTATACTTAGTCTGCTCTTTTCCCCCTCTACACCAAAGCTCTTTGCCAAAAATAGCCGATCTACAAGCTCACAACACCTCACAGCGCGAGGTGTTGTGAGCTTAAGTTCTCAGAATATGGACGCTAGGGTTCAAGTAGCCTCGGAAACCCATTCTTATTTTGGCGACTGGAAGAAAAATAAAGCCCCCCTTAAACTGTGCTGGTTCATGACATTTTAATTGTATATTGTATCTTATTTTACATCAGTATTGTTCATGTGAACTGTTTTGTTTAGGCTTATCCATTACTTCATAATGTCATTTGTCTTTGCTGTCACAGCATAGAGTTTTATCTTTCATCTTCTGTGTTGATGTTATTATTATTCTACAGACTAAATTATCTAATTTTTTTCCCAGTTGGCACCAGTGGAGTGGAGTGAGTTTGGCTCGTGCTGCCCTCTACAGGGAGAGTTCAGAGGGCATGGCAGTGCCCTTAATGCCTGCCATCAGAGGTTCCTGGCTGCCAGGTCGGCCATGGCGCCCCGCGTGTCGTAGGTGGCACTGCCAATGTGTGGCAATATCACACAGTTCTTCAGAGTGAGCGGTGGGTGGTCTGGGGGGAGGGGCTCCTGTGTGGTGACGTCCAAGGCCTGGTACAGATCTTCCTGGTTCACCACGGTTCCCTTGCTAGTATTGATGAAGACTGCTGTGTTCTTCATCTTGCTGAAGAAGCTCTTTCCACAAAGACCCTCAGTCTGTGGAGTGAGACTGCAGCTGACCACCACAAAGTCACTGTCTGACAGCAGGGAGTACTGGTACAAACTCTCCGAAGCAGTCACATCCGACGTGGGCTTGGAGAGGACAATGACTAAGGGGTGGTTTGGCTGGGGCAGAAGAGAAGGAACCAGAAGGGGAGGGATAAAGGGGAAGTGGAGGGAGGGAGGAAGAACAACACAAAATGAGTGAACAGTGAGATGAGTACAAATAGGATTCTTTTACATTTAATTTTTAATCCTCACATAAAGACATGAGCCCTGGCCACTTTATGGGCTTGTTATAAACTCTAGTCTCCAACTCTACGATGTAGTGTAGTTAAAGCTGCCAATTATGCTTGGAGTTTGAGAAAGTAGTCAAAATCAACTAGCATCACAAGCATAAGAGGCAGCTTCAACCACTCTAGATTGTAGCTTTAAGGGACTGAGCAATACTGTTTAAAAATATATAATTTGCCAAAGGGGCAAAATGAACTCCGTCATCCAGAAAGTGGTCAGGGTGGTCAAACTTTATGTGAGGATGAGCCACAATGCTCCCTCCCAAACCTCTAACAAATGTCCCCATCTCACTGTTCACCCATTTTCTGGCTTTGTTAATTGCCCCCGGATTTGCAGCACCCCACTGGCGTCTCTGGGCGAGCTGGGAGAAGACAAGCTTCGTCCTCGGGAACTGCTCGTGCAGGTCCTTCTTCATCATTGTGGCAAGCTCTATGCTCTTGACCTTCCCGAGGTCGTTGCTTCCACAATGAATCAGAAGGACATCCGGGGCTGTTCTTCCTCCCAGGGATTGGTAGAAGAATTTGAGGAACTGGCGCCATCTGAGTCCACCCCAGCCAAACCACCAGACCTGGGCGTCCAGTCCGAGATTGTATCCCATGGTCTGCTTGGCTCTCTCCTTCCCACGTCGGATGTAACTGCTTCCAATTATCCAGATCCTTTTGCCTGTGGATTACAAAATAAAACATTCCCCTATGAATTATTTTGTATTTACTATAGACTCCTGATGTGTTTTATTTGTATTTATTCATTGATTCATATAGATTAGTCCATGCAGTCCAGTCTAGCAATAATAAGACAACTCATAATTACACTACCTTTTTGTGTCAGGCGGTGGCAGTATGCCAATAGATATGGAAGAATTTACACTTTTTTGAAAATAAATGTTTTGGAAGGTCCTGTCTAGCAGAGTGGACTGGTAATACAATCCATATTGTGGCTGTTAACTCTGGGGAAAAGTGAATTGCTGTGAGCTACCTGTTTGACCTGAAGAAGCAGCCAGACTGCTGATCGATGACGAGGAGGAGTGTGACCACATACGGGGCCACATACGGGGCCCCTCGCCTGGATATCGGACAGTGACATCACACGGCCCGATGGAGGACTGAGTATCTGAAGCTGGGTTGGGCTGGATGAGGTTGGTCATGGCCAAGTACTTGACGACTTTCTTTCCTGGTGCGAGGATGCATTTTTTAAATTGAATGTCTCAAAAACAAAAGAGATGTGTGTTGATTTTAGGAAATCCCCCCCCCCCCCCTGACCTGGTGAACACCTACAAATATCTAGGCACTATGTTTGATAGTAAGCTTAAATTCGATGTGAACTGTGAAACATTTGCAAGAAAGGTCAGCAAGGCTTGCTACATTTCAGGTTGACAAATCCTTAATGAAACTGTTCTACAGTGCTTTTATTGAGTCAATAATCTCCTTCTCCATCATTTGTTGGTATATGGAAACCTGAACGTAAAGGACAAAAATCACCTTAGGAGAATTGTGAGAACGGCTTCAAAGATAGCTGGAGTAAACTTCAGTAGCCTGGATCAAGTCTACCAAAGGCAGGTGCTTAAGAAAGCCAAGTCCATTGGTATGGACAGCTCTCATCCTCTCAGCTCTGAGTACAAGCTGCTTCCTTCTGGCCTTCGCCTGGAAGCTCCAGTGGTCACAACAAACAGGCATACTGTAAGTTCTCCTTTGTGCCTGTTTCTATACAGGCTTTAAATGCCAATATGAGGAGGTGGTAATCTTTGCTTTGAGAGACTTAATAGGTTTCTAGTGAATTGATGTGAATTTCAATGTTGAAAATGTACTCTTGGTCCTGTCTGGCCTATAGATAGATTGAGTTATAGGGTTAGATTGACTTTAGCTGATACCACAAACTGCTATGCTATTTTATTGTTCTATGTGTCCTATGTGTTTTTATTTGTTTCTGTGACTGATGTATGCTTTTATATATTGCTGCAACCAAATCAAACCTTCTGGGACAAACATTGAATGACCTTGAACTTGAACTTGGCTCTGGGGCCGCAAGGTTTGGGGGATTTAGAAATGGGTTTTGTTATTTTATTATTATTCCTGTTGATTTAGATGCTATTGTAATTGTATTGTAGTATACTTGCCGTTTTAGTATTGTGAGTGTGACGGGTATAGTTGTAGTTTCATCATCTTTTATCACATTCTGCACCTGTGCAACACCTGTGCAGCGGGATTAATTCAATAGGTACAGATATTTGACTGCACAGGTGTTAAAAGAATGCGATGGAATATGATCAAAAAGATGATGTGGCTGGCTGGGAGTACCGAGCAAATAAGAATTGGCTGGGAATGAGATGCTGTTTGCAGAGGTTGGATTATTATGTCTGTCTTCTACTGCCCCCTTTTGGTGAACGTGGATGTAAGTGTTATCCTATTTTTGTAGGCTAAGGTTTCTGGCAATGTGTGTTGTTTCAGAAATGTATTTTCAACATGGTATGAACAACATAAAACTATGAACCCCTTCTTAAAATATGGAAAATGTCTAAAGTAGGCCTAAAACTCTATCTCTTCTGAGTTTCAGTCTGGCAGAATAAGGTTATTGACAAAACAAATGTCTTCATTTGTGACAGGTAAATGAATGTAAATACAGCTCATTCTCTAATCTTTAGTATAGGCTCACCCCAAAGGGAAATAAATGTGTTCTGCAGTATGTCCACCTTTGTTCATCTTAAGGGCCATACACTGAGCACTATAACTTTAACTATAAAATATATAGTTCTACAATCTTTATCTAAAGTTATAGATATCTTGTTCCAATTTTGCATGCTCACTTGTTTATCAACTATCATGTATACGTTCTTGCTTTGGATAAAAGTGGTATTTTGGAATCTCTCCCATTGTTTACAATATCATCCTGTGTTGTCATTCCGTGTGGTCATCTTAGCATTTTGCATGGATTCCTTGGGTGAAATGTGTCATAGTTAAAGTTACTGGTCTGTTCTAGACAAGCCTAGAGTTGTATTCTGTTCCAGAAACACGTTTAAATACAATTCATATACTAGATACTGTCTGAAATAGAGTATTGTTTTATTAGATGCCAGTGTGTTGACATATAGAGACATTCTTTGAAATCCACATTAGATGCACTTTGTCCAAACTGAATACATTTCATTACACATTTGTAAGTGTCACAGAACAGAGTTTGATCATTTTCAGTAGCTTTAACAGTGTTATGGAACTATTTAACCATCAAATATGGCCTGCACTCTGCTCTATACAAACATGAGTGCATATTCAATAGGTCATTCAAAAAAGCTGGTAAATTAAACGTAGGATGTGAGCACAATGTAATAACAAGGGATGATGGCACCTTTTATATATACTCTATGGATGGCACTGGGATGATGACCATGAGACAGACCCACTTATTATAACTATGAGACAGACATAGGCCTACTCAGAAATGGCTTTCGCCTACTTGTAGGTTATCAAACCATTTATGTATATCATTTAAATGCCATTTTGATAGTAAATCTTCATTAACATTTCACGTAAAGCTTCTATTTAAAAAAAAAGATAGAAAATTGATTCGGACTTTTCAGAACCCAATGCAAAGTCAATGGCAGACAGCCTCTGTCAACATGACAAAACGCTAAAATCGTATTAACTAATACTAATGAGTAAACCAACTGTTTTATAAGAACAATGTTATTGTAACTGAGAGATTCGGAAAGGTACCTATATTTAATAAACACAGAATAAGAAGTAATAAGAAGAAGTCGCTATGGTTATTTCCTGGTTTAATGCGGTCAGCGGTGCGCTGTTCTCCGCTCCGGAGAGAAGCAGAGGAAGGATTGTCTGGAGTGGAGGGGGCGGGGCCAAAATGCGCGTTCATGTTTTTTCATTAGACTGCAGTTCCAACTTTGGCCACCATCGGGGCTGCTTCAAGTCTAGCCCTGGGTTCTGGGGGCTTGTGTGACACTGAAAGCTTCCTGATATTAGTGTCAGATCTGTGAAGTGATAAATCATCTGGATTGGATATAGACGATAGCTTGAACACATGACACCATGTGAACGAAATAAAGACACACCCCTTAGATAATGTGGACACAAGGGTACACTATGTACCCTTGGCAGGGTGTGTTTGTGATAGATTAGATAGATATAGTGGAAATATATAACCATATATGGCAATAAATAGTTTTTTTCACTAAAATGTATGAATAGGCTCATTAATATGTTGCAGGAGATTTGTGTATTGTATGGTATTGTACCACGTATGGTATGAGTCAAGTCAGTCAACTCAACGGTACAACCAGTGGAAAAGAGCAAAAACATGGCATCTGTTGAGAAGGAGCACCAACCCTAACCCACATCTTCATGGAAACCTCAACTATTAAAGCTATGTTGACAAACTCGTTTAGAACATAATCTCCTCGTGTCCTCAACTAACAGTCCTCAATAATAACCATATGCAGTATATTATGCACCCTTTCACCTTTGCAGCTAAGTGGCCCTTTTGCTCCTGAGTTCTGCAATGTTAGATGGAAGCACTGTCTATACAGATAAGACTCAATTATATTGAAATCCCACATATGGAATATACTTGGACCATGATTCCACATATGCCTGTCTCAGGGATGCCCCAAGCTGCCAGTATACAGAGGATGAGCTTATACTGATTTTTATAAAAATGTTTGTGTCTCGTTTCAAAATGTGTATCACACTATGGGCTCTATTTTGATTGTCTTAAGTACCAGCTCTTATGCCTTAAGCTGTCCATACTGTCTCCGACCACCAAACATTTTGTCGGAAAGGTCCGGTTCAACTACAAAATTACATCACTTGCATCTTCTGAAAAGCATTACTCTCAATTAGATTTCAGGAAGCTGCACATGAGAAAGTCGGAACTCTCCGACCACCAAAAGGTTTGTCGGAGAGTTCCGACTTTCTCATGTGCAGCTTGAACAGTATGGACAAGTCAAAGGGGAAATACAAACCAAAACATATCCCCCCTTTGTCATGGTTCAGGGGTTTTGAGGGTTTCTGGAATTTCTTTCTGTTATGTACTGGTATTTGTCTTTGCCTGCCTCCTTTTTGCCAGCCACACCTCCTTGTTTCCCACCTCACCTGTGGCTCATTCTTGATTGCCTGAGTATTTAACCCCTGCCTTCTCCTCTGTTCTAGCCTGGTTCCAGACCCTGAATCGCTAGCCAGACCCCTTTTAAATTTTGTTTCTGCGATTCAGGTAGTCTGGAAGTGCTCTCATTGAAGTCGTGGTAATTTGCGATCGTATCGATCTCACTATGAAACATCAGTAGCAGACACGATATGTTGTTTTTGATTACTAGTTCGTAGCGCTCCTATTTCTTGTTTCTTTGGTTAGCAAGTAGCACTATCAAGCAACAGGCTAGCCACTAGCCAGCCACATAACAACACTATGTCATCTGCTTTGCTACTGTTGTGTTGATCAGACGGTGAACCAATCGCAGAGGACTGCCTCTTTGGCAACGCCCATCCCAGAAACCGCCTTGGATGAAAGCACGTTCAGACTGAATAATGGAGTGAAACGAAATGTAATTCAGGCTGAGTGTCAGGCTACCTCAGTTCAGTTCAGTCTTTGTTTGGTGAACACTGTGTTTGGCCTCTGTTTCCCATGCCATTTGTGAAAGTTATTGAAACTCTTTCTTGAGTGTTGAAAACAAAGTTATTGTCAACTGTGATCTTTTGGGATTTTGTGATTAAAACTTTTGTTCTTTCTGGAATTGGACTATTATTTTGTGTGCCTCTGCACCTGGGTTATCACTCTTTTTGAGAATATTTTTTCCTCAGCCTGTCAGTGCTCAGGCCGGGTTTTTTCCCCGGCCTGATACCCTTAAATGAATGTTCATTGATTGATTTTAATATAAATACAAATAAAACTGGTACATTTTCCATTCTTTCTCCTCACTAGAATATGCAGAGACCATATAAGGACTTCCGCCCTGTCCCGTGTTACGAGACAGGGTGTCCCTGTCCTGTGTTACGAGCATAGCTAGCCTCGGTTTTCAATTTACTCTTTCTATTTCAAGTCTCTGCTTGTATGTTTAATTTATTTCACGTTCGTTTTTAACTTTTCAATGTTTCTGGAAGTGGATTGTGGCAACAGGCTGTGAGATGATGAACAAAGAAAGAGGTAAATAAGAAATCTTTTATAATTGTCAGAGTGCAACAATCTATTTCCTAAACGTTTGTTAGGTGTGTTTGTCATTGGGATCTTTTAAGGGTTTTGGGCTATATTTCTTGTAAAAAGTAGTTTATTTTTAAAATTAGCCACATTGTGGTTAAATCCGCCTAAATACAATACATTAATATAATAATCAGAGGCCATTAAATGAGACATATGTCTCTAACTTGTAAATGATTTCAATGTCCACACAAAAGACAAATAGACTTTACTTGTAAGTTACTTCAGCCATGAATAAACACAACGTGAATCACACTCGTCGATCACAACATACAGCTGACGTAAAACACATCCACAGACCTATTATTTAGCCTCGTAATACACATTCACAACATAGCGCATATTATGTATCAAGTCAACCTATACCAGTAAGACTCCCTAATCGGGAGATAAGCGACCGTCACGTCGCATTCGCATACTCAAACTTTAAAAGGCAATCGTAGCCAATCAGGTGGGAATATGGGAAATGCAAGGGACAGATCCATGTTGATGACATGACTTTAGAGATAGAGTGTACCGCTTTGCATGATTTTAGGCCACAATCAGTATGAGCAGTGTCCAAAAATGTGTTTTGCAAAAATCAGCCTGATGGTGGCGCTAGAAGAGGGCCATGTGAGAAATGAGGGCCGGATGATAGCAGCTTGTAGTTTAGACATTGGTTGCAATTAACACTAACGATTGCAAGTTTACAAATTTACACATTTGCCATTAATGAACAATATGCAAGATCACGCACCACGTACAATATAATATTTACAGACTAGATTAGAGAAATTAAAAGTAACTAAGCATATGCAAGAAACATGCATGGCAAGCAGGGGTCATCAATATGTCCGTACATGGACAAACATGTTTTTCTTTTTGTGTTTTTACCAAAAATATATTATACCAGTAAGACTCCCTAACTGGGAGATAAGCGACCATCAGGTCGCATACACAAACTTTAGAAGGCAATCGTAGTGAATCAGGAGGGAATATGGGAAATGGGACAGATCCATGTTGATGACATGACTTTAGAGATACTGTGTCCCGCCTTACGTGATTTTAGGGCAAAATCTGTAGGAGCAGTGTTAAAAAATGTGTTTTGCTAAAATCAGCCTGATGGTGGTGCTAGAAGAGGGGCATGTGAGAAATGAGAGGTTGTGGTTTGGCAGCCAAGGAGTGTGTGTGCAAAGTTTGGCATGGATCGGGGCAACGGTGGCGGAGATATGAGTAGGACAAAAGTGTGGCGTGTGACTGACGTCACGTGACATAACAACACTATGTCATCTGCTTTGCTACTGTTGTGTTGATCAGACGGTGAACCAATCGCAGAGGACTGCCTCTTTGGCAACGCCCATCCCAGAAACCGCCTTGGATGAAAGCACGTTCAGACTGAATAATGGAGTGAAACGAAATGTAATTCAGGCTGAGTGTCAGGCTACCTCAGTTCAGTTCAGTCTTTGTTTGGTGAACACTGTGTTTGGCCTCTGTTTCCCATGCCATTTGTGAAAGTTATTGAAACTCTTTCTTGAGTGTTGAAAACAAAGTTATTGTCAACTGTGATCTTTTGGGATTTTGTGATTAAAACTTTTGTTCTTTCTGGAATTGGACTATTATTTTGTGTGCCTCTGCACCTGGGTTATCACTCTTTTTGAGAATATTTTTTCCTCAGCCTGTCAGTGCTCAGGCCGGGTTTTTTCCGTGACTGACTTACTGACTGACAGACTGACAGCCGGTGGAGGGTTTTTTCCGTGACTGACTTACTGACTGACAGACTGACAGCCGGTGGAGGGTATCAACACAGCACCTGATAGACCCACGCTCGAAATTCCGGAAAGTTCTGAACGTTATTCTGTTGGTATATATGTCACAGTTAGTATGAGATTCAGTTAGATTAAGACCAGGAGCGCTCATTGTGCGGCGCGAGGTGGAGCAATCGGTGGCTTTGATCCACAGAGCGTCGGCAGCCTCACGATAGCGTCGATAGCGCCTCACCCCGCGGAGGTTAGGGTTAGGGTTAGGTGTAGGCATAGTTTTACTGAGGTTAGGGTTAGAGTTAGGATTAGGTTTAGGCATAGTAAGCTAATGGCTACAGCTAAGCTAGACTACTAGTAAACAACAGGGAGAGGTCGCAGACGAGTGACGTCACCGACTACACACCACACACAGTGAATGGTTGAGTTGTCACCATCTTGTGTTGATTACGCAGAACTACACAGAATGAATACACAGAATTACACGGGTGATGTGTTGATTAGTCACTATCAAAGTGAATTAATCAGGTGGTGTTGTGAACTACAAAACGAGAGCTCCTACCCCAGTTACCCAAACTAACTGTAACATATATATATATATATATATATATATATATATATATATATATATATATATATATATATATGTATATATATATATATATTGTGGTGACTGAACCCAAACCAGACACAAGAGAGCGTAAACAGTGTTGCCAACTCGGGCATTTATTAAACAGTTCTTAATTTACAACAGCAGAATGATGCAACGTAGCATGAATGTGCAACAGAAATGTGAATAACTCAAATGATCATTAATAGGTCAGCATAGGTTCTTCCCCGGACGGGGGCTGCCGTCTCTCCTCTTCGGGGGGCCTGGGGTAGGTAAGAGTCAATTAGGGGGGTTTCTTTCCACAGGTAATAGGTGAGTATGGCTCTAGCAAAGTCTTTCTTTCCCACAGGTGATAGGTGAGTATTCCTCTCTACAGGTGACAGGTAAAGTATCTCTTTCCCACAGGTAATAGGTGAGTATGGCTCTAGCAAAGTCTTTCTTTCCCACAGGTGATAGGTGAGTATTCCTCTCTACAGGTGACAGGTAAAGTATCTCTTTCCCACAGGTAATAGGTGAGTATTCTTCTCCATAGGGGACAGGTAAAGTATTTCTTTCCCACAGGTAATAGGTGAGTATTTCTCTCTACAGGTGACAGGTAAGTAGGGCACCCGCTCTCAATTAAATCCGACTAATTCTCTATCTTCTAAATAAAATGAACACGGGGATTAAGGGACCTAGGGCCAGAGAATTGTCGGATACAAGGTAAGTTTTTAAAGGGAAGTGAGATCTACTCAACAAAACGGAAATGGTGGTGGCTCCCTGGGGGTCCGGTTGGTAAGGCTGCTTTGTCCTTTTCCAGGTCCATCTCCACAGGTCGCCCGAGTACTCACTCTCCAGTGGAAGGTACACACTCCTCAGTGAAAGGTACACACTCCTCAGTGAAAGGTACACACTCCTCAGTGTCGGTCCGCTCCCGGTCCAGCCTAGAAGTAATGAGTAGAAAGGATATTACTATAATGCGCTTTACACAGAAATATGCGGTGGAGGGAGAAGTATGGTGGTTTCTTACCGCCTGTTTGCCCATGTTCGCCTGTCGGAGTCCCAGCACAGACTGGCGGAGAGAGCGAGGCTTCTATTTATGCACCCTGTGTTTGGAGTAGCCCACAGGTGCATATGCTTGTGCTTGATGAAGCATGTGTGCCGGCAGGTAACGCCCTTCAATGACTTGGCCCACAGCATGCGCTGCTCTGCTGGGCCTCGCTCTCCCATCCAGGGTGCGCTTCTCCGACGTGCGGGGCCTACCTGGCGGGCGGTGTCTGAACGAACCACCACACATCCCCCCCGTTAAGTTTGCTGCTGGTCCGCAAACTTGCTGCTCTTCCTCATAGAGCCGGCATGGGGGATATCCTTCCCCGGCCTATGCTCCACTTCGAAGTTGTAGTCCTGCAACTCCAGAAACCAACGTGTTATTCTCTTATTTGTATCTTTACTTCTAGCCATCCACTTTAATGGTGCGTGGTCCGTTATCAGTGTAAAACGTCTCCCCCACAGATAATAACGTAGATGGTGTATGGACCATTTTATGGCAAGAGCTTCTTTCTCTATCGTTGCATAATTAAGTTCATGCTTTAAGAGCTTTCGGCTAATAAAAGTGACAGGATGCTCTTCGTTGTCAATGATTTGCGAGAGCACGGCCCCGAGGCCCGTGTTCGAGGCGTCGGTGTGGAGTAGAAAATTCTTACCGAAGTCGGGGGCTTTTAGGACCGGCTCATCACAGAGCTTCAGTTTGAGGCCTCGGAAGACGGCCTCCGTCTCCTCTGTCCAGTGCAGCACATTGGGCCGACTTTGTCGGGTCATCTCGTACAAGGGAGCTGCAACGGTAGCATAATTGTTTATGAACTTATTATAATAAGACATTATTCCCAAGAATGACTTTAACTGCTTCTTGTTGACGGGTTTGGGCCACTCTCGTATTCGTTCCACTTTACATAGCTGGGGTTTTACACACCCCCGCCCAATAGTGAAACCCAAATATTCGGTCTCATACAGACCTATGCGGCATTTCTTGGCGTTGGCGGTCAGACCCGCTCTGCGAAGGGCTTCCAGGACCGCCTCTATGTGATGGAGGTGATTCTCCCAGGTGCTGCTGTGGATCACAATGTCATCTAAATATGCTGCTGCATAAAGATGGTGAGGCCTTAACACTCGGTCCATGAGTCTCTGAAATGTCGCGGGAGCGCCATGCACGCCAAAGGGTAAGACTGTATTTTGGAACAGCCCTTCAGGGGTAGAAAAGGCCGTTTTCTCTTTCGTTTCGTTTGTTAGGGGCACTTGCCAATAGCCTTTTGTCAAATCTAGCGTACTTACGAATCGAGCGGGGCCTAGCCGCTCAATTAATTCGTCTACCCTGGGCATGGGGTACGCATCAAAATTTGTTATCTCATTTAACTTTCGGAAATCATTACAGAATCGGATCATGCCGTCCGGTTTAGGGACCAGCACGATGGGGCTTGACCAGGCACTGTGTGATTCCTCTATTACTCCCAGCTGTAGCATGTTTTTTACCTCTTCCCGCCTGGCCTCCGGGATGCGGTAAGGCCGCTGCCGCACTATTTTCCCCGGTAGGGTTTGGATGTCGTGCTTTATAGCGTGGGTTCGGCCCGGCAGCTCTGAGAACCGGTCTGCATTTCTGTTCAGGAGCTCGCGTATATCTTGCACCTGAGCCGGGGACAGTTCCTCTCCAATAGGGACTGGCGGCGGGTTCTGGGAGGAGAGAGTGGTTAGTACAGCTGGGAGAGCGACAGGAGGAGCGGCGTGCCACTTTTTCAATAGATTGATATGGTATATTTGCATGGTTTTCCGCCGCCCTATTTGGCGCACCCGGTAATTCACAGGGCCAAGCTTCTCCACAATTTCATAAGGGCCCTGCCATTTTGCGAGGAATTTGCATTCACTGGTGGGAATGAGCACTAGTACCTTTTCGCCCACCTCAAAGCTCCGCAGCGTGGCGCCTCTGTTGTACACTTTGCACTGGGCGCGTTGAGCTTGCTCCATGTGTTCACGGACGAGCGGCCAGACCTTCTTGGCTCTCTCCTGCAACTGTTCAATATGGTCAATGACAGAGCGGTGAGGAGATGGCTGGCTTTCCCATGTTTCCTTCGCTATGTCCAGTAACCCCCGTGGCTGCCGTCCGTATAGTAACTCAAAGGGGGAAAACCCAGTGGATGCTTGTGGCACCTCCCGTATGGCGAACAAGACGAAGGGAATCAAGCGATCCCAATCTTTGCCATCTATATCGATCAATTTCTTTAACATTTGCTTTAAACTTTTATTAAAGCGTTCAACTAATCCGTCCGATTGCGGGTGAAAGATAGAGGTCTTTATCTTATCTATTTTAACCATTTATAGAGTTCAGTGATGACGCGAGACATGAAGCAGGTGCCTTGATCCGATAAAATGGCATCGGCTATTCCAACTCGGCTAAATAGCATAAAGAGCTCGTGCGCCACTGCTCTGGCTGTAGCGGCTCTCAATGGTATTGCCTCGGGGTACCGAGTTGCGTAGTCCACAATGACTAATATATATTTGTGCCCCCGGGCTGACTTGGGGAGGGGGCCAACTATGTCCATGCCAATGCGGCTGAACGGAGTGGAAATTATCGGCATGGGGATGAGTGGATTACGCTGGAAGGGACGGGGTGCGGTGAGCTGGCAAACACCGCATCCTTTACAGAAGTCTTCTACTGCCCGCTTTATTCCCGGCCAATAAAACCGTGCATTAATTCGATCGCTAGTTTTTTTAATGCCTAGGTGCGCCCCCAGCTGGTGAGTATGGGCCAGGTACAACACTCTAGTCACGTAGTCTTTTGGCACGAGCAGTTGTTCTACGATGACCCCAGTGTTATTCTGCCACCCCCGATATAATAAATCTCTCCGTACAAAGAAATATGGGGAAATTAGTTCACTCACCCCGTCATAGTTTCCCGTCTGCACTGATGTTTTTCCGAGCATTCTCTAAGTTCGGGTCACTCCACTGCTGTGTGGCAAAGTCTCCTCTGAGCACGGAGCTCTCATCCTCCTCTTCGGGGAAGTCGGGCCACCTCACCGGCTCGGGGTCCTCGGATGAGGGGCCCCGGGGCGGGTCGTCCGCTTCGGGTTCGTCTCTTGGCGACTCCTCGTCTGGCGAGGCTTCAGTCTGTGGACCCTCCGTCTCGGCGCGGAAGACCGGGCACGCGGGTAAGGGGCTTCTCCCCCGGGGACCCGGCCGGATCCTTCTTCTCCGTCGCGGGTGAGGCGGGCCACCGCCGCCCGGGTTCCAATGTCTTTCAAACAGCACACAGTCCATGCCGATGAGCAAGGGGACCGGTAGGTTGGGGACGATGCCAGCCTCCACATCGACATCTCCTCTGGTTGTCTGTACGCGGATCAGCGTCACTGGATAGGACCGTACATCCCCGTGTACACAGCTGACCGGCATCCGGCTGGAGGTGGAACGCCCGGCATAGTTAGCGTGGACCAGCGTGACGACGCTCCCCGAGTCTAGTAGAGCCCGGGTGTCCACCCCTTCGATTTTCACCGGCAGATTATAGTGGCGCGGCTGTTGGCTCCCTGAGTGCAGGCAGGGGCGCCGGCTGTCAGAAGCCGCGGCGGCGGAGGGCATGGATACATCCCGGTCCCGATCCGGACAGAACCATGCGATATGATCACCTTATCACCACAATATATATATATATATATATACAGTATATATCATGATATAAAAGATGAATTGTTGTCACCGTCGTGTTTGCGTATCTGCTGCTGTCAACCAATCAACAATGTTGTTACTAGGATGTAAAATCATATAGCCAGTGTTTATCAAAGTGGATTCCAGGGACACTGTGGGTTCCTTTTGGGGGGTCTAAATTGACCCATACAAGTCTGTAACTCTGACAGTGTACAAATGGACCCTGGCGGGTTGATTTGACCTTGAAATCTAAAAGTTTGAGAAACACTGCACTAGGCCATTAGATCAATGATATGTGATAGGTATCACATATCTGAGGAGACATGTATCCTCTTTGTATGAAATGCACTATGCTTGTAGTTCAGATGGGGACGCTGGGAGTGTTTCTGGGGTTAACACCCTTATTCATTCCTGAAAACCTGCAGCATATCCTTGTTCTCATAATTCCTTGTCAGACACTTTTCTGTCCATTTGCAGGAAGTACTTTGTTTCTCCCCTCATCAAACCTAGTGGACGCAGTCTGGGCCCCCACCACACACTTAAAATACATTTCTAGGGCGAATTCCTGTTTGATTTTACGAAACAGCGCCTCCAAAGTTGCATAGCTGAATAACACCCAACGAGACTAATGCTCTGTTAATGCGGTGCATTTCGATCCTCTGACCTGCGCGGCAGTAGTGAGTTGGCACCGTGATGGCGATGACAAATAGTGAAAAACTAGAAGAAATGGAGTCTCCATCCGGTGGATTATTTTTCATTTCGCCCTAAAAATGTATTTTAATCGTGTGGTGGGGGGCTCAGACCGCGTCCACTAAGTAGACTGTCCACTGATACCTTTGTTTTGGTGAGGGGCGAGGGGCTTTCTGGATTTGCCAAGGATATGGGGAGGTAGACAAACATAGCGTTGTGAACAAAAGCAAAACACACCCACTTCTGGTTCGTGGGCCACTGCATACGCATGATTGCCCTCTTGAGGAGATTGTTAGAAATTATGTAGGCCTATAGAGCATTGCAGTGAGGTGTCGGAAGTAAACTGCCCATTCATTTACCCCATAGGGGATTTCATTATCAGCCATACAATCGTAACAATTCAATGAACACTTACCAGTAGGCTACCGTTGTTTTTGGTTGACATTGGCACATTTCACTCAGGTTTGTTCATCTCACTCATGTCACTTTGTCTGCTGACCTCACTCAGCAACAAAATAAAAATAAAATAAACAAAAATAAAAAATAAACCAATTCACAGGAGGCAAGCAGTGATCACCCCCTGATGTGCACTGCAATGTAGTTTCAAATGCACTACATTGCAGGTGTTTTTTTGAGAGTGAAAAAATAAAAAAGAAGAAGACACGTGTGACATGCATGATCTGGGCATATTTCCCCTGGAAATGTGCCAATCTCAACCCAAAACAACTGTATATGCTCCTGTAGAACCCCTGAGTATGTATGCAATCACTCTAGTTTTAGTAAAACATGTTTTAATATAGATCGCACGGAGAGGAACTGCATTACCCATTATGCTAAAAATGTACATCCGGTGAAATCGACGGCTGTGATTGATGGCGCTTCTTCTTCTCGGGCCGTGATAGCTGAGTGGTTAGTGGACTCCGGAGGCCCCAGAGGTCGCAGGTACGATCCCCCGCTCCAGCTATCACTGCTCCCCTCTCCCCCGCGCTCCTTGTGAGCAGCACTGGGTTCAGCTGGGTTAAGCTGGAGAAAAAAAGCAGCTGGGTTGGGCTGCGATACTGAATTTCCCTCGCGGGATGAGACGGTATTCATTCATTCATTCATTCATTCATTCTTCTTCCGTGTATCTTGCGTTTACTTCGGAACTGCTGAATGAAATGAATTATGATTTTAACTTTTGGAAGAAGGAGGGATATGGCATTATTTCTGCAAGTGGTAGGGGAGACTAGAGTGGGGTAAACTGAGACACTGGGTAAACTGAGACACCCCCTGTATCTAGGCATTGGAACACATTTGTGGTCATGTGACCATTATATTATCAAGACCCTTGAATTTCCCACTTGCCATCAAGGAGAGGACCTGATAGTGCTGTTGAGAACATATTATATCATACATGTTGATGATCTACCAACGTATAAATCCATGTGATAGATGGTAGCTAAAGATTACCCTGAATTGATAATAATTTTTCCCAAAATGTGGCTGTGGGGTAGCCTGACACTCAGCCTGAATTGACATTTCGTTTCACTTCATTATTCAGTCTGAAGTCAGTTCCGCCCACAGCCTTTGCAGGGATGGGCGTTGCCGAAATGAGGCACTGTTCAGCGATTGGTTCACCGACCAACACATGACATAGTGTTGTTATGTGTGCCTGGCTGGCTAGCGGCTAACCTGTTGCTTGCTAGTGCTACTTGCTAACCAAAGAAACAGTCAGAATAGGAGCACTACGAACTAGTAATCAAACACAACATAACATGCCTGCTACTGGTGTTTCATAGCGAGATCGATACGATCGCATTTTACCGCAATTTACCGCATTTTACCGCGACACGATGTGCGGTACGGTACGGCGGCGGCGCTGGTGTACTTGGAAACACACATGAGTTCTGGGAAACCCCCACCCACGCTGATCACAAGACGCTGATTCACGACGCTGATTCGCCCGTTTGGATTTTCAACCGAGGCAGGCCTCCTCATTGAGAGCGATTCTAGACCTGAATCGCAGAAACAAAAAAATTAAAGGGGTGTGGCTAGCGATTCAGGGTCTGGAACTAGGCTAGCTGTGGGGTAAAGTGAGACAATTGCTTCGGGGTAAAGTGAGACACTATCCCACATAACCCCAACATGATAGACAGGGAGAAAGCTGTATAAACCTGGTTAAAGGGTGTACCAAACTTTTCTCAATTGATTCCCATGTATTTTTCCCTGTAGAATCCATTTCTGCAAAGTATATTGTGCATAATTAATGAGGTAATTAGCATATTCGACTAAATCAGAGCCTCTGTTCACCTCTTCATCCAGGACTTTGTGTCAGGTGAGTGTCCAGAATGCTACCAGCCTCCACCTGAGGGGTTCTACTGCCCACAGTAAAACCCCTCAGGTGGAGGCTACAGCTGGTAGCATTCTGGACACTTAGTGGTTTCTGAGACTATCCAGTACAAAACACACACACACACACACACACACGCACGCACGCACACGCACACGCACGCGTACACGCACACGCACACGCACACACACTGTTCCAGAAATGGACCTGGGAGTACCGATAGGGGAGGTCTTTGACTGGGGGACACCAGAAACCCAAAGGTTATCACAGTATTGCTTTTTTTTTTTCTTTCTTTCTTTTTTAACCCATTTAAAGCCTCTGATTTTAACGGATTATAAAGTCCACGATGCCACCTTCAGGCTCCCATTCACTCCCTTTATCTTATTTTGAAGGCCAGAAGTCCATAGCGCGAACACTTCCGGTCTGACGTCATCGGGTCCTGCGCCGGAACCGATCGTTGTTTACGTGGTGCCATGCTGGATTGCATCGGAGCTTTTATACATGTGTTATATAAGCGAGCATCTGCCTCCATCTTCGCTTCTAAAGTGTAGTTTTGAGATAATGGACATTAAAGATGAGATCCCCCGTCCACCTCAATGTTATGGGATGACTATTTTGTGCCCGTGGAGCCGTGATGATGACAAATCAGCGACGGATTTCGTCTCCGGAGGTTCCGCCATTGTACTCGGTATTGTACTCGCCGTTACAGTAATATATTACTTTTCACGAGTATACTCGGGATCGGCACCATGTACTTTTCGAGTACTTTTCACGAGTATTCTCGGGATTGGCACTAAATCGGTTAATGGCAACCTACACCATTTCTGTCTCCATACTGCTGAACTGCTGAAAATCTATATCAAATAAGCAAGGAAGCTGCATATTCTCCTTTCAAAGACCCTAATAAATACATTGTTTGTAAACAACAACACCTTCTTATTCCCATATGAGATACAATAATCCATCACAAACAAATAAGACAGGAGAGAGATTAAGAGTGAGAATGGAATTTTCCTATGGAGAGAGAGAATTCAAGACAAAGGTACAACAGAATAATCAATGGTTCAAAGGTTTGTGCTCTCTCTGACAAATTATGTTTTGACATGAGTATAAGTATGATCATTTGGTCAATCCATGGATGACGTTTAAACAGTTCATAGGATGTTCTTATCCAAGTGGGGTCCATGTACTGTGGCAAAGAGTTCATTGTAATCCATGGGGGAAGAGATGTCCTTCGCTTGTGTCTGTGTGGCACCAGATGTCCCAAGCTGAGCCTTATAAACCAAAACAATTCTCATTGTTTTAGATACAGGCCAGGCAGTAGATAAGGCCTGTTCCACCAGACAGAGAACTGGCCTTGTGAATGCTACATTATAGCATGGCACAGTCACAAGCTGGGCCTTGGCGTCAGATGGTCACTTAGTCATCAATATGAATTGATAAAAAGATGATATAAACAACAAAATACAAAATACCTATCAGACCCACAACACAATGACGTTTTTTGTTGTTCTTGTTGTTTTAGCGTTGCGTTGTGTTATTTGAAATTATATGAATAAAACACAATAACCTTTAGCGTTATGACATTTAGCACAATTCTTTTCAGAGTGACAGTATAGCCTAGAGACTGCTGGCTTAGAAGAGGGTGTTACATGAGGACAGGAGGAGATCAGATTCTACCAGCTAAACTAGTTTTCTTTTTGGCAAGGAAGCTAATAGTTGTGGTTTTCATTAAGGACATCAAGGAAATGCTTGGAACATTATTCCATTCTAGTTAAGTAATGGAACATCGGAGGATAATTGGCACCGTGATGGCATGAAATGACTGTCATGGCATGGAATGCAATGTCAAGCTACTTTCATGTTTATCCTGATGCAACACAACAGTATGCTACAAAGAAAATCATTCAAAAAATAAACCAAAAATATACCGTCTCGCATTACCCCAACATGATAGATAGGGAGAAAGCTGTAAAAATCTGATTAAAGGGTGTACCAAACGTATATCAAGTATATTATTGTATTGTGCATAATTAATGAGAGACTTAGCATAATTACATCAGAGCCTCTGGGGTCCTTGGTAAGTGAGGGAGACGTTCACCTCTTTATCCAGGACTTTGTGTCAGGTGAGTGGGTTTTACTGTGGGCAGTAGAACCCCTCAGGTGGAGACTGGTACCATTCTGGACACTTAGTGGCTTCTGAGACTTCCCAATACAACACACACACACGCACGCACAAACGCACACAGGCAGGCAGACAGGCAGGCAATATACTTTGCAGAAATTGATTCTACAGGAAAAATAACATAAGAATCAACTGAGAAAAGTTTGGTAAACCCTTTCATAATTTTTTAAAGGGTTTTCTCTTTTTTCCCCATGTGTCATATATTTGACACATGGGTGGAAATGACAGGACAAATCCAATTAAAATAATTTCTGCTATGTAAATGTTTGTATTGTGCCTATTTAACCTGGTTAACCGGGTTTTTGTGTTTTTATGGTAGTAAAGAGAAACTAGTAAGACACCTGAGGGTGGAATGCGACCTCAGGGTGACATGCGACCTCGCCCTAAAGGGCGAGGTCGCGCCAATTCTTGACCATCTTGGCCAACCACAGCGTTTCTCTGACGATTCTAGTTGTTGTCATTCTGGGGGGAGTTTGTTCATGTTTTTGTGAGAGTATCAACCCTAGGAGACAGGGAAAACATGCAAACTCCACACAGAAAGGCCCTATCGCCAACCCCACCTAGGGTGTGAGCGATAGGGCCTAAACATGGAGATGTGGAGAACACTATATATGGAGATAGTCCAGTCCATCATGTCATATGGGACTACCGTCATAGACAGTAGCCATTGTTAGGCCGGAGTCAATGGCTGTCTGTCTGACTCTCTGTACAGGAAGTGATATCACATGACATACTTTTTATGCCCATATATGAGTCATTCTGTACCACATCTCCATGTTTAGGCCAAACAGGTTCGCTCCATTTCTCCATGTATAGGTCCAAATGCCCAACGTCGAGCTTGACAAGGAGGATACCGCACATTGTACCTCATCCACCCTTTCTTCTCTCTCCTTTTGGTATCTTTATCCTCCTCCTCCTTTTTTTCTTTTTTATTCTTCTCTTTTTTTCACAGCCGCCCCCATATTTACTTTAGAAAATATATATTAAATTCTAAGAAAGTTTCGAGTACCAGTTTGATACAAGAGCGAATAAGCGCTACACTTCTGGAATCCTGTGCGTCGACTTAAAGTCGGATCCGGGCCTAATAACTTTATCTAGCCGCCCTGTTGCCACCTCCTTGTTACATTTTCTTTTCTGAGACACATTGTACCTCATCCACCCTTTCTTCTCTCTCCTTTTGGTATCTTTATCCTCCTCCTCCTTTTTTTTCTTTTTTATTCTTCTCTTTTTTGTCTTTCTTAGTCTTGTGTATCCTTCTCTTTTGGCTACTGTCTATGACGATAGTCCCATATGACATGATGGACTGGACTATCTCCATATATAGTGTTATCCACATTTAGTGTAGCCACCCTGTACAGGAAGTGATGTCACAACTCGCTGACATCACACTGACATCACTCCCGTACAGAAGGAAGGTTACAGAAGGAAGGTTACGGAAGGAAGGAAGGAAGGAAGGTCACTCAAGCGACACGGTTTTTCAGAGTATATGCGACCTTCGGTCGCAATAAGTTCCCCCGGTGCTGGGGTAAAGTGAGACACAAGGCCACTTTTTTAAAACGATCGTATTTTCACTGCCTTTGTCTTGAATACATTCTGATAACTTCCATTGTTAGGAAACATCCCAAATTACTGAAAAATGTGTACATTTTTACTGATATATCTTTTAGTTCACCTAGAGGGGAACAAATGTAAAAAGTGTCTCAGTTTACCCCTCTCCCCTAAATACACACATCTGTGCTGAGTCGGTAATGCGCCCAGGACGGACACTGAAAAGTGGGTGAGAGTGTCATGATGCTGATAGACTGCTTATTTATTTAGCTGGCTGGCTTATATTCTTTTCATTTAGTGTGCAGTCTTCTTTGCTTTATTGTGTTATTTTGATTTGCAGTGTTTATAGCCAGTTTATAGTGCAGTAGGTCAGCATGGAAGACTCCGCCCCAAATTGGACAGGTGGAATTTCATCATTTTAGGGGCAAGGCCACTTGGCCTTTGGTGTTGTCCATTTTTTGAGAGCACAACGGTCAAATGCCAGGCCAGGAAGGCCATCAAATAAAACAAGATTGTAGTCCATTAAATGATAATATTTACAATCTGATCCATGCTCAGCCCTGCACCAATCAAAGTCACTGATTGGTTTAAAGATGGGGACATTGGGAGTTAAGTTTTCAGAATCTCAACAAAATACACTGGTGTCTACATGACAAGAAAGATCCCGGTTTCTACAGTCTTCATATTCCCAAGAAAGAGAGAGAGGCGAAAGTGGTACAGCTGGGGCATTAAGGCCAATGTGGCCTCAGGTCATGCCATTGGTTTGAGGGGCATTAAGGCCACTGTGGCCTTAGGTCATGCCATTGGTTTGAGGGGCACAAGGCCAAACTGAGGGGCAACGGCGGCCATGGCCTTCATGGCCTCTGTGAAATTCCTGCCCTGGGTGCAGGGCATGAACAATAATTATCTGTTGCAGGCTGCTATTGGAGCTGGGCTGGGACTCTGGGAGGTAGAGATCTGCGCGGGACTGATTTTTTAATCCCATTACCGCCCGCTCCTGCTTGATATCTGACCACTCCTGCCCGCTGCCACAATGATTTCATTTTTGACCGCAGACAATTCCTGTCCGCCGCTCCCGCCCGCAACAAACACATTATGAGGAATATGCGCGTCCAACATCTCCCAAGATAAGATCCAAAACCATTACCAAACAGAATAAGTGTGCGCGATGAGAGGACCATTTTGTGACGGGTTGCACACAGAGGGAAAGTGTTTATATTGTGATAGGAGGGACATATATAAATAGTTACAAGCTGTGCACGGTAGCGTGAGAACACATGAGAGAGAGAGAGAGAGAGAGAGAGAGAGAGAGAGAGAGAGAGGGAGAGGGAGAGGGCGAGGGACGGAAGGAGACAGAGGGCTCTATTTTGATTGTCTTAAGTACCAGCTCTTATGCCTTAACTTAAAGGCCTGTACATACTGTGTCAGACCACCAAACCTTTCGTCAGAAAAAGATAGATAGATAGATACCTTTATTATCCCAAGGGGGAAATTCAGTTGTCCAGAAGTAGCACAGCAGTATACAGTTATTTACAAAGTTACAGAGACGTAAGAAAAAATAGATAAGAGGGAAAAAAACAAACAAAAACAAGAGCAGTACAGTACCAATAAAGAGAAGGTGCATCAGTAGAGGGGGCGAATAAAATATAAGTATATATACATAAAGTGTCTTGCAAAAGAGACCATTAGCAGTCAATGCTAGTTAGTGCAAACAAGTATCTCACTGTCATTGTTAAACAAAGCGAAATACTCAGAAACTACCAACACAACCTAATAGTGCAATGTCAAAAATCAGTGCGAAAAAAGAAGAAATAAAATAAAAAAAACAGCTCAGAGAAGAAGAAACTAGGAAGCGTGTCACCGCAAGACGCACATGAGCACTCTTCCTGGAAGGTCCTTAGAGGTCAAAGTCAATACAGCAATAGTTCCTTAGAGGTCAAAGTCAATACAGCAATGGTTCCGTCAGTCTAAGTTAGGAAGGGAGACCTTTTCAAGCGTCCGTTATGTGTCTCGTTGTACAGCTTAAGGGCAGCCGGTACAAAAGATTTTCCTAATATCTCACATCTCCGTCCTTGGTAGGTAAAGCGGTCGTTTCCTCTCTTACTCCAGTAACTGGTGATCTCTAGATGGAGGGGGTGGGAGGGGGTGGGAGAAAAATGAGGTCACTCGCATTTCCCCTAATTAGAGTTCGGAAAGCTGCACGACGGAAAGTCGGAACTCTCTGACCAAAAGTTTGGTAGTCGGAGACAGTATGGACTACCTTTAAGTTAAGGCATAAGAGCTGGTACTTAAGACAATCAAAATAGAGCCCAGAGTGAGAGAGAGAGAAAGAGACGGAGAGAAAGAGAGACTCCATGTACTGTAGTGCGTGCATTGTCCTCAGCAGGGAAAATTACGTTCACTACACATTCACATCTTGCTAAAGTATAAATAGAAGCTCTATGTCTCGTTTATTGCGGGAGAGTGCAGGATTTTGCGGGGTCCGCTGGCTTTATTTTGACCGCCTGCTGCCGGGGTCAGCTCACTATCCCGACGGGCCGCTGTTCCGACCCGCTCGGCAGGTTAGTTACTGAGGTACGGTTACCGACTAGCGTCGGCAGGTTAGTTACTGAGGTACGGTTACCGACTAGCGCCGGCAGGTTAGTTACTGAGGTACGGTTAGGGTTAGGGTTAGGGTTAGGGTTAGGGTTAGGGGTTAGGGTTAGGGGTTAGGGTTAGGGTTAGGGGTAGAGTTAGGGTTAGTTTTAGTGTCGGAATACCGGCCCGTCGGAACACTGATGCGGACCCCTGCTGCCGCCCGCAGGGATTAATATACCGCCTGCGCCGCAACACAGCTATTATTCCACACTTGACTTAGCTAGTGGTTACTGGCAAGTAGAAGTGGCCAAAGATGAAAGAGAGAAAACTGCATTCGGCACACCTTTTGGCCTGTATGAATTTGAATGCATGCCTTTTGGCCTATGTAATGCGCCTGCAACTTTTCAAAGATTGATGCAGCGTTGTCTGGGAAGTCTGATAACAGAGTCTGCCTTGGTGTACTCAGATGATGTGATCATGTGACCTGACTTTGATACTCATATGGGCATAAAAGGGATGTGGTTCCCCTGACATCACAGTGATGTCAGAGCGTGAGAGTCAATAAAAAAAAGACAAGCACTACCCATACAGACACGGACAAGATTTGATGGTTATGATACTAAACTGCAACCTACTGTCGCAATAACACTCAACAATCATAATCCACCATGATCCACAGCTACACCTCAGATATCAGACAACCTCCTCCTTTGCATCAAACTGACACTGCATTCCTTTCAATCCTGTCATGCCCTTCATTAATCACTCATCATGAACATAATTATCTGTTTTGACGATCAAGTATTTTTCCATTGTTGGCACTTGGCACGCCTTAAACCTTCTCATAAAAAGAATAAAAATGGAAACCTCAACTATTACAGCTACATTGACAAACTAGTTTAGCTGGTATAGAACTTAATCTCCTTGTCTCCTCAAGTAACACTGTTCTCTGAAAAAACTGCAGGCTGCTATTGGAGCTGGGCTGGGAGGTAGAGATCTGCGTGGGACTGATTTTTTTATCCCATTACCGCCCGCTCCTGCTTGATATCTGACTACTCCTGCCCGCCGCCACAATGATTTCATTTTTGACCGCAGACAATTCCTGTCCGCCGCTCCCGCTCGCAAATTATGCGGAATATGCGCGTCCAACAGCCTCTCTCCCAAGATGGCACATTAAGATCCAAAACCATTACCAAACAGAATAAGTGTGTGCGATGAGAGGAGCATTTTGTGAGGGGTTTCACACAGAGGGAAAGTGTTTATATTGGGTTAGGGTTAACAAATGAGAGAGAGAGAAAGAGAGGGGGAGGGAGAGGGCGAGGGACGGAGGGAGATAGAGGGCTCTATTTTGATTGTCTTAGGTACCAGCTCTTATGCCTTAACTTAAAGGCCTGTCCATACTGTCTCCGACCACCCAAACCTTTCATCGGAAAAATGAGGTCACTCGCATTTCCCTGAATTAGAGTTCGTAAAGCTGCACGTCGGAAAGTCAGAACTCTCTGACCAAAAGTTTGGTGGTCGGAGACAGTATGGACAGGCCTTTAAGTTAAGGCATAAGAGCTGGTACTTAAGACAATTGAAATACAGCCCAGAGTGAGAGAGAGAAAGAGACAGAGAGAAAGAGAAAGAGAGACTCCACGTACTGTAAGTGCGTGCGTTGTCCTCAGCAGAGGAAATTTGCATCTGACTTAGCTAGTGGTTATAAGTGGCCGAAGATGAAAGAGAGAAAACTGCATTCGGCACACCTTTTGGCCTGTATGAATTTGAATGCATGCCTTTTGGCCTATGTAATGCCCCTTCAACTTTTCAAAGATTGATGCAGCGTTGTCTGGGAAGTCTGATAACAGAGTCTGCCTTGGTGTACTCAGATGATGTGATCATGTGACCTGACTTTGATACTCATATGGGCATGGTTCCCCTGACATCACAGAGATGTCAGAGCGTGAGAGTCCATCAACAAAAAAGACAAGTGTTACCCATACAGACACGGACAAGATGTGACGGTTCTGATACTAAACTGCAACCTACTGTCGCAATAACACTCAACAATCATAATCCACCATGATTCACAGCTTCACCTCAGACATCAGACAACCTCCTCCTTTGGAGGATAAAAATGGAAACCTCAACTATTACAGCTACATTGACAAACTAGTTTAGCTGGTATAGAACTTAATCTCCTCGTGTCCTCAAGTAACACTGTTCTCTGAAAAAACATCTGTCTATAACAATAACCATATGCAGTATATGCACGCATTCACCTTTGCAGCTAAGTGTCCCTTTTGCTCCTGAGTCCTGCAATGTAAGATGGAAGCACTGTCTATACTGATAAGACTCAATTATTGAAATCCCAAATATGGAATATACTTGGACCATGATGTCACATTTAACAAAATACAAAATATAATAGAATATACAGCGAAGTGGCTTGGAATATTAATGTGTTATCGATAGACAGATTTATTTTCATGATAGCAGCTTGTATTTAACCTTTTGAAGTTCCCACAGAGAAAAAAGCAGTCAAAAAAGGATTTCTTTGCATTCTTGTTCCCTTTAGGCAATAATAACAATCAATTTTTTTTTTTTTTTTTTTTTTTTTTTTTTTACAATAATCCACTAGTTATTATGCCTCTACCAAACGGTAGACATGTACTGTACGTTAACACTTCGCCAGCCGAAATAGAATGGCTTGTTGGTAGATTAGCTGTGAAATTTCTATTATTATATTATGATCTGAACAGCATTCAGTTTACAAGATCCATCAGTGCAATATCATGTATTCTCCATCCCCCACCCCCTTCACGATTCCCCGTTGAAATCTCACCACGATCAGCAGTGAAATTCCTCAATCTGCATTGGCATAGAGTGGAGGTTATGGCCAAGGCATCTTCTCCCTGTGTGTTTCGCGTGCACGATCCGTTCACGTAAATGTGGGCGCAAATAATCCAAGTATGACTCTACAGTCAATGTGAACATTTTCACTAGCTTAAGCCCTAGCACTCCAGCTATGCTAACGCTAACGTCTAAACCATTAATGGATGGGAGCTGGGAAGCTCTAGCAGGGAAAGGACCTGACGTCACTTCCGCTTCATGTCAGAGGAGCCATGCGCTATCGATGGACGAGCAGTGACTAGGGAAGGTTAGACGATCGACGACTTTCAGATAAAAATCATTTATTTCGTTTTTAATGACCCAGTACGGTAAATTACGGCCCGGCTGAGACTCCTTGCTCAGATGTCCGGTATAACACGGTTTTAATAAGCATCTCTATTCTCCATACGGCTGATAAAAGTGCGATGAATAGGGTAAAAAACATTAACTGATAGCTATAACAATGAAACTTCTCCAGTTGATTACTTACATTAAAACTAAGATTTTTTGTATTACAAGTTTTCTGAAATGATGTGTAAATATGCAAATTAGGCATTATATGCACGAATAATGCCTAATCAGGCTAATTTGCATGTATTTCAGGGACCTAAATCTGAAGATTGGATAAAGCCAGGTTCAAAACTATTGTTTAATTTTCTTGACATTAGTGACAAAACAAAATACAGATGGGGAACTTTAGAGAATATGTTGAACTATTAGTGTTGAACAGGTGTACTGTGTATTGATGATGAGACAATAGACATTACTACTCTTTTACCACTAACATACATTCAACCATTTGGCAGAGCATGTTTTTAAACAAGAATAAATCATACTTCTAGAACTATATCAGCATATATTATAGGCCTAATGAAAAATCATTAGATGTATCATAATAACAACAGTGAATTAGTAGGAGTTGTAATAGGGCTGGCAAGGCTATACTAGCTAGTGTCCTCTGGACAAGTACTTTTCCCATTCACTTGTCCAGGCACAAAAGTCACTTGTTAATTAAGGCCCGGCCCTAACTGGGCCCTACTGGACCAGCCCAAGGCCCGGTCCGGCCCGGCCCTAACAATTATCATCATTTAGGGCCTGAAAGCCCTAAAGCCAGAGTGAGAAAAAAATATATATATATCACCAGTAGGCAGCACCAGTGTCTCAAATTAAAGCAGAGTGAGAGAATGGACATAGGCTATAATATTCTGCAAAATGGCAACTTCATGTGGTCACACACACACACACACACACACACACACACACACACACACATACAGGTTTGCAAGCCTACCTTGTGGGGACATTACACATAGTCTACTATCTTTGTGGGGACCTTCCATTCATTTTCTGTGGCCTTACCCTAACCTCTAACCCTAAACCTAACCCCTAACCCTAACCCTAAACCTAACCCTAACCCTAAACCTAACCCTAACCATAACCCTAAACCTAACCCTAACCGTTGTGGGGACCTACTATTTGGTCCCCACAATGTCTATTTCTCCAATATTACTATACTTGTGGGGACTTGTGGGTCCCGACAAAGTAATAATTGCAAGCACACACACACACACACACACACACACACACACACACACACACACACACACACACACACACACACACACACAATTGCTTAATTTAATTGGAAAGTGACTTACTTGTGTGCTAATATGGAATATACCGCACCTTGTCAACAGTAGTATCTGTCAGTCACAATGCTAAGGTGGGGGTTAAAGGGCTGTACTATGATTTCATATTTGTTCAACTACACACATTTTCTACACACTCCTTAGTTCCTTGTTTGACAACATACCATATACGTTTAAAAATAAATCAGCTTATTGTTGTATCTCTGCCACAAAACGCTGTTAGTACTTACAAAACCTCTGACTGCGACCAATGTCTCTTGACTACGTTGGTTTGACAATTATCTGAAGAAATAAGTGACCGCGTGTTGCTGTATATCCAGAAGAGGAAGCAGGGTGGATGGATGATGTTAATGAATGCCTTTTGTACAAACATATGTTTCTCAGCGTTCAGCGGCACGCCAACATCTCCAACTATGGGGAGATGAGAGCTAGAAAATCAGTTACATACCAGTAGCCAGGAGGATTTCAGGTCAGGAAAGTGGGACTGAGTTACAAGGGCCCAAGGTGGAGGGGGCCTTAATTATTTTATGCTTTAACTATTGAAAAATAGCAGATATACAAGCTCACTACAAGCGGCACTCGGTGCCGCGCTGCGAGCTTGTAGATCTGCTATTTTTGAAAAGTCGTAAAAATTTGTGCAAATCTTTGATGTGTGTATGTATTTTTTAAGGAGAATTTGCTTCTGGGGGGGGGGGTCCCTGGAACTAAATATTTTGAGATGAGGGTCCGTGGCCAAATACATATCATTTTGGGGGTCCTTCACGTGAAAAAGTTGTAGCACCACTGACATAGAAACTTTTTTTTTTTTCAAAAAACCTTAGAAGGATTTGAAATCTTCAAAGACTTGCACAAATCTTCACAATTTTTCAAAAATAGCAGATCTACAAGCTCACAGCGCGGTGCCGTGCTGTGAGCTTGTATATCTGCTATTTTTCAACCATAGTTTTAGTTGACAAAATTAACACTGCTCTATTCATGCTTCTGCTGTATCCTGTCATCAAAACAATATTGGAAATTGGAATAACCTTGTAACAGTAGCACATACTGAAGTGATGAGATAGCATAAAGCTTTATTGAACCCAGGAGGGAAATTCATGTGAAATGACAGCAATAGCAGCAAGGTTGAAAGCACAGGGAAGACACGAGTTCACAGCTGTTCGAGAAATCTATAGCTAGGGCAATTGTATAGATATTATATATATAATATATAGGACCAATAACTATACTGTAGGTAATCAATACATGGCATACTTCAATGGCCTTGCAGGCTTATGCAAAGGCTATAATGTAATTTAGATAGCATTTTATGAAGACTAATTTCAGGTCATTGTTGACCTGGCATCCTATCGCTGCTTCGTTCGTTCGTTCGTTGCTTTGTGTCGATCAATTCGGAGGACTCGCTCCTCCGCGGCTGGGGCGTCGCAGGCTCTCCGGAGCCTTCGTCCCCTTAAGTACAGACCGTTGCTTCGTTCGTTCGTTCGTTGCTTCGTTCGTTCGTTCGTTCGTTCGTTGCTTCGCTTGTTCGTTGCTTCGTTCGTTCGCTGCTTCGTTCGTTCGTTTGTTCGTTCGTTCGTTCGTTGCTTCGTTCGTTCGTTCGTTCGTTGCTTCGCTCGTGCTTCGTTCGCTTGTTCGTTCGTTGCTTCGCTCGTTGCTTCGTTTGTTCGTTCGTTCGTTGCTGACTAAATTACCTCCCTCAGGCTGTCCGGGTGCATGTTGGGACCAGTGGCCGGGCTGACAAAAGGCCGTGGCTCTGTGAGACAGCGTACAGTCACTCCTAATCCCAACCTACAAAGTCACTGGGTTGGGCTGAATAATGGGTCAGAGGGGAGGGGGAACCCTCCTCCCTCTCTTCCCCCTTTTGGTTGTGTGGGTTTGTGTCACATCATTGCAATTGTAACTAGCACTGTGCCTGCCATTATAAGGCCTGCCACTAATTCGAACTCCGGGGATCATCCCCGGAGTTTCTTTTCTGTCTCCCACTCCACAGTTCCAGTTCCTGGAAACTCGACAACCTAAATACCTAAAACTCGACAACTCAGCTGCTGGGATTGCTACTAAAACCCGACTACTCAGCTGCAGACCAAGAGTGTGACCCCGGACCAGGCCTCCATGAAGCACACCTGTGGACCTGCCTGGATCTCTCTGTGTCTATCTCTTGTTCTCTCTTTGTTCCTTACTGTCCCCCCGACTCGGTCGAGGCAGCACGGCTGTTCACCCCAGAGTCAGGATCTGCCTGACGTTTCCTCCTCCTTAAGAGGGGGTTTTTCGTTACCATTGTAGCAAATTGCTTGCTCAGGGTGGGGGCCTCGGGCCTGTGAGGTATCCACTCGAGTTCTCTCGGGGGGGTACCTCACAGGTACAGGTTCTGCTCGGGTTCTCTCTCTCCTCCCCCCACCGCCCCTACCCTTACCTCCCCCTCCCCTCCCCTTCCCCTCCCCCTACACACGCGTGCGCATGCAGCGCCTGTGTGTGTGTGTGTGCGTTCGTTCGTTCGTTCTTGTACATACGCATGCGGGACCTGTATATGTGTGTGCGTGTGCCCCTTGTTGTCTCTCCCTTGTCTCTCCCTTGTTTCTCCCTCTCTCCTCTCTCTCTCTCATGGCTCTTTAGCCTTTGTAAAGTGTCTTGAGATAACTTGTTATGATTTGACACTTTAATAAAATTGAATTGAATTGAATTGAATTATTAGTGGTTCTCAACCTTTTTGGGCCACGACCCCCAAAATGATCATATTTTAACTGGGGACCCCCTCCCCACCCTGACGAGTTGAGGCATTACATTTTGTATAACACGGTTCTATTGTGACAATAGCCGATCTACATGCTCACAACGCCTCGCGTTGCAAGGCGTTGTGAGCGTGTGGATGGGCTATTTTCACAATCTCTGCCTCTAATATTTGACAATTTGGCCAATGCTTAATTTGTCATTTTAGATTTAAAAAAAAGTCCTTCAACTGTCACTTTACTGTCAAATCCATATCTATTCGTTTATATGGATTGATAAGGGATATAAACAAAGTCAGCCTGACAATGGCCAAAATGATTATTTTATCATTATTTTACGCTTTTTGTGGTCATTTTTGAAGAGAAACACATATATGAAACGTAATCTTTTTTTATACAATATTTCCGAAACATTCTTTTTATTTTAGCGTCCGTTTTTCAAGAAAAAGTTGACTATGGGGCTTTTAAGCCGTGACATCATTTTGTAGGCAGAGGAGAACTCTGCCCCCAGAGCATTTTCTGTCCCTCGCTATTTCAACAGATCCGAGACAAAAATAACGACTAAAGTATAATTCTAACACTTTCCTTTCAACAACAAAGAGAAGAAAAATGTGTAAATAGTAAAAATAGTAAAAAGATTGACGGAAACTGGGGGCAGAAATTCTCCTCTGCCTACAAAATGATGTCATACTTAACACGTTGCAGTCCGAAATAGAATGGTGGTTGGTAGATTAGCCGTGAAATTTCTATTATTGTATTGTGATCTGAGACATAATATTATGTTTATAAACATGACCCCGCAGCCCCTCCATCTTGAACAGCGCCGCTGTTTTTTCTTTTTTTTTCCCCCCCAGGCCAGTAACTCACCATGATTTTCTCGATCTCCGTTGGGATAGAATGGGGGTTTTGGCCGATCGTCGATGTCCCCGTGCGTTTCGCGTGCGCGATCCTTTCACGTAAATGTCCCCGCAAATAGTCCATGTGTGACTGAAGAACAGAACTGAAAAGTTTCGCTAGCATAGCCCCAAGCATGGCTGCAGGAGGAGCTCGAGTGTGTAGACAGTAAACGGATGGGTGGAAGGTGCCTTGGAGAAGGAGAGGCGCTGACGTCACCTCTGCTTCATGCACGGTCTGCATGAGCCATCAGTGCACGAGTGGTGACTAGGGAAGGTTAGACGATCGCCGATTTTCGGATCAAAAGCTTTTATTCCGGTTTTAAAGACAAAGTCCGGGAATAGACGGCCTGGCTGAGAGTCCCTGGGGGGATGTGCGATATAGTACGGTTTTAACATTAAGGGGCCCCTCTTGGCTTAGAAGGTGTTAACAGCCCCATAGCTCCTTTAACTCTTGACAGTGTACACTGTCAGAGTTACAGACTTTTATGGGTCAAATTAGACCCTCCTAAAGGAACCCACAGAGTCCCTGGAATCCACTTTGAGAACCAGTGCTGTAAGACACCAGTCGGACATAAAGAAAATATCAACAAAGAAGTAATATACTGTAGAGCTTTTGAATGTACAAGATGAATGACATTGATGTCATAAAGATTTCTCCATTTACAACCTCGGCCGGAAGTCCTTATCGGTCCACAACAAGTAGAGAGAGCTTTGCTCAACCCCTAGAATGATTGAAGAAAGCTAGGTAATAATTTATGTCTCGTGTTTGACTCATACGCCTGTGGTGTTTGTACAATTAAAAGGTATTACTCGTCACTGTTCATTACGGAAGTTATCCCTATCCAAAGGACAGGCTGTGGGAAAGCCTGCTTAGATGCTCCTCGGGGTTAACGCTTGCATAGCGCGTCACTTCGTACCCGCGCTATGAACTTGTAGATCTACCATTTCAGAGGAAATCGTGAAAATTGCCGCAAATCTTGAATGGTCCTACAAACATCTTTTACTCAAATCTTTGCTTCTGGTGGTCTCTGGAACAAATTAATATTATATATATTATATTTTATGGAGGTCGGTGGCCTCATTTGGGGTCCTTGACATGAAAAAGATGATTATCTTTTTTTTGGTCTTAATGGGTTATCCCATTTAGAACGGGTACACATTATTGTGTATCATTATTTTATGCTTTAACTATTGAAAAATAGCAGATATACAAGTGAGCTTGTAGATCTGCTATTTTTGAAAAATCGGAAAATTTGAATTTTGACCCGATTCTATAAGTGTCTTTTGAATCCTTCTAAGATTTTTTGAAATGTTTCTATGTCAGCAATCTGGCCAAAAAAAAGGTCCTTTTCACTTAACTGGAGCTCAGTTAGTCTGTTCTTGAGAGACTACTATGTCAGTGGTGCTCAAACCTTTTCATGTGAAGGACCCCCAAAATGATATTTATTTGGCCACGGACACCCATCTCAAAATATTTAGTTCCAGGGACCACCCGGAAGCAAAATTTGAGTTACAAACGTTCGCTTTGAAAATACATTATATTCAAAGATTTGCACACATTTTCACGACTTCTTCAAAAATAGCAGATCTACAAGCTCGCAGCACAGCACTCGGTGCCGCGCTGTGAGCTTGTATATCTGCTATTTTTCACTGGTTAAAGCATTCAATAATTCTAGGCCTAACTTAAGGCTCAAATACTGTGAGCCTCTTGCCTCAGGCTCAGACCTTCTGATACTGCTGTTGTCTCCCAGTGTGTCCTTAATGCCGATGCATACTCCACTTTTAGAGACAAGTTTAAAATGGTTCGGCTCTGTCTGAACTATGACATCATTCAGAGGTTCGGGGGGGGGGGGGGAATTAAGGTGTGCTGAATCCAAATCTACTGTATGCCCAGCTCAAAAATGTCCGGTAAGCCCTTAAAATGGACCACTTAACTCTTTTAGTGCCACCCGTTCACCACTAGAGGGTGCCCCAGGTGCCAGAGATAATCCCATAGAGATATGCTGGTATATGCAGAAGCCCTGCAGCCATGACTTGCCTGGACACTTTCCTTTGTGCATGTACAGGAAGAGGATGAAGTTAGCTTGAAGTTAGCTATTGGCTACCAAGCATTTTAGAAGCCTTATTTTCGTCAACTTAGCCATGATTAACCCTTGCACACCTCATGCATGGGAAAAAAACAGAGAAGAATGAGCTCTAAAAAATCCAATGCAATCCTGGATTGCATTGGGGTGGATTTGTGCAGTTTGTTCACAGCTTTCAAACAAAAAAAAACGATTGGAAATCCGTTCAGGCATTCTTGAGATAATAGCCATTATGTTTTACACTGTTGTGAGCTTGGAGGTCTGCTACCTGAGTTGTATGGGGGTTGTATGGGGGTGGAACATGCAAAATCGCGATTGAAATCATGTTCACTAGATTTGATGGGGTCCAAAAAATTTTTTTTTTTTTTTTTTTTTTTTTTTAAACCGAATTTATTCGGTTTTGGCATTCCTTAATACGTTTTAAAAAACCGAACTTTTTCGGTTTTGGCACTTAATGAGTAATGATGGTGGCCACGGGCCACCACTATGCTGAAACAAAAAAGTGCCAACCGGCTTCCAAGTGTGTGTGTGTGTGTGTGTGTGTGTGTGTGTGTGTGTGTGTGTGTGTGTGTGTGTGTGTGCTTAGACATGGTCTGCACGTGTGTGGTGTGGGCTGTCATTTTGCTCTGTGGCTGTTGGTAGTCATGGTTGCCAGTTCCCACCTGATGTCATGTGGGAGTTCAGACCTATCCAGACCATAATGAATAAATGATAGCTTGCATAATGTCCTCAGGCTAGGACTTAAATCTAAGATGTACAGGTCATCAGACGTTGTATAGATTGCTGTGTATCCTCCAAAGATGATGATACGATCTCCCACCATGCAACAGCCCATCGCACACCTCCCAAAGGGACCTTTACCCTTGGTCTCAACCAGCCTCCAGGAAAAGGTATCTGGACTGAAATTCCACAGATCATTGAAGTACTGTTTCCCATTCCAGCCACCAAATATGTACAGCTCTCCATTGTAGGCAAAGGCTGAATGATCTGAACGTTCTTCTGGGAGAAGCTGTGCAGGAAGTGTCTTCAGCCAGCAGTTGGTCTCTGTGTCAAACACAGTAATGTTGTTTAAGTTCCCCTGGTGCCCCTCGCCCCCAAGTACAAACATCTTTGTTCCAATGATGGTGGCAGAGTGACTGTTTGAAGTAGGTGGTGGAGTTCCTCTGGTGTTAATTAAAGACCAGACCATTATGGTGATGTCCAACTTGTACATGTCATTAGTCCATCCGGTCAGCAGGGTGGCTCCTCCATACACATACATGACCTTCTCCAGTACACAGGCCGAGTGGGAACTCCTTGCTTCTGGAATAGACCCAGAAATATTGGGTTTGGACCAGCTGTGGGTGTCAACATCATAGGCATAAAGCACATTGCAGTAAGGATGGCATCCTCCCCAGACGTAGACAATTTCTTCTACCAGCACAGCTGTTAGGCCCCAGCGCCCGGAGGGAACCTCAATGGGACTTTGTCCTCTTCCATTTGTCACCGGGGGCAACTTCCTCCAACGCAAAGACAATGTGTTAAAGATGTTGACTTCAATCTGAACCCTGTTGTTCAGGTAGTTGTTGAGTCCTCCAAATGAGTACAGCTTGTGTCCGACTACCACAGCAGCCTGGTAGTAATTCTTAGGTCCTCCTTTCAGATCTACTGTCCAGCGAAACATTTCGTGAAATTACATCTGGTTTATTGGACATTTACTCTTAAGACAAGTACATTGGTTGTGATGACAATGTTGTGATGTCATTGCGTGATGACATTTCGATCCATCCATACTAGTACAGAGCCATAGTGGATCCCAGCCAGGCAACTAAGGAAGAGGATTTAAGTGGCTAGACTGACATGATTACACCCACACACAACTTGAATATTTTGCAGCGTTGAAGTGACTTAACAGTTTCCTGAAAAATTTTGCTATTATAATTACTAGAGGGTTGCGCCCGGTTCGCCTGTTTCATTGTGAAGTGAAACCTGACCAGTCATGGAAATTGGCCCACTTATAGGCTGGTCAAAGTGTCATGTGAAGCTCATAACCCCCTAGTGGGGCCGCTCTCCATTCTGATATGCTGCCGTTCAGACATTGACTTCTAATTGTCTGAGTGGCACTACTTCCATTCCATTGAGCTGGGCATATAGCAGATTTGGATTCAGCACACTTTAATACCCCTAGAAAGCATGTATGCCATGAATTAACACAATTTGCCTTAAGGACTTTAAATAAGCACTTTTTCTGAAATCCTGCCTAGTCTACTTACCAAAATATGTCCATGAACTGCAAAATGCATGCCATTGTTGAGCACAGAAAATAGCTATGCTCATATATTACCAGTAAGACTCCCTAATCCGGTCGCTTATCTCCACAAATAGGGCAAACATTTGTTTTTCCAAAATCTTCCTGATCCATGTTGATGACATGAGTGTAGACATGCTGTGTAGTGATTTTCGTGATTTTAGGGCAAAATCTGTAGGAGCAGTGTCCAAAAATGTGTTTCTAAAAATCGGCCTGAAGGTGGCGCTATATGGGACAGATTCATGTTGATGGGATGAGTGTAGACATACTGTGTAGCGATTTGCTTGATTTTAGGGCAAAAACTGTAGGAGCAGTGTCCAAAAATGTGTTTTAAAAATCGGCCTGAAGGTGGCGCTAGAAGAGGGCCATGTGAGGGTGGGGTCTCCGGCGCGTTGCCTTGGCGGACGAATAGGTACCGGCCCCGGCTCTCCCGGACGCTCCTAGCCCGAGTTACGGCATTTTATGTGAGCTGCAGTGGAGGGGGTCCTCCACTGGGCGAGCCACCACTTTTGCATCCGTTCTGGAGCACCAGGAGTGGGTGGTCCCCAGGAATTCCCCGTGAGCAGCCCCGTTGGGGTGGTCATTTGGTCATTTTTGCACATTTGGTCATTTTTTACACCTGGGGGTCCCCCAGGGACCTGGGGGTCCCTGAAGCTCCGGGGGTCCTTGGAGGTTGTAGTTTGGCAGGTAAGGAGTGTGTGTGCAAAATTTCGCATGGATGGGGGCAACGGTTGTGGAGATATGAGCAGGGCAAAAGTGTGACGTGTGACGTGTGACGGACAGAGAGACAGACAGACAGACAGCCGGTGGAGGTTTTGGTAGTAAATGCGACCAACGGTCGCAACAATATTTCTTTGTTACTGTACATTTGCACATAACAGTATGTGAGTGACATTTGTCCTCTACACTATACCCATCCCTACTCAACCCTATTATTGTGTATAATCCATTCCCAGGCACCCTCCTGAACTCTGTTTAATATCAAAACCTCCACCGGCCGTCCGTCGGTCGGTCGGTCAGTCACACGTCACACGTCACACCATTGCCCTGCTCATATCCCCGCATCAGTATGACATCACACTGCTGACATCAGTATGAACCTTTGTGTACGTTGCTGTGGCAACAGTCTGTTGTTGCTGGTCTGTTAGTGTACGTTAGCAACCACCTTAGCAACCATGGTTTTACCCTAGCAACCAACTGTTTACCCTAGCAACCAACTGTTTACCATAGCAACCATGTTTTTTTACCCTAGCAACCAACTGTTTACCATAGCAACCATTTTTTTTACCCTAGCAACCAACTGTTTACCATAGCAACCATGTCTTTTTTACCTTAGCAACCAATTGTTTACCATAGCAACCATGTTTTTTACCCTAGCAACCAAATCTTATATTGGTAAAACAAACTTTTGGCCTATTTGTGGAGATAAGCTGGCGATAAGGTCTGAGTCGAAGAAATGCTTCTTTCCTGGCAAGAATTGCCCCTTTATACTGTAGGGCTCGTTTGTGTATTGTATGACATCACGCCACATCATCGGCTGAGGACTGTGTGATGTCATCATATCTCCATATATGGAGACATAAGTTGCTCATGCCCAAATATGGGCTGGTGAGGTCAGACTTAGTGTGATGCGTAGGTTATCTCCATATATGGAGAATTGGAGATTCAACTTCAATGAGTAACCATGGCAAACTGTCAACTGCGCGTATGTCTTGATAATTGGTAAAACAAACTTTTGGCCTATTTGTGGAGATAAGCGACCAACGGTCGCTTATCTCCCGATTAGGGAGTCTTACTGGTAAATGTATAGGCTACTATACTTTGTCACAGAATGTTTCTTCTCATCTCATCACTATTTATAAGCTTTCTAACTTTTCAATGAACCCACATTGAGAACTCACAGTGACAGTGACAGACTGACAGTTGCACACAGTTGAAGATAATATTGCAAAGTTCATTGTGGCTTAATTGTGTTTCATTTAGGTGCCAGCCAGCTCCTGGCACACAAGCACCTACATTCGTTTTTTTGTCTTTGCCCTGTTTTTACCTAGTTTTAATTTGACACTTTAGTCTAGCCTAGTTGGGTCCCATGCTGTTTTTATGCCATGCTTTTAACCCTGTAGCACTTTGAGATTTGCAAGAACATAAAGTGTGTTGTAATAAAATGCATTATTAAATGACACACACTCACTACCAATACACCATTACCCATAGCTGTTAAAATGTATTAAAAAGGATCTTTCAAGAAATGAGAGCACATTTTAAGTGTTATTTCTAAAATGTTAGTGCATACATATTTAGGGAAACATACCAAAGAGTCTGGCCAATAGGCGGCGCTAGAGCAAAGGCCATGTGGTCACCAACATCTTTAGGCTTCATACTGCAAGTTGACATTTTGGCCTGATGGTGATGCTAGAGGTGATCACTCAAACAGGCGGGGTTCATCCTCCAGGGCATACATGGGCAACTGGGCAACTGGCCAACTGGCGGCCCAGAGATGGGGCCCTCACCTTCACTGAGGTTAATATCAGAATACTGATATATTATTGATTTCAGCTGTTACAATTCAGTAACCTCAGTATATATTAGTAGCTAAATGTATTTGTATTTATGTTCATAAAGTTAACATAAGAACATATAAATGCATTTGAAATTAAATACAAAAATGTCAAAGATAGCAAAAATAGCAGATCTACAAGCTCAAAATGTGCCGCACTGCAACGCGTTTTGAGCTTGTTGGTCGGCTATGTTTGCCTGTAGATGCATTGTGGCCCTCTGGAGTGAGTGTGAAAATAGAGTGGCCCTCTCCATCATCAAAGTTGCCCACCCCTGCTCTAGGGGGATTCATGGCAGACACTGAGATACATTGAGTACCGTGTGACGCTAGAGGAAAGGCCATGAGGTCACCAGAATCAGTGAGGATCATCTTCCCCCGGAGGTGCACGGCAAATTCCATGACAATCCAGCTGGTATTTTCAAGATGGGTTGTTTAACCTATTAAGACCTCAGGACGATTCTACAAACTAGAAAAAAATCACACTTGTGTGAACTGAGCGGTGGAGGCTGCGCGTGTGTGTGTGTGTGTGCGTGCGTGCGTGTGTGTGTGGGGGGGGGGGGGGGGGGCAGAGGTTGTGATTTGCCATCCAAGGAGTGTGTGTGCAAAGTTTGGCATCGATAGGGCCAACGGTGCCAGAGATAACAGTAGGGACAAAAGTGACGGACATGGAATCACTCAGACAGACAGACAGCCGGTGGAGCTTTTCATAGTAACTTGTGACCTGACGGTCGCAATCATTGTGACAGGACTAGTAATCGGTGCATTGTCACTTATCTTCGCATTGCACTGATTGTACTGGTTGCACGGTTTGACACTTTTTTGTCTTGGGCGGAATACTGTGAGGACACCCGGTGTTGTTTTTATGCATAGTGCAGGAGTGTATACTTTGGTGTACTGTTGTTTTTTATTGATGGTGCTTCCTATTGTTATTTCTTACCTTTGTATTTCTGTATCCGACAGTACTTATACTCTGTGTCCGTAACTAATGGCCTTTGGGTGATGGAAATTCCCCTCGTGATCAATAAAGGTATCTATCTATAAAGGTACCTAATCTATCTGCTTAACACCAAGGTGTTGGTATATTTCATGTTTGTTTGTGGAGAGTCAGGACAGGGACCAGACCACACACCACGAAGCACAAGCTGAAAGAGTTATTAATGGCAAACAGCAAAAAAGTACTTGTGTTCCTTTCTTTTTGTTATGGACTTTGGCAAGCAGCGTGTTTAAATTATATTTGAATGGACTGAATTTACTAGACTTGTGTGATAAATGCCTTGTGGTTGATCCATATGGCCGGGTCCATCAGATAGGGTCCGCATCATCAATATGCAGACGGGCCGGTGTTCCGACCATCTAAACCTAACCTTAACCCTAACCCTAACCTCAGTAAAACTAACACTGGTGAATGATAACCTGGTGAAATGCTAACCTGCCAACTCTGGTGAATGCAAACCTGGTGAAATGGTAACCTGCCGACGCAGGTCAATGCTAACCTGGTGAATGTTAACCTTGTCGGACCAATGGGTTGTCGAACCAATGATCAGTCCCCATCAGATATTAGACAGTAGACAGAATCTTGCATCATTGCTCATGGTAATGCATGAAAAAAGGATTTATAAAATCCCTTTTCCCCACATGTAATGCTTAGCACTTAGGCATCAACTAATATTGAAAATAAAAGGATGATTTGCTACATATACATGTTTTGGATTTTTACAGTAGGCCTACATGCATGGTGGTCGAATTCTAGCTTCATTCATTCACAACGCATTATCCATGCATATCCATCACAAATTGTGATGGATACATCAACAATGAGTGTGAAAGAATATGTACTGTGAAAGAATATGTACCGTAGAAACTATTGACAATGTGAATATATTAAGAATGGATACGCACTAGAGGTGTACAGTCCATCAATAGTGAATATGTGCAGTATAGTGAATATTATATACAGTCTCTCTACCGTTAACAGGCATCTGTCTAAAGTTGTGCAATGTACAGTACATCCTAGTAGTCCATGCACAAGTATGATGACACATAAAGCCCTTCTTTTGGATAGGATTTCAACACGCCTTTTTTTTCATTCTTTTTCATTGCAAATGATTGACACAATTTAAATAGACATATTATTGTTAGAAGAAACTCCACTTTACCCATTAACTACGGAGGACATCCTTTGAGTTATGCAATTCAAAGAGGAGGGTACAGGCCTGCTCTGGTGCAGCTTTAAAAGAAACCAAGATGGCAAGAATCTTACTATAGTTGTCTCATACTGAGATCTAAACTAGTCCCTCACTGACTGGAACCACATCTGTGAACCTGCGTTACGTTACTCCTCGGCGTTTCCGAAGTATCGGTCAGGATGTTTGTGGAAGAGAGGATACTAACTCTGTTCAAACGGAATGCCCATCACACTCTGACCTACTGGAGCGTGTTCTTCAGCTTTGGACTCTGCATCGCCTTCCTTGGACCTACCATATTGGACTTGCAGTGCCAGACCAACTCCACGCTCAGTCAGATCACCTGGGTGTTCTTCTCGCAGCAGTTCTGCTTGCTCATTGGCAGCTCCATCGGTGGCGTTTTCAAGAAGACGTGAGTATAGCTGCTCTTGGCGTGTTCTGTTTCAGAGGTGAAGCTGCAACCCAGAACTTGTTTCAAAGGATAAAATGTTATTTGAACCTCATGAACCATAGCATCCCTTTTATCCCGGGGTGAAGAGATTTGCTCTACAGCTCGAGACTAGGGCATTAACGACTTGGGATTTTTGCAAGTCGACTCGACTCAGTAAAAAGTTGAGTTGAAGTCGACTTTATTGTTTGATGACGTCATCACATCACACATGACCCCCAATTATTTTGGGGGGTCCCCAGATGATTAACTTAATGTGCAACATTGTTTTCTCACTCAACTGTAAACAAACCAACATAAAGTTTAAGTTTATAGAGGTTATCTGCACATTTCTAAAGTGACAATTTAAGAACTTTTTAATACCTCTAAAATGACAAATTAAACATTGTCCAAATTGTCAAATATATAGAGGCAGAAATTGTGAAAATCTACATGCTCACAACGCCTCGCATCGCAAGGCGTTGTGAGCATGTAGATCTGCTATTTTCACAATAGAACCATGTTATACCAATTAATGTAATGTAGCACTGTAATATTGGATCATTCCGTCCTTGACAATAAGCAATCCTATTGTTTGAATGCTGTTCAGACGCACACATGGAGCAAAAATAATGATAACAATACAAAGGATTTATTTTTTCAACTTCGACTTTCACTGGTGGGAGTCGACTTGTGTAATGAAGTCGACTCAGTCAACTTGTTGACCCAAAAGAGAAATTTGATGTCTCCCCAGGACCCAAACTAGTGAAAATAGCAGCTCTACAAGCTCGACGCATTGTGAACTTGTGGATCGTCTATTTTCACTACTTCTTAAGCATTGTTTAATTTGTGGTTAAACAATGTGTATGGTTGATGCAGCATGTTGGAGGTGGTCTCCCTTTAAGAGACATTTAGACCCTGGGTAGCCTCGGAAACCCAGGCTTTAGGTGTCACATAATCCCCTTTTCCATAGCACCAACACCACACCACTCCACACCACACCGCCCACTTGTGCCAGGTTTACCACTACAAGGACCATGGTAGAGTGGTGTGAAAGTGGAACTAAACGTGGTACTAAAATGTATCCAATCTAGAGTAGGTCTGAGCTAGACCAAACAGGGCCAAACACTTCATAATGACTGATCACTCACTGACTTTTCATTTAGACCACCAGGATATAGTTGTAATACATGATAATAGATTCTATTGTGTTATATAACCACTATTGTAATCTATTATAGTGTATTATAATTATCATAGTAATACATTAATACTTTATATTGTATTATAATCACAGTTAAAGTAAAAAAAAAAAAACAGTTAAAAATATCTACATTTTCCATTACACAAAAGTACCCCTATCGGTAAGAAACAAATTGACCCTTTTAACTGTGATTATAATACAATATCAATTTGTATTACAACTAAATTATAATATACTATAACTGTGATTATAATACAATATAAAGTATTAATGTATTACTGTAATAATTATAATACACTATAATAGATTATAAAAGTGGTTATAACGTGTACAATAGAATCTATTATCATGTATTACAACTATATCCTGGTGAAAAGTCAGTGAATGATCGTTTGGCCCCGTTTGGCCTACAGTAGCTCAGACCTACAGCACTCTAGATTGGATAATTTTTAGTACCATGTTTAGTACTGCTTTCACACCACTCTACCCAGGTCCTTGTAGTGGAAAACCTTTCACAAGTGGGCGGTGTGGAGTGGTGTGGTGTTGGGCCATGTCAGTGGAAAAGGGGCTGTACTGGTTAAAGAGGTGTGTGTCTGTCTGTCTCTGTCTGTGTGTGTGTGTGTGTGTGTGTGTGTGTGTGTGTGTGTGTGTGTGTGTGTGTGTGTGTGTGTGTGTGTGTGTGTGTGTGTGTGTGTGTGTGTGTGTGTGTGCATGTGTGCGTGCGTGCGTGCGTGTGTGCGTGTGCTTCTCATACTGTGGCTGATTACTAGCCAGGCATTATACAAACTGATAATGTGGATTCACTCACATGTTCCTGATACCGTGGAGGAACGTGGTGTGAGTGAATCCATGGAATCAGTCTGGATAATGCCATGCAGGCTAGCTGTTTACTCCACAGAACTGTAGTGTTTGTTTTTTTCTGCACTGTATACAAAAAAGAGAATTGCATTTAATTATTGTACAATTTTTGTTTTCTAAACCAGTGGGTCGGGACCTCCAGGGGGGTCGCCAAATTATTTGGGGGGTCCCCAGATGATTAACTCTATGTGCAACATTGCTTTCTCACTCAACAGTAAACAAACCAACAAAAGGTTAAAGTGTATAGAGAGTATCTGCACATTTCTAAAGTGACAATTTAAGGACTTTTTAATACCTCTTAAATGACAAATTAAACATTGGCCAAATTGTCAAATATCAGAGGCAGAAATTGTGAAAATAGCCGATGAAGATCTGCTGTTTTCACTATAGAACCGTGTTATACACAACATAATGCCTCAACTCTTAGTGCTCGTCAGGATGGGGGGGTCCCCAGTTAAAATATGATTATTTTGGGGGGTTGCGGCCTGAAAAGGTTGTGAACCACAACCACTGCTCTAAACAAAAACAAATGGGGAAACCATAATTCCTAATTGACTTCCATTAATGCAGCTCACTTTATTCTGTCTTATCCCCTCTTAGGTTGTTCAGCGCTCTGTCTGCCTTGTTCATCTCTGCTCTCGTCATCTCGGTGATATTTGCCATAATACCATGGTGCAACACGGTGCTGATTCTGGCCATCGCCATGGCGGTGTCGGGCCTGGCCATGGGCATCATCGACACCATCGCCAACATCCAGCTGGTCACCATCTATCAGAAGGATTCCGCCATGTTCTTGCAGGTAACTTAAACCAGTGGTTCTCAACCCTGTGGGTCGGGAGTCGGGACTAGGGCATTCACAAATAGTGATTTTTTGTATTCGAATTATTCGACCCCAAAGTATTCGAATAGTCGAATATTCGACAGGACTGGCCAAACTGTCAAATATTAAAGACGGGGTGAAATCAAAAACATGTTTTTCACACTTTTAGAGCATATCTGTAGTGATAATATGGCCATGCCTAACACTAGATGCCAAAAAAATAGAAAATAAACAATTTTTGTGTATATTTATATCAAAGGTCCCTAAATAGGCCATTCTTAATTACTTCCTGTGAACAGAAATTCAAAAAGTGATGACATAGATAGAGTTTTTTGAATATAAATGAACCTTTGATTACATTCACCTGTTTGTTTCCCATTGCTGGCTCCCATTACTCCCATTACTCAGATTTTACATCCCATCGCTTGAAGGGCTGGTCCCCTCGGATAGGTTCAGAAACACACAGGCTTCCTTTTCAAACTGAAACTTCAAAATAAAATACCCAAAATAGTCATTTCATTGGGTCTTTAAGTAAGCAAGAGGCGAACATTGTGAAAATAGCTGATCTGCTATTTTCACAATATTTATCTGCGGAACCAAATACTTATCAGGGTGGGGGTCCCCAGTTCAAATATGTTTATTTTGAAGGTCATGACCTAAAAAGGTTTGAGAACCCCTGGTATAGAGCATTAACAAATTCATCCACCAGGGGCATTGGCAACTCATTCTTATGACTTCCTATCTCGCCAAGCTTTATAAACTATATATTTTTTAAAGAGAAAACTATAAAAAAAATAAGCGAATATTCGACTTCGGTGAACAACGTTGAATAGTGACATTGATATTCGAATATTTGGTGAATGCCCTAGTCGGGACCCTCAGGCGGGTCCCCACATTATTTTGGGGGGTCCCCAGATGATTAACTTAATGTGCAACAATGTTTTCTCACTCAACAGTAAACAAACCAAAATGCAATTTAAATATATAGAGGGTACCAGCACATTTCTAAAGTGACAATTTAAGGATTTTTTAATACCTCTAAAATGAAAAATTAAACATTGGCATGTAGATCTGCTATTTTCACAATAGAACCGTGTTATACAAAATGTATGCCTCAACTCTGGGGTCCTCAGTTCAAATATGATTATTTTGGGGGTCAGTGCCTGAAAAGGTTGAGAACCACTGACTTAAACCACTGTCTGGACTAATGTAAACCCTGGCGAGGAAAGTAGGCCTAGTATAAGTAAAGCCCTGGGGACCCAGGGCAATTCAGTGTGTAGGGTTTAAGGGACACTCCGGTGGCACAGTGGTAAAGTCCCTGCCCACCACCACTGAGGTTGAGTGTATCTAGAGTGTATGTACAAATGGACCTGTTGGTTCCATTTGTAAACTCCGGTATTAGCATTTCCCGAGCTTATTTGTCTTTTCTCTGACCAGGTCGTTTATATCTGATTGTCTAAGGGAAGAAGCAATTTAGCAATCTACTGCTGCCAGCGGCTTTTTTGGCTGTAAAACAGTGTGGTTGGGATAGCATTAACATTCAAGTAGCATCTAGCTGCGGTGGGCCAAAGTATAAACAGCATCCTCTCGACACAATGAAGAGAATTTCATTCATCTGATCTTCTTTATAATAATGTTTATATAAAATATATATATATGAATTAATCACTTAGACCTTATGACTCCAATGTGGATCTTGGATGAGACTTTAGAGACGTCATCTAGGCCTATCTATGACATGTTTATGATGTATGACTCCAAATTTGGGTACGGTTGCAGCCCAATCAGAGCCCCATTGACTTCCATAATAAAAATGTAAGTAAACTATTAAAAGTAAAAAAAATATGCTTATTTGGCCTACTGGCAGTGTGCACAAGACATTTGCCAGATTAACTCCAGACACACAGACACACAGACCGACCTTTAGACAGACAAACCTCTGCAATAGCGGGGCTGTTAAGGAGAACAATACTTCAGTTCTGGAAAGAAGCACCACAATTTTACAGAGTGTACCTCTTGGGTCATTCTTTAGAAAAATCACATTAGACACTTAATTTTCAAAATGTCCGCCAGTTTTAAAGATGGCCGCCTTTTCGGATATGTTTTACAGTACGCCAGCCAGTTAATATCGAATTTTCATAATATTAGAGTTGTTTTGTAGGTTTTAAAACATCCTGAGTTCATTTATTACACTTTTAAAGCAGCCAGAATAACCTTTCTGACTTTTGGTTGGGGTCTTTCCTCACCTGGGACCCCCCAGACAGACCCCTGAGCCTATTTCAGTAATCGCTCTGCTCCTGCACCAGAACAATGTTAAATTAGATCTGAAATATGCTCTGAAATAAAAAATGACTAGTAGCAAATAACAGAGGTCTTCCACGGGGGGTCCGGGACCCCTGGGGGGGTCCTCAGAGCTATTACAGGGGGCCTGCCAAATCTCGATGAGATCTTTTTTTTTTCTTTTTTTTTTACATTTGAAACTTTGAATGTTTTTATGTATCCTGGTTTTATGTATTGTACTTTGATGGTTTATTAGTATTCTCAGTATTATTTATAATGTTTTTTGTGTTAAAACAGTTATGGTTGACAGCTGTTACTGCAGGGATTGCAATAATGAAGGTATTGCAACTTTTCACTTTGGGTGCAGAACAACATTTCCATTTATTGCACTGCACTCACACTGACAACACACACACACACACACACACACACACACACACACACACACACACACACACACACACACACACACACACACACACACACACACACACACACACACACACACACATTTTAACCATTTATTTATGTCCACACAAAGGAGATGCATACAAGGACACAAATAGTATAGGTGCAGTAGAGTAACATTTACAAAATCATGGCATTATGTCTTCATGATACAATAGCAAGGCACTTGGTACTCTACGGGTATAAGTAACAGCGTCTCCGCCATATGTGGCGGCTGCCGATTATAGCGGAGACGGAACAATACTTTGCCAGCCTTTTTGCCTCTTTTTTAGGCACTCCAAGTTGTTGAAACCCTCTAACAACCAGCCTGTGGGTATGTCCTAGGCTGCCAAATATGAAAACAAATAGTCTGCACCTGTACCCCAGCTCTGAGATCGTATTTAGGAGAGGTTGGTATTTAATGACCTTGGTCATGAAAGCTTCCTCTAGGCTAGGGTCAAAGGTGCAGGCCATCTCCAATACAGACACTTCCCTGGACTCTTCATCAACCACAACAACATCTGGTGTATTAGCTGTCAAAGATGCAAACATTTCCAAGTTATCACAGAGATGAAACATGGATGGAATGACACGGGAATGTTTGTACACACACACACACACACACACACACACACACACACACACACACACACACACACACACACACACACACACACACACACACACACACACACACACACACACACACACACACACACCTCTTTGTTATTGTCACCCCAAAACCCTCACCTTATCCTCTTATAGAGCCCATGGTTAATTACGCCCAAAGAGATTCACTACACTACAGTAATTTCAGACATGCAGGATATATTCGTCTTCATCAACATCATCATCTTCAATGTCCAACCTAATAGTGTTGACACAGTCTCCACCATAGCATAGAGTGAAAGGCAGGTTATTTGAGCAGCTGCACCGTCCCTTACAACCTGCTTTGCAGACACATTTGATGGGCTCAAGTACTGCCTTTGGAGCAGGGAGAGCAAGAAAACTGAAACCTGGAATATACCCTCCACTCTCTGAATTCCATCTATTTTCTTCGATTGGTGGAAGCACAGGGAAATTTGTCAGGTATGATTTATCCTGCATTGTGACGGAGTTGGCACGGAGGTAATGTGGTAGCAGTGCAGCACGAGTTGGAGGTAGCATCTCACCCTCCAAGTTATTTGACAGAAATAGTTCCCATCTGAGTAATCCCAGGGTTGTTGGACCTTTTGAACTGTAAACATGGCATGCAAAATGTTCGGACTGCAATGTTGATGGAAGCTCACAATTTATAAGCTCAGGAGGAATGGCCAATGACCTTGCCAAGGTCCTTGAAGCGGTTAGTGGCTTGGTCATCATCATCATCATCATCATCATCATCAAGTAGGCATTGACCCATGTCTTTTTGGTGATTCCAACAAATGTTCTTCCCCAGTCATCACCTGAAAAACGCAAAGGAACCCTTGACATTTGTAACATCAACTTGAACTCACTCGAATATATCAATTTCCTTTTTTTGTACCGGAGGCAAGGACTTGATAAGGAATCGGGGTATCAGCCTCTTCATGTTTTTGCACTTCCTCAAAATCATGTCCCTTGATGAAGGTATCGTATTATGATGCCTACTTCGTCATACCTGACAAATTGCCCTGAGCTTCCATCAATTGAAAAAATAGATGGAATTCAGAGAGTGGAGGGTATGTTCCAGTCAGGTTTCTTGCCATCCCTGCTGCAAAGGCAAAGCTCATCAAATGTGTTTGCAAAGCAGGTTACAAGGGACGGTGCAGCTGCTCAAACAATAACCTGCCTTGCACTCTCCTCCCTGCAAATGATATAGTGGAAACTGTCAACATTATTAGGGAGGACATGTATAGTAGTGAATTTCTTTGGGTACAATTGACCGTGAGCTCTTTAAGAGGATAGGGTGCTGGTTTTGGGGTGACGATAACAAAGAGGTGTGTGTGTGTTGTGTTGTCAGTGTTAGTGCAATGCAATAAATGGACATGTTAGACTGTGCGCCCAAAGTGAGAAGTTGCAATACCTTAATTCTTGCAATACCTGTGAACCTGTCTGTCTAACACACACATGTTATAAATAATACTGAGAATACTAATAAAAACGGTTTCAAATGTAAAAATATATATACATATAAAAAAAAGGAACTTCCCCATCAAGATTCGGCAGGCCTCCTGTAGTAACTCTGAGGACCCCCTAGGGGTCCGGGACCCCTGTGGAAGACCCCTGGGTATTTGCTACTACTCATTTTTGCTTTCAGAGCCCAGTTACAACAACAACTTTAATGCTTCAGTTATGATCTAATTTAACATTGCTCTGGAGCAGGAGCAAAGCGACTACTCAGATAAGCTCAGGGGTCTGTTTGGGGGGTCCCAGGTGAGGAAAGACCCCAACCAAAAGTCAGAAAAGTTATTCTGGCTGCTTTAAAAGAGTAATAAATGAACTCACGATGTTTTAAAACCTACAAAACAACTCTAATATTATGAAAATCGGACATTAACTGGCTGGCGTACTGTTCAGAGGCAGCCATCTTGGAAACATGGCAGCCATTTTGATTTTTCAGTGTCTAACGTGTTTTATCATAGGAACAACCCCTAAGGAGTACTTGTGAAAAGTTTTAGGTTTCTTTCCACTTGTGAAGTATTTTAGTGCAAAAATGCATTTACCTGCCCCGCTACAAATGTATAATGCAGTGGTTCACAAACCTTTTTGCTCGAGACCCAAAAGAGGACCCAAACTAGCAAAAATAGCTGATCAGCTTGTAGATCGGCTATATTCACTACTTCTTAAACATAATTTATGGAATGTATTTGATTTTGTTTTTATTTATTCATGAAATCATTTTGAAAAATCATCGGTTTTGTTTTTTAATTCATGAAAAAAAACATATTTTGATAAAAAAAAACAAAAAAAAACAATTTGGGACCAATTTGTGATCCACAAATTGGTCCCGACCCACAGTTTGGGAAACAGTGGTAACTAATAACCATGTTTGAAACGGCTAAAAGTTTTTATTATTGTCGATTCAGACGGATTTCTTTCTGGGAAAAAAGCTGTTATTCATCAATGTTCCGCCCCACTCTGCAGGCGTTGCATTTCTTCATCGGGTTCGGAGCCCTGGTGAGTCCGCTGATCGCGGATCCATTCCTGTCAGAGACGGGCTGTGGGAACCACACCGGGAACGACACCGAGCAGATCATGCATCACTTCAGGAACACGCTGAGGAACAGTCCCATGGTCCTCCACAACATCAGCCACAGCCAACTCCTGCCCAGCCCCACCCACCACGTTGAGCCTGAGGAGGAGTCCATTGTGCACTATGCTTTCTGGATCATGGCACTTATCAACGTAAGACCAGTGTTTCTCAAACTTTCAAATGCCAAGGTCTCCCCTTGACTCTGACAGTGTACAAATGGAACCAAATTAACCAAATGGATCCAAATATCCCCATTTTCAAAATGTTCTCACGTACCCCATGCAGTACCCTCGCGTATCCCTAGAGCATACCTGGGCATGCGGCCCCCACCTTCACTTAATGCGACCCGCAGGTTAATATCAGATTACTGATATATTATTGATTTCAGCTGTTCCAATTCCAAACATACAAACATGAATTGCTTTAATTACTTCAGTATTAGTAGGTTAATGACAAGTATTTAAAAAAAGTGCTATGTTGAATGTATTTCTATTTAAGTTCATGAAGTTAACATAAGTATAACTAAGTGCATTTGAAATTAAATTAAAATGTAACTTTTCAGGATTCCAATTCAAAAATAGCAAAAATAGCAGCTCTACAACCCCAAATGTGTCACAGTGTGATGCATTTTTTGCTTGTAGATCGGCTATTATTGCTCATCATTAAAGTTGCCCACCCCTGCCCTAGGGGTACTCATACCCCCATTTGAGAAACAATGATGTTGTGAATGAAGACTTAATGAAGATTTAATGAACATGTTTTGTGAGGTCACTCAGTGCGGTGACATTGACCTTTGACCACCTATTTCTAGTCCGTTAATCCTTGATTCTTTCATTACATTATGCAGAGACATTTCCTCAGACGCAGGGCTCATCAATGTGTCCGTTCACAGACACATTTGGGATTTTCTGTTTTACACACCATTATAATGTTGTTATTTTGATCATAGTGCCTAATTACTGAATGTCAAGTCTCCGTGTTTTCTTATGTGTGACACTTATTTACCACGCCACAGTGGCATATTAGCACTACATTACTAGTGTTTCTCAAACATTTTATTTGCAAGGACCCCCATAACTCTGAAGGTGTACAAATGGAACCAAATGGAGCCATAACGTTCCATTTCTAGTTCTACAATCCCAGAGTTACAGACCTGTTATGGTTATGGTCATTCAGGGCTATCTCTTTATGTGTTTCTGGTAAAAAAATAAATAAAAAAAAGTGTATGTCTGTGGTAAAAACAGAATTTTGACAAAAATGTCCACCACAAACCAACATAGCGATGATGACCCTAGCCCCATATAGAACCTCACCCTCCGCTGCATACTGTTGTGCTCTGAGATGAGGTCCTACGGAGATATCCCCGGGCTGGGGTAGAATGAATGCCTCCACACCGTGGTAGATCTTTCCTGAAATTGTATCCAAAAAGTAAAGGTAGTTCCACACTCCCAGCCCCCAGGGTATGATTTTCCATCCCACGGTACATAAAACATGCACTACGGCATAATCGCTTTTGTTTTGTCTGCCAGTGTAATGTTTTCCCATTCAACTGGAACTCCCCCGGCGGCTGGTGGCCAGTACTGCTCCTTATTCTGCTACAATGGGAAGGGTGCAGTACTGGCACCTGCCGCCGGGGGCTTTTCCGAATTTAATGAGACTAAATAAGTGATTTAAACCGTTTCCCAACGGCGTAGTGCATGTTTTATGTACCGACGGATGGAAAATTATACTCTGCGAGTGTGGAACTACCTTTACTTTTTGGATACAATTTCGGGAAAAGGGTGATCTACCTGTGCGTGGAGGCATTCTACCCCAGCCCGGTGATATCCCCGTAGGACCTCATCTTGGAGCACAACAGTATGCAGCGGAGGGTGAGGTTCTATATGGGGCTACGATGACCCCTGCTCAGACGCAATGTCCTGTGTGTAAACCCCGCCCACAGCTGCCGGTGCCCATGGCAGTGCTGTTTCTGATGTACAGAGAGCAGCTGCTCCCCTGCTGTCCCAGGACCACCCCCGCCCTGCTGGATAAAGATGAACTGGCCATGGAGAACCAGCAGGGGGCAGACTCGGAGTCAAAAGAACAGGAAACTGGAGGTAAGCAAATGAATAGGGCATAGCAGTAAGCATAAGTACTTAAGTACCAGCTTACTTAACTTAAAGGGCTGTCCATACTGTCGCTGACCACCAAACCTTTCGTCTGACAGTTCCGACTTTCCGACGTGCAGCTTTGTGAACTCTTAATTGGAAGTAATGCTTTTCATAAGACACAAGTGACGTCATTTTGTAGTTGAACCAGACCTTTCCGACGAAAAGTTTGGTGGTCAGAGAAAGTATGGACAGGACTTTAAGTTAAGGCATAAGAGCTGGTACTTAAGACAATCAAAATAGAGCCTTAAAGTGATAGTTCATCTATTTTTGACATGAAGCTGTGTGAAATACTTGCCATTAAAATAGTGGTTACAAATGTATTAATCCATTATATTACCAGAGTCCCGTGGTCAGAGTTCTGGTCAGTTTTAGATGAATATAAAGTAGTTCTGGTGATTTGGCAAGGGGCTCATGGCCCAATCATTAAAAATAGATGAATCCACAAAACTAGCTTCATTTGTATTGTTGACCTATTTCTACCAAATAGACCAACTTTCGTTCAACTTTGACCCCTCTGTCACATGGTACTATTTTTTGTGTCCAGTATCACTACGCCGCTGCAACGTATTTCCCCAAAACAAGGTGCTTTGCAGGCAGCTGATCAGAACGAAACCTCGCTCTATATGGTAGAAATAGGCCAACAATACAAATGACGCTAGTTGTGTGGATTAATCTATTTTCAATGATTGGGCCACGCCAAATGGCCCCCACCCCATTGGAACTACTTAATATTCATTAGAAACTGACCAGAACTCTGACCACAGGACTCTGGTAATCAATTAATACATTTTTAACCACTGTTTTAATGGCAAGTATTTCACACAGCGTTATGTCAAAAATAGGTGAACTATCACTTTAAGTGTCTAAAAAGAATAATATACATAAAGTGACCAAGAAACATTCAGCGCTCATAAGTGACCCGTCACACACAAAAAAGCAATACACAAAGCACAACAAACAAAGCAGTGCCAAACAAAAGTGTACAAACACTCAATGCTAGTCAGTGCAGCACAAGTATCTCATCGCCATATCAACACAGCAATAGTACTCAATTCAACCAACACAACCCTTTTGACACAAAATGCAAAGCTAACAACCGTGACAATTGACACAAAGGCTCTGGGCGAGGGGCACCCTGAGCTCTTGGGCCCCTGCGCCTCAGCCTCCCAGTTATCGGTAGGCCTGTGCAGTAATCCACCCCTGATCAAGTGCTGTATATCTTTTTATTACTATTATTATTCTGGTGAGGATAAACCCATTTGTATCACTGATTGCACCGTTATCGGTTGGTTTCAAATCATTTCATGAAATCTTTTCTTGAAAAAAAAAAAAAAGAATAAAATATGACATTGAGCATGGCATAACGTTTGTTGTGTTTCAGGTCACGGAGATATCTTTAGCTGTTGTCAGAACGATAACCTGCGTGGGCTGCCGGTGTCGTTTTTTATGATTCATATCTTTGGTGGGATGGTGCTCTTCATGACCGATGGTATTGTGGTAAGTGAGACGTGTGAATGTTTGAATGTAACGCGCTGATCTTTCTTCTTCGTTTTCCATTCCTGTTAATTCATGTGTAGATCAGTGGTTCTCAACCTGTGGGTCGGGACCCCCAGGGGGATCCCCAAATTATTTTGGGGGGTCCCCAGATGATTAACTTAATGTAACATTGTTTTCTCACTCAACAGTAAACAAACCAACATAAAGTTGAATTGTATAGAGGGTATCTGTATAGACCTTAGAGGGTGTAGAGGGTATTTCTAAAGTGACAATTACAGACTTTTTAATACCATTAGCATTGGCTGAAATTTGATGGTCGCGGCCTGAAAAGGCTGAGAACCACTGTGTGTAGATCACAATGAGTACAGTGCAGTGTTCCCAGAAAACATAAACGTCTGTGTTCTTTTGCTTTGTACCGTCAGGGTGCGTATGCTGGCTTTGTGTACACCTACGCCGTGGCGTCTCCCATGTCGCTGCCCCACAAGACGGCAGGCTACCTGGCCAGTATTTTCTGGGCGGCCATCACCGCCGGCCGTCTGTTGTCCATCGCACTCTCCGTCCGCATCCAGCCTGTCCGGCTGCTCATGTTCAACCTGGTAAATAACATTAAGAATGTTTACTCATTTGAGCATTTACTGCAGGGGTGGAGAGGGTCACTATATTGTCACACTCACTCCAGAGGGCCACTATACATATACGGGCAAAAATAGCCGATCTACAAGCTCCTGGAATCCTTGATTATATATATATATATATATATATATATATATATATATATATATATAGGCCTATATGTTTTTTTTTATTGGAATCCTGAAAAGTAAAAATGTTATTTAATTTCAAATGTATATGTTCAAAAATATATGTTCTTCTGTTAACTTTCTGAACTTAAATACAAATGCATTGGACATGAAAAAGACTAGTAGGCCTACTAGTCATTAAGCTACTAATATAGACTGAAGTAATTAAAGTGGGTCATGTTTGCATGTTTGGAATTGTAACAGCTGAAATCAATAATATACAGCTATATCAGTATCATATCGTATATTAACCAGTGGGCCGCATTAAGTGAAGGTGGAGCATGTGCATGCGGGCCCGCGGGGCGCCAGTTGCCCATGTATGATTTACGGTTCAGGCAATTTGCCAGTTCCAGAGAAACGAACAAAGTGTAGTAGGGTGTCATGAACCCTAGTCAACACATGACATTTTCATGTAAATAGAATGCGTAGAATAAAATGTAGTGCTGCCAAGAAACCAGGATGCCAGGTAAAGGTCAAAACTAGCATCTGTCTAAACCGGGGGTCTTCAACGTTTTCAGGCCGAGGACCCCTTAGTTGAGAGAGAGATGAAGCAGGGACCCCCACAACCTGTTCATAGATTCCATATAGTTTCATTGTTTGACAGCACAATCATCAGTGTATTTTGGATTCATGTCAATGTGTGTTTTCAGATATTTAACCACTTGAACCGTCAATACTTAATAAACTTGACCTTTCACTCTGTACTTAGTCTGCTTTTTTCCCCTCTACACCAAAGCTCTTTGCCGAAAATAGCCGATCTACGAGCTTGTAGATCTGCTATTTTCCTCATAGGGGAGGGGGTTTAACCCATTTAGACTGGGGAACGCATTAATATACATTATCTTGTGCTTTAACTATTGAAAAATAGCAGATATACAAGCTCTTGTAGTAGATCTGCTGTTTTTGAAAAATCTTGAACATTTGTGCGAGTCTTTGAATATTTCAAATCCTTCTTCTAAGGTCTCTGGAAAAACCTGTTTCCCATCTCAAAATATTTAGTTCCAGGGACCCCCCAGTAGCAAAATTTGAGTTACAAATGTTCGCTTAAAAAACACATATTCAAAGATTTGCACACATTTTCACGACTTTTCAAAAATAGCAGATATACAAGCTCGCAGCGCGGCACTCGGTGCCGCGCTGTGAGCTTGTATATCTGCTATTTTTCAATAGCCATTCCTAACTGGTGGGGGAGGTCATTCCACACCGACGAAAGCTAGGACGTGGCCAGGGTGTTGTAGGTCGGAAAGGAAGAGACTGACAATGACTGATACCCTTAGGTCTCTGTTGTGTTCCTGACGGGTGCCGTGTCCTCTGTGTCCTCCAGGCAGGCGTCATTGTCACCGTGCTGTTGCTGCTTATCTTCTACACGAGCAGCACCTTTCTGTTTATTGGCACCTGCTTGTGTGGCCTGTTCCTCAGCAGCATCTTCCCCTGCATGGTGGCCTATACTGAAGACATCCTCGACTACCAAGGTATAACAGCAGGGCGGCTACAAATCAATAACACATTTAGGGATGGGACTAATAGAAATATTCAAAGACTCATAGCCACTTCTCCACTGACATGGCCCAACACCACACCACTCCACACCGCCCACTTGTGCCAGGTTTTCCACTACAAGGACCTGGGTAGTGTGGTGTGAAAGTGGTACTAAACGGGGTAGTAAAAAGTATCCATTCCAGAGTAGGCTACACTGACTTTTCATTTAGACCACCAGGATATAGTTGTAATACATGATAATAGATTATATTGTGTTATAACCACCATTATAATGAATTATAGTTATCATAGTAATTTATCAATACTTTATAGTGTATTATAATCACAGTTATAATCCACTATAGTGCATTATAATTAGGAGAGTTGTAATACCAATTTATATTGTATATAATCACAGTTAAAAGGGTCAATTTGTTCCTTACCGATAGGGTTACTTTTGTGTAATAGAAAATGTAGATATTTTTATGTGGTATGTAGTGTTGTGTAGTGCGGTGCTAAAGCTGCAGTCGAAAAGGAGCTTTATTCCCTTAATTCAAATTAATAAGACATGAGAGAAACAAGAGTGTGTAATTTGAAATTTACTATATTTTTGAGAGAGACAGGCAATGTTGAACAGTACAGAAAACACATCCAATCCGTTTCGGAGCTCTCTCTCACAAAATGGTGGTCAGACATTGTATATAAGAGAATACAGTACATGGCGTTATTAGGCGTGGGACAAGTTCATAGTTCTCAGATCATAACAAGACAGAGACGTAGGGTCCTGGAAACTTTCCACTGGCAGTGACATACTCTAAACATGGAAACATGGCACAATATATACTGTATATTTATTGAATTCAAACGATAGATATTAACTACCAAAATTATCCATCAGGGATGATATGAAAATTTCACATCACGATTATTGTGACCAAAGAAATCACGATTTACGATATTATCGCGGTTAATCAAAATATCCCCAACATCAATTATCCTGGGGAGGAACATTTGCCAAAAAATAGCAGATCTACAAGCTCACAACGCGTCGCAATGCGACCCGTTGTGAGCTTGTAGATCGGCTTTTTTTTTGCAAAGAGATTTGGTAGAGAGTGGAGGTTTAAATGGTACCGGATATGCAGCTCAACAAATAAAAGGTGAATTGATCCCATGACGGAGGACGATTTCACGATCTCCACGATACGATTATCGTGAGTGTTTTTTCTCACGATAAACGATAATATAGCTTATCGTCCTATCCCTAAACACAATAACGCCTCATTTATAATCCGTATTACGAACATTTGCCAACAGAATGCGTCACGTGAAGAAGATCAGATTTGGAAGGCGAATGAAACCGAAGGCTGTAACAGGACAAACAGGAAATAATAAGTTGAGCACTCTTTCTCCATGCAGGATGTGCAACGTCTGTCCTGGTAACGAGCGCAGGGATGGGGGAGATGGTGATGCAGGTGGTGGTTGGCTCGGTAAGATTTTGCTGCAAAATTCCAAACACACCGATTTATAGTAGTTTAACCATATGAACCCTAGCATCCATATTCTGGGAGCGAAGATTTGATGACAATAGCCGCTTCGTCACTGTCTGGCCAAAACCTCTTAACTCCATTTTTGAGGTTTTAGATTTTTTTGGCATATATCAGGGCTATTGAACACCCTTTACAGCTGAGTGTTGGTTAAATAATATTGAACCAAAGGAAAGTAAAAGGTGCTTGGGACAAAACCGCCTAACTCCACACTTTCTGCCAAACCAGCTAACTCCACCCGATTGGCCTTCTCTTTTTTTTCATAAATATGTGCTATTGAACACCCTTTACGTCTGTGTGTTGGTTATATTGAACCAATGAAAAGTAGTAAAAAGCCCTTCGGTCAAAACCTTAACCTCCTAACTCCACTTGAGCTCATTTTCCCGAAAATGAACATTTTGGAGTTAGGAGGTTTTGGCCCGACAGCAGAGATATAGGGTTTAAGTGGTGGAAAACAACAAAGCAAATTCCAGCAGAGATTTTGAAACAAAGTCCCTATGTTTGATTTATGTTTAACTGTAATGTCTGTTCCATGTGCAGATCATTCAGACTGAAGGCAGCTACAGCTTCCTGCTGTGTGGGATGATCATTGGCTGCGGTGGTTTCATCCTCTTCATCGTTCTGCTGCTGTTCCATCGGATGCACAAAAACTACCTCACAGGTACACCATTCATTGTTATTAACTAAACCCAAATCTGTGGGAGGCCTGACTGGTGAAAAGCTCGCTTCTGCAGCGGCTGTCTGCTATTGGCTGGTTTTGGAGCCAGGTGATGTCAACCCCAGAGTAGTACAAGAGGAGAGTAGCGGCACGCTTTGATCTCGCCGCAAAGCGGGATTTGCGTCGCTGGAGCCTGGTGACATTCCTACAGTAACAACAGTCTGCTGCTCTTCAGCCCCATCCACGTCCATTGTAACCGAGGCATTTTCACTCGCTGTCAAGTAGACTAAATCACTTTATTGACTTTAAAATGGACTTAAATGTACTTGGAGAGGCCTGTGAATGCGTAAAAGGGGGAAAAAGACATGATTTAGTATACTTACCAGCGAGTGAAAATGCCTCGGTTACAATGGAGGTGGACGAGGCTGAAGAGCAGCAGACACCAGACTCCAGTAGGCTAAATAGTGACGTCACGTCCGCTTTCCACGCTTACAATGGGAGTCGACGTAAGTGTCAGAACTCTCTCTTTCTAGGGGTCTGGTCAACCCTATAGGGTGCTAAAGGTCACACCCACCGCCAAAACGTGACAAACACAATGATTTACCACTGAAGAAAAAAATAACAAAAATCCTAATGATACATCCTTGTTCTCCAAACAATGTCTTTCACAGATGATTTGATTGTAAGGATTTGTTTTTGGTTATATTTAGCCCCAGAATTAAGACATCATTAAACGACAACACTGCATACAAAATAAATATGTGTTAATGTCATATGTCATTGAGGATGCAGTATTCCACTTTGCACAACTAGATGTCAGGCTTTACACACATTCGTGGGTGTAAGGTTTGGTTACTCTTTAGCTATCTCTCACCACTTCTATAGAATCAGTAATTATGTTCATGATAAAACTGGCCTTGGTTTCGAGTTCATCATTCATCGTATCCTCCCTCCTTCTCTTCCCCCCACCCTGTCTTCCTTTCTGCCTTCCTTCCAAAAGGAACGTCCAAAAAGTCAGCCATGGTGGAGGAGCCAACAGTAGTATTTAATAACGCTGCCCAAACCGTGGAGCAGATAGAGGTAAACCACAACCAGAGCAGCTGAGGAGCCTGAACGCCCTTGAACAATGAACCACCTCTTTTTATTGTGTTTGATATAACATCATTTGTAGAAGCTATAATCCATACGTTCCGTGTACTTTTGTATTATCTTACTCCCCCTAACGGACAGAGATAAATGTAACGATGACCTACTTACAATAACGATATCTATGTACCGTGTCCAATCCGGTGCAGTGTCTGCTTAAAATAACTTCATAGCGTACTTATAACATACCATACCAAGTCAGGAAGTGTTTTGCTACTTTTAGGGGCAGTAATTTCAAAACTCTTATCACTTATTACTATTATTTCTTAGATGTAAATCAAAGATGTCCAACAATTGCAGATAAATGTATTTTTTTGTATTAAATTGTCATTTTAAATGAACAATGCATTATTGTGATAGTCATTGTTGTCCCATGTGAAATACACTAATTTATATGTCATTCGGGCTCCTTTTTTAATGGAGTTATGCATGTATAAATATGGTGTGACTTTGTTACCGTACGGTACACGATGATATGTGCATTAAAACGGCGAGAGCTTTTGTATTAAAACAGTGAAAATAGTTGCACTTGACACAGTCATCAGCAAAGAGAGTGAATGCAACACATGTTCATCAACTGCAATGTTTATTGGATTGCTAAATCAACCACTCAAAGAGGACAGAGTCACATTCTACATAGTCATCCATTCCATTCCAACGAGTTAACAAATGAAAACAGCGAGGCTTCCTGCCTCTTTTGGAGCAGTTAACTAGTCAATCTGTAACCGTGCATGGCTTTAGGCCCAGTTGCAGCATTTGCAGGAGGTGTCAAAGACCAAGCCACTGGCGCAGTGCTGGATGTAGGTCCTGCCCTGGCTACACTCGTAGAAGATGTTCTTGTTGGTTGGGTCTGGGTATATCCCGCCGGCCTTTCCTTGGCAGAAGCCGGAATCGCCTCCGCTGGAGCCGCCACCTCCGCTTGATCCGCCGCCTCCGCTGGGCTGTGGTGGTGCTTTGGTGGGGATGGGTTTTGGCGTCGTAGCGCCACCAGCGGTGGTGGAGCCGCCTGGGACTGGTGGGAGGGGTGTGGCTGGAGCTTTGCAAGCTGGAAAAGAAAGTAACACAAACACGTTTGTATGCATTGTATTATAATGTGAGTGCAGCAGAGTGGCTCACAACTTCAGCAGAGTTTTCCCCTCAACACCAAATCTGTTGTATCTGTATTCGGGCCCTTTGTTTGCCGTCAGAATAGTGACTCTAATAGTGTTCAGGTGATTACTCTTCCTCGGAATGTGTGCACATAGCTTTCAAATCGCTATATACCTATATATCAGATTTATCAGATTTAGATTCTTACATGCTGATTCCAGACCGAGGCTCTTCTTCAGAACGTTGATCAGGGGGTATTTGCCCTGGTTACAGAATGTGCCCTTGTAGTCGTCCATGTCCAGGGTCCACACCATGGCTCCACCGAAGTTGTTCTTCATTAGCCAGTCAACCTACACAGCAGGGGCGTGCAGAGAATGTTAGAGAGGCAGGGGCTGACATTTCTAAAAGGGCCTTTTGGTGGAAATATCGAAAATAGCCGACCTCCAAGCTCACAACGCGTCGCAGCGCGACGCGTTGTGAGCTTGGAGGTCTGCTATTTTCGGTGCTTGATAGTGATACCACTCTGGATTAAGCATAACCAAGTCAATACTGGAGATGTGGCGTAACGGCATGGATTTCTACACAGAGAGGGCAATTCTTTCAACATAAGATATGCTGCGTTCAATTCCAGGAGAGTTTGGACAAGGCAATTCTCTTGAATGCCACCTTCAGGTATGGCATGGAAAGAGGGGCATTTGCATTTCTTTCACCGTAGTGAAAACTGCATTCATGGTCTGGAGAGGCACTTTTTACTGATGGATGAAAGGGCAGGGGCTCAAGCCCCCTTTTATATCTATGTGTGCACGTGCCTGTTATACAGACAGCCAGGACGGCTCATGAATAAACAATATGATACTGCAATATTATGATAAATACAAGAGATGTCCTGCACAGTTCTCAGTGTGGGGGCTGGGAATCCCGGGGGTCTATGGGAGGGTTCCAGGAGATCTCTAGGTAAATGATTGATAGTTTAGGAACCGAATGGACCCTTACAGGTCTGTAACTCTGAGAGTTACGGCATACAAAACTGGGGGTTCTTGAAATGAAAAGGGGCGAAAATATGAGATATGGAAAGTGAATATTCACATGCATTTGCTCTCGTCAAATGAGTCAAGACAACAATTACTGGTGATTAAATACTTTAAACATACATAATTCGTTTACTGGTGTCCAGGCCTGGCATTTCGTCATTTTAGGGGCGTGGCCCTTTTTGAGGGCACAAAGGCCAAATGCCAGGGTAGGAAGGCCATCAAATAAAACAAGATTTTAGTCCATTGAAAGAATTTGTTGAATTTAAGGGATAGGGGTAATAACCTAATCTGCAGTGAAATAGATAAATGATGGTATTAAAGATCTGTTCCATGCTCAGCCCTGCACCAATCAAAGTCACTGGATTGGTTTAAATATGGGGACTCGGGGGAGTTAAGATTTCAGAATCTCAACAAAAGACACTGGTGTCTACATGACCAGAAAGAGACACCGGTGTCTACTGTTAGTCCAGGCGTTTCGGGCAGTATTTTGATGGAATCGTGCACTTTATGAAAGAAGCATGAAATTTGGCACACAGTTAGAACATGCCATATGGAACATTTTTGGCTATAGGGGCATCGCAGATTTGTCTTTGGAAACTTGTGGGAGCCAATCAAAGTTGGGCTCTCATAGACTTTACTATACAGTAAAATAATACAACAAAATAAATATGCTTTAAGTAGCATGTAAGGGGTCAAACTAGGTGTTTTTCATGATTCTGAATCCAATGCAAACATTTGTTTTGCAGGAAAAACATTCCTTGGGCTAAAAACGGACCCCATAAAAGTGATAAAACTATGGTTTATTGACGAGTCATCACTTTTCACAGTGTTGTGGCGTCCGTTTCTCGGAAAGGAATGTTTTTCATGCAAAACAAATGCTTGCATTGGATTCAGAATCCCAAAAAACACCTAGTTTGACCCCTCACATGCTACTTAAAGCATATTTATTTTTTGTATTATTTTACTGTATAGTAAAGTCTATGAGAGCCCAACTTTGATTGGCTCCCACAAGTTTCCCAAGACAAATCTGCGATGCCCCTACAGCCAAAAATGTTCCATATGGCATGTTCTAACTGTGTGCCAAATTTCATGCTTCTTTCATAAAGTGCACGATTTTTGCCTGAAACGCTCGGACTATGTCTACATATTGACAATAGAGAGACAGAGGAGAAAGTGGTACTGTCAGCTGGGGCATTAAGGCCCCTGTGGCCTCAGGTCATGCCATTGTTTTGAGGGGCACAAGGTCGAGCTGAGGGGCAACGGCGACCATGGCCTCCATGAAATTCCTGCCCTGCTGGTGTCCCTCAGGGATCTATAAAAGTCTAAATGATAATTGAGGAAAAACAAATGTACTGTATGCACACAATAGCAGCACTACACCAATGTTGCCATCGTTGTGGTTAAATTACATATTTTCATGATGCTCATTGCGTATAACAAAACATCGCTAATTCAACATAACACAAACATACTGTAATATATTGTCGTTGTCGGGTGGAAACCTTGTATGTCCAAAACCGTTCGTTTTTATTAAAACAATGAACTAAACTAGTGAAAACGGCCGATCTACAAGCACACAACGCCTCGCGGTGCGAGGTGTTGTGTGCTTGTAGATCTGCTGTTTTCTCTACTTTTGTGCGACAGCCTTGTCTGATGAAGCAGGGCTTTGAAACTTGGAGATACAAGTTTTCTGCCCGACAATGACGATATCATGGCATGTACAACATGTACATGCCATTGAATTGTGTCATTACCTTGATCTGGAAGCTCTTCTGGTTGTCATAGCCCAACCACTGGTTTCCTTTGTAGGCATATGGGGTGTCCTGAGGTGAGTTCCAAACCTGAGTTGCTCCTTCCAAAAATCCACAGATCTGTCATTTGGACAAAAACCTTATTAGCAACAGGTAAACCCTATGTACTACTTCCAGGGCTCTATACCAGGTCCTCTTGTATTTAGCTTTACACCAATTATTTTAGCACTTACTGTAGCACACCTAAGCCCCTTTTCCACTGACATGGCCCAACACCACACCACTCCACAACCGGTAGAGTTGTGTGAAAGCGGTACTAAACGTGGTACTAAAAAGTATCCAATCTAGAGTAGGTCTGAGCTAGGCCAAACAGGGCCAAACACTTCATAATGACATAATGACTCACTGCCTTCTCATTTAGACCACCATGATATAGTTGTAATACATGATAATAGATTCTATTGTGTTATAACCACTATCATAATCTATTATAGTGTATTATAGTTATCATAGTAATACATTAATACTTTATAGTGTATTATAACCACAGTTATAATCCATTATAGTGTATTATAATTAGGATAGTTGTAATACAAATTTATATTTTATTATAATCACAATTAAAAGAGTCAATTTATTTCTTACCGATAGGGGTACTTTTGTGTAATGGTGTAGTGTGTAGTGTAGGGTGTAGTGTTGTGTAGTGTGGTGCTAAAGCTGCAGTCGAAAATGGTCTTTAGTGACTTCACCTTTCTTACTTACCGGTACTTAGTTACTTACTTCACCTTTCAACAGAACAGAACATGATAAACGTCTAATACGGACTCAAAACAAGTGTTATTATTTCATGGCTAAAACTGGGACAATTCCGTAGTGTTTTTGTTGCGGCACAACTTGAAACCTGGGCAATCCATCCCAGACAAACTGACATACAGCACGTCCAGTACCTCAAAGTAAGCCAGCTCTCCAGCCTCCTGGGTGTACTTCCCGGCAGTTCCGGCGCCGGCGATGGGGGCTTTGACGCCATGCTCGGCAGGGTTCCTGAGGGTGAATGAGGCGCCGTAGGTTGGGAAACCCATGATCAGCTTCTCCTCTGGGGCGCCCTGGCTCTTGTAGTAGTTCATGGTGTAGTCCTGGAAGGGAGCACAGCAGTGGTTGCAGTCAGGTTATTAGGGCCCAAGGTGAAGGAGCCTTAATTATTTTATACTTTAGCTATTGAAAAATAGCAATAACAGCTCACAGCGAGCTTGTAGATCTGCTGTTTTTGAAAAGTCTTGAAAATGTGTGCAAATCTTTGAATATGTATTTTCTAAGTGATATTTTGAGATGGGGGTCCGTGGCCAAATACATATCATTTTGGGGGTCCTTCACATGAAAAGGTTTGAGCACCACTGACCTTAGAAGGATTTGAAATATTTTTGAAAAATGCACACATTTTCAAGATTTTTCAAAAATTGCAGATCTACAAGCTTGCAGCGCTGCACTCGGTTCCACGCTGTGAGCTTGTATATCTGCTATTTTCCAATAGATAAAGCACAAAATAATGCGTAATAATGCGTTCCCAGTCTAAATGGGTTAAACCCTTCCCCTTATGAAGAACATTCATGGGGGCTCGCAGTGAATCCTTATACCCAGGGCCCGGAATTTGGTGCCACACCCCTGGTTGCAGTTAAACAGGTATTGAACAAAACACCATTTTGTTTTTGTTTTTCAACATTTGCACACTTCAGTGGTGGAAAGTAACCAAATACATTTACTCAAGTACTGACAAATTGATATGCTAGTATTATTTGACTATTTCTATTTTATACTAAATACTCTTTACTTTACTCCACTACATTTAAGTGGTACCTTAATTACTTTTCAGAGTGAGATGAACAATATAAATATATATTTAAGTATTTTAATACTTTTGTACTTTTAAGTCAATTTCGACACTGTGGTATTCCTATTATCCTCTGCACCAGCCACCAGGTTTAGGTTGGTTATCCACACTGAACTGGGATGTTGTTTTTCTACTCACGATGTTGAAATAGATGAAGCCGCCGTCGTCGTTGGGGCCCTTGAACAGGGGGCTGCACTCGCCGGTGAAGGGATCCCATGATCCGTGGTAGTCGTAGGTCATGATGTTCATCATGTCCAGAGACCTGGGATGTGGAGAAGAAGAGGGGGTGAGTAGCTTTACATCAGTGTTTCTCAAACTTTCACATTTCAAGGTCTCCCCTTAACTCTGACAGTGTACAAATGGAACCAAATACGGGTTCATTTGGTTCCATTCCATTTGGTCAGAGTTACATGGGACTTGTATGGGTCAATTTAGACCCTCCTAAAGGAACTTTAACTAAAGTTCACTTTGAGAACCACTGGCTTACATTCATCACAGCAACAGAATAGAAATGAAAAGCAGAAACATGGATACGTTTTGTAACTCTCATCAGTTTAATTGATTCGATTTCTTTTGTTTTTCTTGTAAACATTTTGAAAACTTGAAATGGGATGTTCTGCGAAAAGAATTTTTACTTTACTTTTGGTACTTTAGGTACATTTTGATGCCAATGCCTTTGTACTTTTACTCAAGTACATTTTGAATTCCGGGACAAATAACTTGTAATGTATTTTGCAGTTTTGATACTTTTTACTTACATAAAACATGTGAGTGCTTTTTAACACCACTGATTGTGGGCTCGCTGAAAGCGAGCACATATGTTATCTTCATTATTTATCTATCAGTCAAGTTCTCCTCGACAGTACAAAGGCAGGGCCCTTAGCCAATGAGGTGCACCCAAATGGTAGATCTCTGTGCCCATACATGGTGTTACATACGAGCCCACACTGTTTCATAGGAACAGTATTTCTTGTTTATGTATTATATCTTCACAACATGCTTACTGGCCGATCTTGGCGATCTCATAAGCAGTGTCGATGGTGCCCTTGCCGGCAGCCAAAGCAGCGGATACCAGGAGACGATCTCTGTTGGTCTTCTTACCCTCGGCCTCGAAGCCAGCTCTCAGCTCCTGTTTAATGTCAATAGGTAGGGAAGTACTATCGATTGAATACCAGAAAACTCGCCCTCTTTCAAAGTCGCCCCAAACTCGTTTCCCAACGGGTCTGTGGCCTTAAGCTAGATGCAGATTAGACTATAATCAAATCTGTGCTTCTGTGGGTCCCTGGAACAAAAACGTTTGCAATAGGGGTCCATCCGTGGAACAAAATATTTTGAGATGGGGGTCCACGGCCAAAAACCCATTTTGGGGGTCCTTAACCACTGATAGGCACATTCTACAAATGTCTTCTAAATCATAACAATTTTCTGAAAAAAAAAAAAGAAAAAAAAAACTTATGTTGCCATCAGTGTTTCTCAAACTTTGTCATGTGAAGGACCCCCAGAATGATACGTATTTGGCTACGGACCCCCATCACAAAATATCTTGTTCCAGGGACCCCCGGAAGCAAATATTTGATTTTAGTCTATTCTGCATCTAGCTTAAGGCCACAGACCCATTGGGAAAAGAGTTTGGGGCGACTTTGAAAGAGGGCGACTTATCTGGCTACCCTATCAATTGAACTACTGCAGAAAGGCAAGGCTTCCAATGCAAGTCTCACTGTTTCCACATGTAAAACATTTATTCACTGGAGCGTAGAGGTATGTTCACTAAAAGAACGAAGAAGTAAAGTATTCACTAAATATATCATATCAAGCATAAATCATTTTCCAAATACGTATTTTGAGCTGAGAATGTCTGAAAATATGTGCTAAAGCATTGAGCAGGCCACCGTTTACTCAAAAGAAATGTTTCCATATGTATTTCCAAAACGGCCAATCTAAGCAAGTGATGGCTCATCATGTATCTCTGATTCTGTACCATGTCATGAATAGAGAGGTAAATATATCGTCGTTGTGGGGTGGAAACCTCGTATTTCCAAGTTTCAAATTTGTACGTTCTTTCGCAAAGTAAAGCCCTGCTTCATTGTACAATGCCACCGCACAAAATTTGTGAAAACAGCAGATCTACAAGCACACAACGCCTCGCGGTGCGAGGCGTTGTGTGCTTGTAGATTGGCTGTTTTCACTAGTTTAAATCATTTTTGAAATGATAAATGCAAAACGAACGGTTTTGGACATACAAGGTTTCCACCCGACAACGACGACATGTAATATTACAAACCGCAAGGAAAACGGAGTACAGCTGCTGATCTTGAGATGGGCTTCCTCTGTTTCCTGGGTATTCCCAGTCGATGTCCAGTCCATCGAACTCGTACATCCTCAGGAAGGAGATGACTGAGTCGATGAAGGTCTGACGGTTAGCAGAGTTGGACACCATCTGGGAGAACCTGTCAGTGGAGCAGAGATTGATCAACTCATACTCATTCATTTTCACAAGTCAACGGCCTTGTATGATGAAGCAGGCTTTACTTTGGGAAAGAACGTACAAATTTGAAACTTGGAGATACAAGGTTTCTGCCCGACAGTTACAATATCAAAACTCACCCAGCAGAGCCAAAGTTCCATCCTCCAACAGACAGCATGGTCTTCAGGTCTCCATTCCTGCACAACAATGAAGACATGTTATACCAAAGTGATTATAAACTGTGTGAAAAAAATACATTTTACCTCTGTAGTTATGTGGTGGAAAGTGACTAAGTACATTTACAATAAGTAGGCTAGAGGCTTGAGTACAGTTTTGAGGTACTTTACCTGAACATTATGTTCTGCTACTTTGTTGGCTATTTTACGCCACTACTTTTTTTTGTTACTTTGAAGACTGAGATTAACAATAATCAACAAAATGGTGTATTATTATAGAAAATAATGCCCCTCCTTTACAAGCTGGAAAGAATACGCATTATTCATAAACAATTATAATACAATAAAGTAGGCCTAATGTTTTTATATTCTGAACTTGGCCATTCTGCATAATAAGTATTTGCACTTTTGGTGCTTTAGATAGATTTTGATCGTAATACTATTTATAAATGTTATACTAATGTGCTTTATTTGAAATACTAGAAGCTGGGCGGCCGAGCGTCTAGTCGGCGTCCTGGCCAACTCGGGAACAATGTAAATAGGGAATGAATGTCCCGCTCTTTAATGCAAACCCCATTATACCTGTTGTCATAGGATCCGTTTTGACCATCTGTTTGCGTGTGTCCATTTATGCCCATATATGGAGATATCTGTCTGTTTACGTCCATGTTATGCCCATATATGGAGATCTCTGTCGGACCCGTTTTGACCATCTGTTTGCCTGTGTCCATTTATGCCCATATATGGAGTTATCTGTCTCTAAGCGTCCATTTTATGCCCATATATGGAGATCTCTGTATCTGTCTGTCTGCATCCATTTTATGCCCATATATGGATATCTCTATATCTGTTTGTCTGTGTCCCTTTATTCCCCATTATGGAGATCTCTGTATCTGTCTGTGCCTCCGACTGTGTTGCAGACACAGTGCCGGTTCCCCCTTTAATGCAAACCCCATTATACCTGTTGTCATAAATGGACACAGGCCATATGTTTGCCTGTGTCCATTTAAGCCCATATATGAACATCAGAACACGTCTATATGCGTCCATTTTTTGTTGACTCATGTGGCGTACGTGATGTCAGAGCCTTTTATGAAGTGATGTCACAATGAGTCAGCGCTTGCGCCGATTTCCTCCGGAACAGCCTGATGTCAACAATCAGCCCGCATAAGGAGATTCCGAACGTTTCGCGCCGGTTCGGGAAAACCGCGCGTCAGGTCGGGTCGAGGCCCGGCACTGCACTCCGTGCCGCGGCGGGGAACGCGCGTGCCGAATCTGAAGCCGGTGGGACGAACGGTTCTCGAGATACGCGGATTACAGACACACAGACAGACACACACACACGCAGAGACTTCTCGCATTTATAGATAGATAGGCCTTTTTCGTGTATTTATAAACTGTGGCATTTCTAAGTAAAATATCTGAGTTGTTCTTCCAGCACAGTTGTTCTGCGTTCATCAGAATAACATCATGTTCTTACAAACTCAGGCACGTGTTGACAGCTTAGAACTCATTACTACTCCTCTGTGTGTGTGTGTGTGTGTGTGTGTGTGTGTGTGTGTGTGTGTGTGTGCGTGCGTGCGTGCGTGCGTGCGTGCGTGCGTGCGTGCGTGCGTGCGTGCGTGCGTGCGCTCATGGTGACTCACTTGTTCTTCAGAGCGTTGAACTGTCCGTACAGGGTCACGTCGTTCCACTCGTAGGTGGCCAGCTTTCCGTTCTTGATGGTGGCGAAGGCGTAGAGCAGATGGGTACACAGGCAGGGGTCGATGTCGGTGGGGAAGTAGATCATGGGGGGCGGTCTGTACTGGGCCCAGTTGGTGAAGTAACAGGACAGGATGTAGGAAGACCCTGTCCGGTGTCCACGCACAAGCGACATCACAAGTTACAATTTTCTAAAACGGCTAGTTACATTCCTTGATTCTGTTTGGCTGGTTTCCCTTTAATTGCTGTGGTATATGAGACTATAACCCACACCTTGAATCAGTTTATATCAAACCCAGGTGCGTTATTTCTTTTCACAGTGTTCCACAGTGCACCAATATTGTCTGCACCCGTGTTGTTGGCAAAAAAGCTGGGAATTACTTTCTTGTAGCTGGGAACTATTTGTAGTAGACTAGAAGAATTATTAGTGAAATAGAACAGTTTTAATTAGTAAATGTCTATGATTTTTCATGTTGCCATATTGTAACCGTTTTAGAAAAGCAATAAGCCACGCAAGTCATCTGGTTACCTGTATTTTATAACGGTTGAGAGGGTTGGAGACACTCGGCTTCGCCTCGTGTCTCACCACGCCTCTCAGCCGTTATAAAATACCAGGTAACCTCATGCCTCTTGTGGCTTATTGCTTCATTAGGCATTTAGCAGATGCTCTTAATCCAGAGCGACTCACAATAATCAAGGTAATTCATCAAAATGAATAGAAATATTCATCTAGGATGGGAGGTAAAGCAAGAACCTATCATCAGTCTAACTTTAGAATAACCAAAGAATCAATAACATCAACATTAAAACTATACACACACTATAGGACAATTACCTGGCTGGCATTTGTCTACATAACATGCTATCTTACATTTTAACCTTTGCATAAGCCTGCAAGGTCGACGAGGCTAAGGCAAGTGCTAGCCTACATTAGTACATGGAATGAGCTTTTAACATCATTGTAAACATTTTCAATGTCAAGGACCTGTGCATTGATTTGGCTGCCAGAATGTACTTGAATACAGTATTCAAATGTGTTACTGTCCATCACTGTTCATATGTTATATAAAAAAAAGAGACCTGAAGACACAGAAGGTGTCCTCTCTCCAATAAAATAATGAAACCGTATATACAGTAAAACTCACCGAGCTGCGCATGCAGCAACAGGGCCAGAGCTGGGGAGGGAAAAGACACATAATAGTTAAAACTAAAATCTAAATACATCAATCTGATTGGGGTCCGGGACCCCTAGGGGGTCCTCAGAGTTACTACAGGGGGTCCTCCAAATCTTTGTGTGATAGAAACCTTTTTTTCCTCCTTTTTTATATGAACCACTTGAACCCTACTATATCGTCCATATTCGGAGAACTTTAGCCAAAAATAGCCGATCTACAAGCTCACAACGCCTCACGCTGCGAGGCGTTGTGAGCTTGTAGATCGGCTATTTTTGGCAAAGAGGTTTGGTGTAGAAGGGAAAAAGAGCAGACTAAGTACAGAGTGAAAGGTGAAGTTTGTTAGGCAATGGCAGCTCAAGTGGTTAAATATCTGAAAACACAGATTGACATGAATCCAAAACACTGATGATTGTGCCATGTCAATCGATGAAACTATATGGAATCTATGAAACCTAAAGCATCCTAAAGCTTAAGTCCAATTTATTTTTTGTTGGATGACAAAGACAGTATAAATGTAGGAAATAGAGGCTGACAAATAGCCAGAAAGGTCATGCACATCCAAGGCCATGTAGGCTGGGTGCTGTACTAAAAGTAGAATACAGTAATTAAGAAAAAGAGTCCGCACACCAAATTTGCTGCTCCCAGTTTACTTAGGTAACGTTTTGAGCCTGACCAGCACTGTTCAGGTCTGAGGAAGAGCCGTCAGGCTCGAAACGTTACCTACGTATAAACCTTAAAGTATAAATGTAGCTCAGAAATCACCACTGTGATGTCTTTGTTAAAGGTGCTATAAGTGATAATTTGACTATATCTACTGCATAGTACTGTGTTCTATCTGTCTGTCATTCAATGTTATGTGAGATACTTCAATGGTTTCCTATGGAAATAAGCGTAGTCTTTTCTAGGATCTTCTTTTAGTAGACCTTGTACCAGTGAACTGTACCGTCATGAAACTGAACCTTTTCCTATGCAAACTTCTAATAAAGTCTTCAATCAATGTGGTTAAAGCTAAAATGATTCAGTAAAATATTCGTATTTATTTATTCAGTTAACTTATCATGTCCAAATGCACGTGTTTATCCTGTATCCTTTGTATGAGTTCTCTCTCCTGATTGGATAAAATGAGTATCCCTGCTTATAAATGTATTTTCTCATTTATTGAAGAGATGGAGAATGACAGGGAGAGCTCCTGTTGCTTAACAGACCCTATCTATTACAATGATTACTATCAGAATAGCTTAAAGCGGCACTCTGTAACTTCCATGTCCTCCTGTGATCTTAACCCCGATGCCCTGTGCAAATGCTGAACCTCTTAGAGCATGCAGAGGCATAATTTCAGATAGCCCATAATAATAAGTTACCATAGCCCATTTCTAAAATAGCTAAAATAGTGGATCTACAAACTCAGAGCTATTTGATTGAGCGTTACATGAATCAATGACATCAGATTAATCGGGCTAAAATAAGTTGGGGACAATAATATTATGCATAATATAACTGAATTTGTGGTTAAATATGAACACTAGGGGGTGGCCATTGCCATACCCCCTGATGCCCCAATTAAATGACGCCCCTGAGAGCATGCCTGCTGCTTGCTCAGGGGAGCTATGGCAGCAGCATCTGTCAACCAGTCGTGGTCCTACCAATACCACTGCGTCTTTAATATCCCAATAGAAGAGCAAGTAGACCAACTGTAACCTATGTAGGTTATCGTCACTGTCTGGCAGAAACCTCGTATCTCCAAGTTTCAAATTGTTATGTTTTTTCACAAAGTAAAGCCCTGCTTCATCATACAAGGCTGTTGCACAAAAGTAGTGAAAACAGCAGATCTGCAAGCACACAACGCCTCGCGGTCGAGGCGTTGTGTTCTTGTAGATCGATGGTTTTCACTAGTTTAAATCAGTTTAAAACGATAAATACAACAAACGGTTTTGGACATAGAAGTTTTCCACCCGACAACAACGTTATTGAATTACATACCCTACCATACAAATTCTCGATATAGCATTTTATGCCATATAAAAGCTACATAGCTTTAACACTTATTTCAACAAAAAAATATATCACTTACATCACCTTTAAGTACATTATCATTTCAAGAAAGCATACATTGCAGTCAACTTACCCGTCACAATGAGAACTTTCCCCATGATCGCAGTGTACAACTGAGTCTACTGGCACACGCACTTTTATACTCACCCAGTTTGCTCAAATCCTCCTAACATGGGACTTTTGCCAAAGAAACGTTTATTTGCTAAAGATTGTTTCACAAAGGATTATCAAATGTGCCGACATAAGAACCCACGTATGATTACCTATCGTACCTTATTCTCCATGCACACGTTGCATTCTCCTTGCTTGAAGGACTGATAATGAAATGTCCAACTGACGCAAAGATAGAACCACAAAAAGCACAAATAAGCCATGGCTTAAAAAGGCCATGGGTGTCAAAAAGAACTAATAATAATTATTAGTAAATAAATGAAGATCTTAGAAAATAGGATTGTACAAATGGTACCTTTTCTAATATCTTTCTATAATGCTATAACTATGCTGTTTAGTAAAATGTATTATTTGATTCACCATTAACCACGCACTAGCGTCCCTATACATGGGGGCAAACATTAGGGAAAATACCAGATTTTAGATCTGCTATTTTCAGCGAATAGATTTGGTGTCAAGGGAAGGCGATCTGGTACAGAGCCCTGGGGTTCTCCGGTCAATCAGGGTTTAAGTGGTTAAGTGTTGTCTGTCAATAAGCAAGAGGTAAAATGGAGCTATTCCTATTGTTAATACAGTATATGAATATTATGTCTATGCCTGGGAATCAAGAGAAAAATATGAACAATATCTGTGTATATTGTCATAAAGTAGCCTACTTCTGTTATAGGTAGGAGGTTTCAAAAATGTTTATCGTACATCTGACATAAGTACATGGAAAGAAAATACTTTTCCAAAAGTATTTAGTAGCTTGTTGAATCCTGATAAGATAAATATGTTTGGCACTTAACATGATCAAAAGCAGGCCGTGATATGTCATGAAGCGGAGTTGTAATATAACGTAATCTGTACCTAATCTAATCGCTTTACAGCCCATTATAATGTAGCCCACTTTATCTCCATGAAACGTGTGTGTGTGATATTTAATAAAAGATAGGCTGTGCTGGAGTCAGCAGAAAAAGCAGCTGGGTTCTTGAAAGCAGAAGTAATGAAGGAGGTCGTTTCTGCGACAACCCTGCCTGTTTGTTCTCGCGGTGTCTCTCTGCAATTACAAAACATGGAGGAAATGTCACAGAGGCTGCAAAAGAAGAAGAGGTTTCAGGGTTTTTACTTTAGTTCAGCCAATTAAGCCCTTGGCAGACCACAGTTGTCTCCCAGTCCCAGCGGTCTTTACTACAAGCTTGTTTGGATATCGGCTATTTGCACAGAATGTTCATCCCAGAGTAGTCTGCTCTGCTAAGGTTTATTTCTTAATTTCTTTCTACAACCCGATATTTAGGGTAGGGTAGGGCCTAAAATGTATGCTGATTAGTCGGGCCGGGTAGGGCCTCGGGCTCAATGAAAAAAGAAAATATATATTTTTATTATTTTATTACTTTTACTCTGTGATAGAGTTCTCACATTCTTCCCAAACCTGACCATACCCGACCCGACACGACGGCCTAAAATGTATGCTAACTAGTCGGGCCGGGTAGGGCCTCAGGCCGGCCCAGTTAGGGGCCCGTTAGGGCCGGGCCTTCATTTTCAGGCCCGTTGAGAACTCTAATCTTGATATACCGATTTATGTGAGTTTAGGACACAAGAGTGGTAGCAAAAAGTACAACATGTGAGTACTTTTTCCACCACTGATACAGTGCTTACTGCTTACAAAACTAAATATTCCATTTAAGGCTACACACTTTCCGCTTTTGGCAGACGACAGTCCATCTGGTGACTGTGAATATGAACTATTCCTCTCACTAAACGGGCCAAGTGGGATTATTTCATTATGATCATTATGGAAGCCGAGCCATTAGAGCAAACAGAACATTATGTGGTCTCATGCATCCTTATGACTACGGTATAATTAATTATAAATCGTTTCAGGCCATAAGAGATGGACTGGTTAACCATTAAGCACCATATACTGTACTTCATGGCAACACAATGTGTAGATACCGGTATGTTATTTCATAATGTTTTCAACATATTTTAAATCTATTCATGATACATGTATCCTTCATAATTGATTCTGGATTCAATGGGGGAAAAAAAAGATTTGATAACCACAAAAAAAGAAAACAAAAATGTTTTTTTTTTTTTTTTTACATTTTTTGAAAATGTTCCCTCATGTAGGCAAATGTGCCATGCTCAAAATAGGGACTCCAGGTTGAAAGAGGTTATGAACTTTCAGCACTATATACAGTCTGTCAGTGTGTTTGTATTGTTCTTTTTCATACAGTATGCTCAGTTTGGTTTGAATGTATGGGTTTTGTTGTAGATGTGGAAACAGCAGATGTAAATTGAAAAGACACACTTCTCTTTTTACTTCCATGGGAGACTCTATATGTAACTATCAAATGTCATCAAGTGTGTCATTCATCTTTCTTTCTGAACATAACAGTAATACGAATCATGTATTATTAACAACTGTTTGAAGCGTAGATCATCATTCATATCATATGTGATTATATTACAACATGTCACGTGTGTATAGTGTGACCTTGTGTTGCCTGCACTCAAAGATGTGTGTCTGAGACGCTGAGGAAGGCCGATAGGCCGAAACGTTGCCGTTTCTCTGGTGAGACTGCTGCAGTGGATTTGTTTTGTCACTTCGAGAAGATCGTATAGCGTAGCAGGCTTGTGCCCAGGGCTGCAAACCTATAGCATCTGTCTAAACAACATTCTATCTAAGTAATATTAACATTTTGTGGTCAAGAAAAACAAGTCTAAATAACAAAAACGAGAACAAGTAACCAACATATCATCTGCAGAGTGAAGGGATACAAGGAGAGAGGAATAGGGCTAGGCGGTGAGGGGGAGCCTGAAGAGGTGAGTTCTCAGACTGCTGTGGCAAAGTGGGAGTAAGTCTGCAGTCTACCTCTGACTGCAAGGGGAAGTTTATTCCACATTTTGGGAGTGTGTGGAGGGTTGGCCAGGGTGTTTTAGGGAAGGCTTCAAGGCTTTTTAGAACAGCAGATCTAAGTGATCAGGAATGGGTGTGGGGTTGAATCCTGTCCTGAAAGTAAGAGGGTGCCATGCCTTTGATTGTCCTGTACAATTTTCAATTTTGGCATTTAGCATATACTCTTATCCAGAGAAACTATCCCAAGTGTTAGATTGGAAGAAGCAGAATAAACATGAAGAGTCTCATAAGAGTGTATAGAGACAACAGGTGTGTTGTACTGGGTGTGGGCAGCAGCAGCAGATGTGAACATTTTGGGGAGGTTGAAGACCAGGCGTGCTGCGTGATCATTTGGAGGGGCTTCAGTGAGCACTGAGCATGCCGGGAGGCCAGTATGGAGAGAGTTGCAACGGTCAATCACATGGAGATGACTGAGGCCTGATATGGAGCTGTGCAGACTCTTTACTGAAGAAGGGAGATCCTTTGTATCTTATCTGTCCTTTTTATGGTGTGTGTGTGTGTGTGTGTGTGTGTGTGTGTGTGTGTGTGTGTGTGTGTGTGTGTGTGTGTGTGTGTGTGTGTGTGTGTGTGTGTGTGTGTGTGTGTGTGTGTGTGTGTGTGTGTGTGTGTGTTCTCATAAACCACTGATGACACTGCCAGTAGGTAAAGGAAGTAAATGCCTGAATCTACATGAAACAATGGACAGAAACATGAACATACTATGGTCAAGAAAGTAAATATCTGAATCGACATGAAACAATGGACAAAAACATTTCACTATAGGCCCGGGAATGCAATATTTTAATTTCTGTTGGCACAGTTGGCCTATTCCGTGGCCACATGCAGGTCTCTGGTGCCACCTGCTGTTCACAATCCCAAACTCTGATCCCAGGAGAGAACAGAGACTGGGGAAATTCACCCAATCAGTGTGCATGAGAAGCCATTCTCCTCAGGAAATTAGCATGGCCTGTGTTGACTTTCTCTGGCTCCTTCTATGAGCTCAGACCAGACCAGAGAGAATTATGAAAAAAGTGTATAATTTCTTTCATAACTATAACTATGTTACTTATGTTCGCTGACCAGGGTCCTGAACCAGAGTGACCGAGTTACAGGTTCTTCAGCATTCTAAATACCAGCTCTGTGGCATAGTGGTTAGAGTGTCCGCCCTGAGACTGGGAGATTGGGGTTCGATCCCTGGCTGGCTCATACCAAAGACTAAAAAAATGGGACCCAGTGCCTCCCTGCTTGGCACTCAGTATCAAGGGTTGGGGTCCCTGTGACAATGTGCGACATACTAGCTGCCAGGGGGTGTTGCTGTAGCTGCCTTACGCTACAGAAACAGGAGATAGGCTCCTTCCCTATGGGCCTCTTGACTCGGCAATGCTTACCTGCAGTTAGAGAACTGCATTCTAAGCCTGAAACTGGATAGTTAGGTGCCTGACAGTGCAGTTACAAGCATTAGGATTAGAATAAGGGTCAGGGTTTGAGATAGGCTATGTTCTAGAAATAGGAATAGATTACATTTGAATGAATGAATGATGTCCTATGTGTGTTAACTTGTTTTATTTACTTCCCTGCCAAAGGAAGGAATCCTTCTAATATTTCTGATGATTATATGAAACACGAGGACATCAAATGAAACAAGAGTGTGTTCTAATGACTGTTGGCATGAGAAAACATACGTTTACATTGCCAAACCAAGTGTCAAAATATAAAATGAGGAACGTATGTGCAGTTTGAGGGGGCACAGCATTGTGTAAACAGAGCTATAAGGCCACACACACACACACACACACACACACACACACACACACACACACACACACACACACACACACACACACACACACACACACACACACACACACACACGCAACACACATGTCTCTTCTAAGTCCCACAGCGTTGCCCAAGACAAGGAAAGGAGAAGAAGGAGCGGGTCCCTCTAAGTATAAATAGTTTCTGCAGGCTGCTTCACGTGCACAACCATCATGAAGATATGTGGGCTTCACATGAGCTTCCGCAAAGGTAATGAGGGCATTTGGTTATAAGGATTTGAAATAGCTCCCTAATGGCAGAATACATTTAGAGGAATGTTTGAATTTGTGTCCTTTGATGTTGCTGAGATGTTGTGTTTCTGTGCATTTTGTAGCTCTGTTCCTCGCTCTGCTCGTGCTAATGAGGTTGGAGGCGGGTTCGGCTCAGCTCTCCGCTCCAGCACGCGTGACAGCAGGAGTAGGGGGTTCTGTGACAATCTCCTGCAACTATGAGCCTGACTACAGGGACTCCGAAAAGTACTGGTGCAAGGGAGTCACCTTCAACTTTTGTGAGGTAATCTATCCATTTATATCATTTTCATTTAGCGGACGCTCTTAAATGCCAGTCCACCAAATGCAACTCCTTGCAACATCGCAACTCCCTGCAACATGCAGCTCCTTGCAAATGCTTGCAACATGCAACTACTTGCAACTAGTCGCAACCGTTATGTCCAATGGCAGTTGCAAGGAGTTGCATCTATCTGTCTGTCTGCCTACCTGTCTGTCTATCTGGCGGGTGTAAGGATATGAAAAATGAATTTGCAATGATCTACTATATCGATATGCATCTATCTATTTATCTTATCTTATCTAGGAGGTGGTGCTCACCACAGAGCCGAGACAAAGAGACAGGAGCTCGATCACAGAAGATAAGGACGCGGGGGTCTTCATCGTAGGGATGACTTCACTCCGGCATAGTGACGAGGGCCAGTACTGGTGTGGCATCACCAGAACGGGCTCCGACAGATTCGCTAGCGTTTACCTGCAGATCCAAGACACAGGTAATCTAGTTGAAACACATTCAAGCCGGCCACGTAAGCCATGTAAAACAAAAGAAGTTACACAAATTTTTCACAAACTCTCACTCATTTTAATATATTATATGGCAGCTCTAGACAGTAGAATCTCACCATATGTTGTTATGTGAGCTTGTAGATCGTCTATAATAGCCAAAAGTGGTTGACAAGAGGTTGAGGTCTCCAACTCTCCACTGTGTGATTATGAAAACACAACGTTAGCAATCTGCCATGCATAACACAATCAAATGAATGGCCAAAAGATGTTGGCTTTGTTTTTAATGCAATACTGTATGTCTTTTATTCACACAGTGACAACTACCATGATCGCAACAACCGATTCATCTGTCATAGATTCACCGAAAGCAGTTGCGTCCTCTTCTGGCACAAATAAATCTGACATGGGGTGAGTAGATGTCTAATGTCAAAAAAGACAACAGAAGCGCTGTATTGGGGCGCCCGGTGGCCTACTGGTCTAAGCGCATACCATATAGGCATTGATGCCTGGCGGCGTCGCCGGTTCGATTCCCGATCCGGACGACCTTTGCCGCATGTCTCTCCCCATCTCTCCCCCAATTTCCTGTCAGCCTACTGTCCTATCAATAAAGGCATAAAAGCCCAAAAACAAATCTTAAAAAAAAAAAAAAAGAAGCGCTGTATTGATAAAACTGTAATAACTTAACTCTCCACCAACTAAAAATAAAGTGAATTAATAAATACGCGTATGAACAAAATAACCAATGTAAGATTAATCATATATTATTTGTTTTTTCCTTTTAGGACAAACGGTTGGTGGGCCACTCTGCGCTGGATCCTATTTATCATAATGTTGCTTTGTTTTGCATTGACATTTGACTATGTTGTGTGGTTGAAGAATAATATGAAGGAAAATGAGAACAATACAAGACCATCAATCATCTTTTTTATCTATAATGTAAGAAGTCAGTATAGCCATTTGCAACATGAATAAAGACATTTTATAGATTTGTGTTTGGGCCGTGTGGTGTAGTGGTTAGTGCAGATGCCCTTCATGCTAAAGGTGAGGTTCAAACCCTGCCTAGGCCAATGTCAACAAGGGGGAAAAGACGACAGCCACCTCATGGCCTCCCTAAGTAACAAGAAATCTATCGACAACCAATCATCAAGGACAATGATACACGAAAGAAGAAGAAGATTTGTGTATAACTAGTAACTGGTTATTTCTATGTTAGGTTGTTTGCTCTTTGTTCAATCTGAATTAAAAGTGGTCCTCAATGAGACAGCAGTATCAGACGTTCAACTAATAAGTCCACAATTATTTCATGCATATTTGTGATATTTTCATGTAACAACCGTTAAAAAATAAACTCTGTTGATTCCATATTGGTGTTTATATTATATTTTGTTCTCATCAATATAGCTCAACTATTGGTTGTAGTAGGTTAGCATTTCAGTCACCTTTGAGATGATGGGTAAGATGGACATGGGTCCACAGAGAGTCCACAGATTGCAGGATCATCAAATTGGTGTATGGGGATAGCTTTATGTTAAATAAAGCTGAGTTCCTACCCTACAGCACATTTCCATTGATAAAAGAGTTAAATATGTGTGTCACTGACTGTCAACAATTTGACAACATCAGATCCCTTTAAAGCTCTAAATGAACAGTCATATCCTAATGTTGTAAGCCTAGTATACTATCTTCAATTAACCCATTAACACCTGGAACAACACATTATTACACATTATTTCTTGCAAACTCTGTTTGCCTGTGTCCATTTATGCCCATATATGGAGATATCTGTATTCTGTATCTGTCTGTCTGTGTCCATTTTATGCCCATATATGGAGATCTCTGATATCTGTCTGTCTGCGTCCATTTTATACCCATATATGGAGATCTCTGTAGGACCCGTTTTGACCATTGTTTGCCTGTGTCCATTTATGCCCATATGGAGTTATCTGTCTGTCTGCATCCATTTTATGCCCATATATGGAGATCTCTGTAGGACCCGTTTTGATCATCTGTTTGAAAAAACTCCCATATACCTACTGGGTGAAATACAACAATGTGCAAACACAGCAGCAAGAACAGTTTTCATAAAAGAAGGCTAGAGACTGGAACACAACCACAAAAATAAAGTGGTTCCTGTGTAAATAAGCCGTAAAGCCTACTAGATCTCCTTTTAGTTGACCTTGTACTAGTGATTTGTGCTGTCATGAAACTGTACCTTTTTCTATTGCAAACTGCTAATAAACTCTTCAATCAATCATAAAAATAAAATAAAAAAATCACACCCGTGTGAAGTGGAGCTGTGTGTGTGTGTGTGTGTGTGTGTGTGTGTGTGTGTGTGTGTGGATCATGTGTACCGATTTTTGTGACATTTGAAGAAAATATGTAGGAAAAGGAGCAAAAAGTGTGTTTTGGAGAAAATTCAAGATGGCGGAAAATCTATCATGGCGCAAATGGGCGTGGCCTATATGGGGAGATGCGTCATGACCCAAGGAATCCAGGGAAAAAATATTTTTAATTTTCCGACCTACGGTTCAAGAGTTACAGGCCAAAACGTAAAGTGGGGTGTTATGGCGCCACCATGCGGCCAAATGACACAATTATTTTTTATTTAATCCTTGAAATCATTATGAACCTCCTCTCCAAGTCTTGAAACTCTAGCCCCTATGGTTTGCGAGAGACAAATAATTGAATGAGAGTTTTTGCGATTCCCATTATAAGTCAATGGGGAAAATTAATTCACTAATAAATTAATATCAATTAAACTATTGAACCTTTCTCTTAGCAAGTTACTAGCCCACGATTCCCGAGTAAGCCGGTCGATTTGACATATGGCGCGAGTGTGTGGTGGCAAAACTGTGGGACTAGTAGCGTGCCGAAGTTTAGGAAGTTCAGGCTACATACAGACACACAGACAGACACACAGACACACAGACAGACCCACACGGCCACGTATAGGGAGCCTGTGCTTCACACAGCTCCAAAAAACACACTCCTTTGAATTGAATTTAACTGAATTTACGCTTTTCAGACTACAGGGGGCAGTGCTGTGCCCAGGCGCCTCTGTGATCTGCCGGAAATGAACGACAAGAAGTAGAGATGGGATTTATGGTTCTTTGAAGTGAGCCAGATCTCTGGAATCCGTTCCTTAAGAGCCGTTCAAAAGACTGGCTAATTTTAATTTTTTGATTATGAATTTATGATTACAAATTAGGCTACCTAAACCCTATATACATTTCTGCCATATTTACATTTCTGCCATTTGAAAATAGCCGATCTACAAGCTCACAATGCGTCGCGCGTTGCGACGCATTGTAAGCTTGTAGATCGGCTATTTTCTGCTTGTAGATCTGCTTGTAGATCTGCTATTTTCTAATGATTTTTCTACATTTTATTCATTGGAAAACTTGTGAAATGGGACATTCTGTATAATGAGTACCTTCTACTATTGGTACATTAATTTTGATACCAATACTTGTGTAGCGTACTTTACATTTTGAATTCCAAACTTCAACTTGTGGCAGAGTATATCAACATGATACTTTTACTTGAGTAGAGAATTTGAGTACTTTTTACACACTGTTCTGCACTTCTGTTCATTAGAAAGGAACGGCTCCCAGTCTGCGAACCGGATCCCATCGTTCATTTCAAGCCGTTCAAAAGACTCGATTCGTTCGCGAACGTCCCACCTCTAGAGTGTGGAGGTTGACGTCACCGCCTCAATAAGCTACTGCTGCTGCTGCCAACGCCCGGCTAAAGAAAAAATAAAACAACACATCATCAGGTACTGTAAACTGTATGATCAACATAACATAGCGTCAAAACTACTCCTACAGTTAATACACCCTCTTATTTACAATGCGTGTTAGCCGGGGGTTCACATAATAAAGACTCAACGGTTGTATAGTCAGCAATGCTCGGGCTGGGTTGATGTTAAAAAACTGTCTTTAGCTACAGTAGTTAGCTAGCATTAGCTTATAATCACTGTGAAGATGATGATGAAGATTGTGATTTGGATCGTGTGATTTATTTATGTATTGATTGATCCATTCATTAATTGCTTGGCTTGAAAAGGCAGCTACTGGTTGGTTAGCAAACATTAGATGTGACAGCAGAGCAGCAGTGATGGATGGATGTGTTGTGACAATCACAGTCTGTCCACTGTCTGTGCCAGTCATTTTACACCAGTAATCAATACATAATCACATCTCTCAGACGAGCACAGAGAGACACTCTTTAATTGTAGCTACAGTAACATCTGCTTGTGGTGGTGAGGATGCATTTTAGTCACCATGATGCTAACCTCCACTTCTCTGGAACAAACTGCCTGAAACTACATGTTATAATCTGGTCAAAGCAGCCTGCTTATTTTCACAGGCCTTTAGAGTGTGTGTGTGTGTGTGTGTGTGTGTGTGTCTGTGTGTGTGTGTGTGTGTGTGTGTGTGTGTGTGTGTGTGTGTGTGTGAGTGTGAGAGAGAGATTTATTTGTTGGGTGGGGTCCTAAAGTGCTGCATTTTGTGAATGTGTTGATTAATGCAAACTGTGTCGATCACTACTAGTTAAAACCCCACGATTAGACTTGATAACGATTACTGTGATTTATAATGTGATTATTTTCAGCAAATTATATTTCTTAAGTCGTATACAAATAAATATGATGGATGTTGTTTTTTAAACTGTAGTTTGTATGTTAATACTGCAATGTATAAAACTGTTGCAAGTAGAAGTCTGGAAGTAGTACAAGTACAAAAGTATTGGCATCATAATGTACGTAAAGAAACAAAAGTAAAAGTACTCACCCTGCAGAATGTCCCATTTCATGTTAGATTTACAAGCTTGTAGATCAGCTATTTTCAAATGGCTTTAATTTAATAATCTAAATGTACAAAGTAACTAAAGTTTACTATTAATTGTAGTGCAGTAAAAGTGCAATATTTGCTTCTGAGATGTAGTGGAGTTGAAACCGTATTGGAAATTGGAATTACTCAAGAAAAGTACAAATCTCAAAATTGTTAAGTACAGTACTTACGTAAATCTATTTAGTTACTTTCCACCACTGGACAAAACAAAAGAAAAAGATCCAAGGTTTCTGACCGACAGCAATGAGATGTAGTGTTTGTTTATGACAGCAAATTTGGATTTAGTTTTAGTCATAGTCTTTTGAATAACATGTAATTTAATTTTAGTCATAATTTAGTCACCTGAAAAGTTTTAGTTTCAGTCAAATTTTAGTCGACTAAATCTACAGTTGATTTAGTCAACTGAAATGTAATTTGGCGGGCCTTGATGGCATCGTAATGACGCTACACCTCAAAACCAACCAAACATAAAATGACTTTCTCCTCCACTACTCCCTCCCTAACGTTTTTGTCTAGTTTTTATTTTGTTGACGAAATTGTCAATATATTTAGTCTTAGTTTTAGTCATCACAGCTTAGTTTTTAATTAGTTTTCGTCAGTTGAAAAACATTTTTCGTCATAGTTTTAGTCAACAAAATCAACAATGATGAGATGTCACTTGACTCAGCTTGATGGCAATGGCTTGTCAAACATGATGGCAAGAGTGTGTGTGTGTGTGTGTGTGTGTGTGTGTGTGTGTGTGTGTGTGTGTGTGTGTGTGTGTGTGTGTGTGTGTGTGTGTGTGTGTGTGTGTGTGTGTGTGTGTGTGTGTGTGTGTGTGTTCTCCTTCAGGTCTCGTAAACGCAGACATGCAGACTATCAAATGTGTTGTGGTCGGAGACGGAGCCGTGGGAAAGACCTGTCTATTGATTTCATACACCACCAACAAATTCCCCTCTGAATATGTACCAACAGTGAGTAAACCAAACGTCACTTCGCATTCAAAAATACGCCATAAAAAAACCTCAAGAAATGACTTATTTTCTATCAATAGACCATATTCACACAGCGGCCATCTTGGATTGCGTCACCACATGGGGTGGCAACATGTCTGAGCCTGCATTACAAACCATTGTAAACAATGGGGCGATGGTCCCAAAATATGCGTTCTGTTCCACCAATTTATTTTGACCAAATTGACAAATGGTCAGATGACAAAGTCAACATCCCCAAAAGGGATTCAAAAGAAGGGCTAGAATAACTGGATTGAAGGGTACATCCATGATATTCAAGGTAAGTTAAGTTGCTATGTTACAGTGTACAAAGACTCGCTATCTGTGCAGTGCTTACTCTGCCGTCATATTAATTATTTGTTAAGATTGATTCATGATTAATATGGAAACACCATGATTCAGTAAGTTAATATGACAGTGGAGCAAGCACTGCACAGATACTGTAGCAAGTCTTTGTACATAGTAATGTTGCTCAATCTAACTTACCTTGAATGTACTCTTCAATCCACTTACTCTAGCCCTTCTTCTGAATCCTTCTGGGGATGTTGACGTTGTCATCTACCCATTTGTCGATTTGGTCAAAAGAAATTGATGGAACAGAAATTATATTGGTTTGTAATGCAGGCTCAGGCGTGTTACCACCCCATGTGGTGACGCAATACAAGATGGCCGAGGTGTGAATATGGTTTATTACACACAGTGATACCCCATGAATTCAAGGCTTCAAGGGGTGTGTAGTTGATAGAAAAGAAGTCCTTTTTGGGGGGAACTACTCCTTTAACATGTATTTTAATTAACTGCAGAGTTTAGTGAGTGAACGTTAGTGTTAACTGTCATTTCTTCTTTGTCATTGTGTGAATGCAGGTGTTTGATAACTATGCAGTAACTGTAATGATTGGGGGTGAACCCTACACCCTAGGATTATTTGACACAGCAGGTAAGACTCTTTTGTCACGTCGTCTTCTTCTTAATTCACACCAGAGATGCCCACAGGTCTTTGAGCTCGAGTCCGAGTCGAGTCTAGAGTCTTTGAGGGGCGAGTCCGAGTCTGTATACCCCGAGTGAAATTAATGCACAACACCTTGTGAGCTTATTAGATCGGGCTACCTTCATACGACGAAGTATAACACAGGCTTTAACCACTTTCAATCCGGTGTCATTCCAAAAGAAATGTAAAAAGAAAAAAATATTTTTTATTTTAAACAAAATAAAAATGCCTAAATCAGTCTAAATGTAAATCAGACATACAAGCTCACAATGGTCGCAATGTGCTTGTAGATTGGCTATTTCCACTATTCATCGTTGCCACAAAGTATATCGTCACTGTCGGGCAGAAACCTCGTATCTCCAAGTTTCAAATTTGTAAATTTCTTCGCAAAGCAAAGCCCTGCTTCATCACACAAAGCCGTCGCACAAAAGTAGTGAAAACAGCTGATCTACAAGCACACAACGCCTCGCACCGCGAGGCGTTGTGTGCTTGTAGATCGGCTGTTTTCACTAGTTTAAATCATTTTAAAAATGATAAATACAAAACAACCGGTTTTGGACATACAAGGTTTCCACCCGACATGTATTGATTTTAGAACTATTCAGTCAGAGTGTGTGATGTTGTTGTTGCTGTTCTGTGTGCAGGTCAGGAGGACTACGACAGGTTACGACCACTGAGCTATCCTCAGACAGACGTGTTCCTGGTCTGCTTCTCCGTGGTTTCCCCCTCCTCCTTTGAGAACGTCAAAGAGAAGGTTAGTCCATTCTGCTCCTCCTCCAGGCTATTAAAACCTGTTAACACCTGGGGCAGGTTCTATAAGCAGGCGTTGGCACTAAGGCTTGCCCACCTGCCCCCGGCAGGTAAATGAAACTTTCGGGCAGGTGAAGATTGCTTTCAGGTTGACCGACCAGGCAAGTGCTCATTTGAGAGGGGACACAACAGTCAGCAGATATCTGTCTAAACACCTGAACGTGCATGGCCAGAGCTCTGTCTTCTGGTCTGCGGAATGTATAATAAGAGCACCGATTGCTGTTTTTATTGTTGCTACACTTAAAAAAAGTGTGAAACCATAGAAATATTCAATCATAGCTATGTAGGTATTTGGATTTGTAAGTATTGAGGTACAGTATGACATTTATATCGCACAGCCCCAGAAAGTAAAGAAATAATTATTATTATAGTATTGATTGAGCGGTAATTAAAATCTTACCTATCATTTTATAATGGACGATTTACTTTTCGGGCAAGTGGGCATGACCTTTGGGCAAGTAGATAATGACCTGTACTTGCCTGACGGGCAAATGCCTCTGAGACCTTAGTGTCAACCCCTGATAAGTGCCTTCTAAATCATTTTTTTTAATGATCAGAAATGGTAGATGTACAAGCTTGCAGCGCGGCACGAAGTGATGCGCTGTGATCTTGTATATTTGCTATTTTTTAATAGCCAATGCTAAAATCTTAAAATGACACGATCCTTTGCTGGTTTTAATGGGTTAACCAACATGAAACCAGTTACCTAGCGTCCATGTTGGGCTGAACATTGAACAAAAATATCATGATAGTTGATTAATATGTCAATTCTTCTATAGATTATTAAATATGATTAATTTTTACTCCAAATTATGCTAAAATAAGGTAATTAAGTTTTAAATGGCAATGGTAAATGCTCAAGTTATCTGAACCGAGACAGAGAGACAGCAGTCAAAAACATACCTTTTAATTGTATTAAATCTAACAAAGACGTGCCTTCACATTTTGGTTGTAAATGGCTTATTAAATATCTGTTTTAGTAATGTTACTCATCACTAAACCTGTTGTTTAAGTAGAACAATCAATTATCGATTACATTTCTTATTGTGTCATGCCTAAAATAATGATGTTAATCTTAGATTAATTGTGATAGTGCCTGTTCCATCAGTTCACTCCAATCGTCTGTCCCTTTAAGCGGCTGCCCATCCAGATGTTTGATGATTAACCTGCCTTGCTGATGCTGCTTAACTCAGTCAGAACGGCTACACATTATTGTGTATCATTATTTTATGCTTTAACTATTGAAAAACAGCAGATATACAAGCTCACAGCGCGGCACCGAGTGCCGCGCTGCGAGCTTGTAGATCTGCTATTTTTGAAAAATCGCGAAAATTTGAATTTTGGCCCGATTCTATAAGTGTCTTTTGAATCCTTCTAAGATTCTTTGAAAAAAACCTATGTTTCTACAGTATGTCAGCAATCTGGCTATAGCCATCGTCAAAGAAAAGGTCCTTTTCACTTAACTGGAGCTCAGTTAGTCTGTTCTTGAGAGAATACTATGTCAGTGGTTCTCAAACCTTTTCACGTGAAGGACCCCCAAAAAGATATTTATTTGGCCACGGACCCCCATCTCAAAATATTTAGTTCCAGGGACCACCCAGAAGCAAAATTTTATTTACAAACGTTCGCTTTGAAAATCCATATATTCAAAGATTTGCCCACATTTTCACGACTTTTTCAAAAATAGCAGATCTACGAGCTCGCAGCGCCGCACTCGGTGCCGCGCTGTGAGCTTGTATATCTGCTATTTTTCACTGGTTAAATCATTCAATAATTCTAGGCCTGAATGGGTTAATGTACCAACCGTCCTCTGTCAGATGTAAAAATAACTTGGTTCACAAGGGCATTAAAGATGAGCTGAAATGAAAAATATGTTTTTCACCCTTTTGGAGCAGATCCGTGGTCATATTGGGGACACAGATAAAAATAGGAGAATTTCCCTTTTTGTGTATTTTTTATATCAAAAGTCCAATCTGAATTGCTTCTCAAAACTACATTAGCAGGTACCAACCATTTACACCCCATACGTATCATGACCTGCACCTGTCAATCACTGTTCCACGCAGAGCTGTTAATCTTTATTCTAGACACTAGAGGGCAGTGTTGCATTTTTAATTTAGATGTTTGAGAGGCCAGAGATAGGCAATGCAGCAACAGAAACTCTATTCAGCATTGCCTTGTTAGAATCTTTTTACTGGGGCGCCCGCTGGCCTACTGGTCCAGGCACATACCACTTAGGTATTGCCACATAGGCATGGATGCCTGGTGGTGTCGCCGGTTCGATTCCCGATCCGGACGACCTTTGCCGCGTGTCACCCTGTCGGTCTACTATCTTATCGATAAAGGCATAAAAGCCCCAAAACGAATCTTTAGAATCTTTTTACTGAGTGAGGTAGCCTCCAGGTGGGTCATGGTTCTGTCCATGCCCAGGATGAGCGCTCATAGCCGGGTAAATGACGTGCAGCTGTACGGTGCTTGGAGGTTGAAATGATCCATGCCGTTCAACCCTGTCCACATCGCTGTGACTGGCTGAGGTGCGTTCGGCTACAGTTTCAGTAGGAAATGCACCACGAATACGGGAATGCAATACTCTCAACAATAGCATTTAACCCATTTAGGCCTAGAATTATTGAATGCTTTAACTATTGAGTCGTGAAAATGCGTGCAAATCTTTGAATATATTTATTTTCAAAGCGAACGTTTGTAACTCAAATGTTGCTTCTGGGGGGGGGGGGGGGGGGGGGGTCCCTGGAACTAAATATTTTGAGATGCGGGTCTGTGGCCAAATAAATATCATTTTGGGGGTCCTTCATATGAAAAGGTTTGTGAACCACTGACATAGTCTCTCAAGAACAGACTAACTGAGCTCCAGTTGAAGTGAAAAGGACCTTTTCTTTGACGATGGCTAGCCAGATTGCTGACATAGAAACATAGGTTTTTCAAAAGAATCGCAGAAGGATTCAAAAGACACTTATAGAATCGGGTCAAAATTGTCATTTTCAAGATCTTTTCAAAAATAGCACTCGGTGCCGCGCTGTGAGCTTGTATACCTGCTAATTTTCAATAGTTAAAGCATACAATAATGATACCCAATAATGTGTACCCGTTCTAAATGGATTAAAGCTGCACTATATGTTTCCGTTCTAGCCTGGATTTGAACCCGGGTCTCCTGCACAAGTGCTGACATTTATACGACTGAGCCTGCCTGCTTACCTGGGAAATAGTATTTTTGATCTTCAGTTTGTCAAACCAGAAAACACAGGATTGCGTCCAACGGTCCAACTCAGACACAGGATCTTAATGTCTCAATAGAATAGCAGGGAGACCAAATTCAACCACCAGAATTGTATCCTTGTAACTCAATCTACCATTCGGATAACATTTATTTATTTTGAGATTTAACTAGAAGATAAGCCCCTTGAGATGCAGCATCTAGTTTTCGAGGGGGACCTAACAACATAATAACATCACAATAACGATAGAATACAATAACATTTTATTCACTGAAATAATTCACTGAATAAGGTGCCCTCCACACTAGGCGCGATTGCCGTCAGGACTGCCGCTAGGATCAGCGGTGGCCGCACCGCGGTGAGACACAAACATACTTGCTCAGTGAGTAAACGGCGCGCGGTATTTCACAAAGATGAACACAATCCGTCTCTCACCACCCGCGTACGCATGCACAAACGAGCACGCTCGCGGTGGATTTCACGTTTTGGGGCGGCCTCGCCGCCCCAAAACTTCGCTGCGCGGCCGAAAAAGCCGCCCACCTCTCATTGAAAATGAATTGCTAGGAGGCGGTGACCGCGCGTAGTGTGGAACCACCTTAAGTCTTTAAGTCCAAGAACTTCTGTGTTTAGTATGGATGAAAGATCAAAAGCAGACTACCGATACTACTATGTTTTATTTTATTTTGTTATGGGAACAGTCCAGCTTTTGCCACAATCGTCTTTACCCATCAGAGATCGGACTATGATTAAATCCTCTTTTTTCCCCTTGTGTCTTCCAACAGTGGGTCCCTGAAATAACTCACCACTGTCCCAAGACCCCCTTCCTGCTGGTAGGAACCCAGATAGACCTGCGGGATGACCCCTCCACGGTGGAGAAGCTGGCCAAGAACAAACAGAAACCCATCACCCCCGAGACGGCAGAGAAGCTGGCCCGGGACCTCAAGGCTGTCAAATACGTGGAGTGTTCAGCTCTGACACAGGTAAGACCTTAAGTTGAATCACATTTGACATTGTTGGTGAGGGACGTGTATGTCATGAATGTTAGAGTAGTGTTTCCCCACCTTTTTTCTGCATGGGCAAACTTTTCATGTCCCAAGAATCCATGGGCACACCAACATAATACGAGGGTGTAAATATTGTCACTGTTGGGAAGAAACCTTGTATCTCTAAGTTTCAAATTTGTATGTTTCTTCGCAAAGTAAAGCCCTGCTTCATCATACAAGGCTGTTGCACAACAGTAGTGAAAACAGCAGATCTGCAAGCACACAACGCCTCGCACCGCGAGGCGTTGTGTGCTTGTAGATCGGCTGTTTTCACTAGTTAAAGAGATATTACACTTTCAAAAAACTTTTGGTCATTGTATGGTCTAATCAGGCTTGTATGAACACCCTGAACAGTTTTTAATTTGCTTCATTCAGTATTTAGATATTTGATGTAAATGTTACCAGCTCCAACACGCCCAGGCCCTCTCCACATACACACCCATTGTAACTTCAAACTCCATTTTAACCATGATAGATTCATCAAAAACACCCATTATTTTTTCTGGTGACTCATAATACCCTCCTAATACGTGAGCAGACCGTGTTTTTTCAATAACTTTTTTCTTTTATTTTTAATAATTCTTTGGGAAAATGGAAAACATTAAATACAATAATATTTTATTGAAAATAAATGAAAAAGGTTATTGAAAAAACACGGTCTGCTCACGTATTAGGAGGGTATTATGAGTCACCAGAAAAAAAAATGGGTGTTTTTAATGAATCTATCATGGTTAAAATGGAGTTTGAAGTTACAATGGGTGTGTATGTGGAGAGGGCCTGGGCGTGTTGGAGCTGGTAACATTTACATCAAATATCTAAATACTGAATGAAGCAAATTAAAAACTGTTCAGGGTGTTCATACAAGCCTGATTAGACCATACAATGACCAAAAGTTTTTTGAAAGTGTAATATCCCTTTAAAATCATTTTTTAAATTATAAATACAATACTGGCTTTCAAACAGTTTCAAGGGGCACACCAAAGGTCCCCAGGGACAGAGGTTGAGAAACACTGTGTTAGATAGTAGGGCTGGGCAATATATTGATATTATATCGATATTGTGATTAGACTACATAGGGATTTTGGATATCATAATATTGTGACATACTGTAGGTGTTGTCTTTTGCTGGTTTTAATAACTTTAATAACCCTTTTTATACTTAGAAATGTTAAAAGAAAGAGAGAAATAGCTGATGTACAAGTTCACAAAGCATCGCAATACCATGTGTTGTGAGCTTGTGTTTTAGCTAGTTTTTTTTCCACAATATTTGCGACCGTCAGGTCGCAGTTTAGTATCAAAACCTCCACCGGCCGTCCGTCCGTCGGTCGGTCACACGTCACACGTCACACCTTTGCCCTGCTCATATCTCCGCATCAGTATGACATCACACTGCTTATGACATCACACCGTACACAAATTACCCTTATATAAGACCGGCATTATCTACCGACAGATTAGTAACAAGATGTCAAAATCGTCTAGGAAGGATGGTGTGAGTCATGCTGGCACATGCGGCAGGAGGAAGCTGGTGCAATCGACCCCTTGGCTTGTCGGGACCCCTGCCTACTAACGGGGTGGCAGGCTATCACCTCAGACTAGAACCCGTACGGGGTGGCCGACACCAGCCCATTGACAAGAGAGAGGCCTTGATGTCCCTTTACTCTTTGATGGGGTGGCCAGTTGACTAAGAGTTTCCGTTCGGGCCTTCTCGATATTGTACAGATTTCCACGGGAAATCTGGGGGTGGCTGTTACAAAGACCCTCACTCACCTTCACGTCATGTGGCTAGTCGTTAGGTAGCCATAGTTACACGTTGAAGGTTGAATCTCCAGATATGGAGATAACCAACACATCCCTCCATATATGGAGATAACCGACGAATCTCACTAAGTCTGACCTCACAAGCCCCATATTTGGACACGAACAACATATAACTCCATATATAGAGACATAGCTGCTGACATCAGTATGACATCACACTGCTGACATCAGTATGACATCACACCGTACACAAATGACCCTTATATACGGTATTTGGTCATAAATATCATGATATTTGATTTTGTCCATATCGCCCAGCCCTATTAGATAATTGCATTAATGCTGCAGCATACTTCTTGCACAAAATGACGTAGTTGTGGAGAAAACAAACAAACATTGAACTTCCGAAGTTCTTTTGGCAGTTCTTGCAGCTCCAAGTTATTCTAACTATCCAAAAAAGGAGCTCATGATAGAAACAAATGGTGGCAAAAATCAGCACTGTATTCAATGCATGGTCTAACATTCAGCACTCAAAGCGGAGCAGCACTGACTAAAGGACAATTTTGTCCGCAGGGAACTTGTTTGGTTCAAAACAAAATGATACTAAAACAACGTTCTGCTGAAGTATGCTGCCAGCTTAACCCTGCTAAAAGGATTTGGTGGCTGTCGGGGCGGGAAACCTTATCTCCATATTTTGCTATTTTGGAAAAGTATTTTGAAAAGTTTCACCTATAGTGACATGGTCAGCATAGGGACACCAGGTTGAAAAGGGGTTAGTTCTTGCTTTGGGTTTTATTTATATTCAACCAATGAAAAGTATTTTTACTTTTGACTAAATTAAAAGGATACAACCACATTTTATCCATTGGAACACATTTTTTACTTCTTTTCAATTTCGGTTGGACAAAAAAAAAGGTTTCCACCCGTCAGACACCGAACGGTTTGCTGTGGCTGTCTTCTTTGCTAACTCCTTTCCGACTTGGCCTCTAACTAACTCCAGTGTTGTTCACCCCATCTCCTCCTCCTTTTTTCTCCCACTGTAGCGGGGACTGAAGAACGTTTTCGATGAGGCTATCCTAGCCGCGTTAGAGCCCCCCGAAACTCAGAGAAAGAGAAAGTGCTGTCTGTTCTGATGTCTCCTTCAATCTCGCTTTTTGCCTCTTGTCTGCTGCTTATTTCACAGTAAAGAAATGTCTTTTTGTCAACCGAAATAATCACGATGGCCCCCGTCTGAAATGTATGCCTATTAACACTCCGCCATCTGTTCTGTGTCTGCTTTTTGTTTGAACTAGGCCTAATCTCAATTAGCCCATGCTGCCTTGTCCTTTATCATAACCGTGCCAATCTTTACTTTTCATCTCTCTGTTGTTCTCAATACCGGTTTAATTTATACTTTGTCACTTGATGATATAATGATGTGGAATTGTAGGGTACTTCATTTTTGTCGCGGGGAGTGTTGTGCAATGAAGTACAGCAGTGTTTCTCAAATTTCTAAATTTCAGGGTCTCCCCTTAACTCTGACAGTGTACAAATGGAACCAAATGAACCCGTCCATTTGTACACTGTCAGTACACTTGTATGGGTCAATTTAGACCCCGTAAAAGGAACCCACAGAGTCCCTGGAATCCACTTTGAGAACCACTGAAGTACAGTATGAATAAACGTTTACATTTGGGCGTGCATAGCAGAAGTATTTTTCATTTTTAAATTCTGTTATTGACTCAGTTATACTATTTTTGTTTGTGTCCTTGCAAAGCACCGGAAATAGCAGATCTACACGCTGGCCGTGAGCTTGTAGATTGGCATTTGTCAGTGCGTGACATAGCGCCGCAGATCTTGTAAATCTGCTATTTCACAATTAAGTATAAATCAAGCTTTATACTACATCCTGTCTGTATTTATTTATTTATAGATCCACTCTTGTTTTTCCTTATTGCCAGATCAAAGCTTTTCCATCAGCTCTTTGTCCTTATACAAACTAGTCGAACGTTATGGGGGTAATCTTGTTACTGTTAATTTGAATAAAGGGACATTCTGAGTCCTCGGCTCCAGTTCAAGTTGGAATTTTAATCTTACAATCTATTCCAGGGACGTGCTGGGAAAAGCGGGACAACTCCCGAACGGCTGATTCATTCCCGGACGGTCCATGCCGGCCATTAGGAAAAAATTAAACTGTTTGCACAAAAGTAAAAATTAAACTGTTTACACAAAAGTAGTGGAAACAGCAGATCTACAAGCACACAACGCCTCGCACCGCGAGGCGTTGTGTGCTTGTAGATCGGCTGTTTTCACTAGTATAAATCATTTTTAAAATGATAAATACAAAACAAACGGTTTTGGACATAAGGTTTCCACCCGACAACGACGAAATATAACTCATGTAATTGGCCCACTGGCTTGTCACTTGTCATGATCTGAAATGGCAAATCTTTGAGTAGCAGCAGCGCTATAGCGAGAGATCTCTCTCTATAGCGTGCAATGAGGGCCTCTACAACTCTTGGGCTGAATCAGGGGCCCAGCACGTCCCTGATCTATTCCCTGGCCCGTGTTTTGTCGATAATTTCCGAGCGGGTGGTTCTTGTTTTTTTGAATGTGAATGTTTTGTTTCCACAGAAAGGATTAAAGAATGTGTTTGATGAGGCCATACTGGCGGCACTGGAGCCCCCTGAACCTAAGAAAAGGCGTAGATGTGCACTTCTCTGAGTTTTCCCCACCAGCCCTGTCCCTCTACCGCCACCCCCTGTTTACCCCAATAACTACAGTAGACTGACACTATTGCAGGAGGCCAAGTGTTACTGTAAAAACCCCATTCCCACATAAGTCGGCGCGTCAAAAATAAACGGCGCGCCTCCTTATGGTAAGAGTTTGACACGGAAACGAACTAGCTGATGTGTTTGGCGTGACTTTGAACCGCAACTTTGCCGATTTCTAATCTGAATGCCGTCGTTTTGTTGTGAGAGGGGCACCCTGGCATGTGGCGCGTAACACTTGGGTTATACTTAGTTGTGTGTGTGGGCGTTGTGAATGCTGAAAATGGCTGATCTACAAGCTCACATTAAGTCACATCCGCTATGTGTGGCGACCTTGTAGATCTGCTATTTTAGGTGCACTCAGCTAAGTATAAATCATGTTTAATGCTTCCTAATGTGTTCTGTGTCCAAACAGAGCTCTGGTTACATGGCTGTCAATTGATATAGACTGTGCCGAAAAGCGCAATTTTACACATTTCTTCCACAACAGAATGGATTTGGATTCAGGTTAAAACAAATCTGGAAAGTTGCCCTTCAAGGGGCAGTATTTGACTGTTGAGATGAGAATTCCAGAATGGTATTTTAGTGACATGAACACTGGATACTAAAGATGTAACCGTTCACGAGTTGATATAACAATATACAAGTGTTGTACAAGCACACCACATTTGAGTGGGACTGCAGTATGTTTACAGTTATTCACTTAGTTGGGCGCCAAGGCCTGCTAACTTACACTAAAATATAGAGCCTGACCAATGCCACATTTTTGGGTCTTAGCCCAAATTTTTTAGTTTGACTAAAATTGTCAAAGTGAAAAAGAATTTGAAAAACTTGGATTTGATTAAAGTTTATATGGGACAAAATTGTACTAAATTGTAACTTTTAGACCAATGACACAAAGTCAAATAACGGTCAGACCGATATATTGGTTGGGTTCTACAATAATATACAGTAGATTTTATGTGGAAGCGCAAAACGCCCTGAAAAGGTATTTTTATCGAACCACTGTTGAAATGTTTATATTATCTTATATTTAATTGGCGGTGATTGATAGGAGTTCACGGCCCATGCTAAATGGCACGCAGACAAGATGAGTACAGTTCCAATAGAAAAGTGATGTATTTTATTTGACATCTATTGCTGCCTTTATTCAATGCCACACTGCATGCAATTACACTTTAAGTTTTATATTTGTATTGCATAAACATTCCTGACATTGAGGCCTTATTGCTCAGTGTTGTGTTCTTATATTTCCTATATTGGCAATATTCCATTAAAATAAGAGATTCACAAGCCTAGATAGGGTTTTGAAAATGATAAATGCCTGAAAGATCTGAAAGAAGGAATACAAATTGTTTCTTAAGTTTAAAATCAACACTATAAACTTAATATCGCCATAAAACATTAAAGTGGTTGACACTTAACACATTAAAGTGAACTCATTTAAATTCTAACTTTGAGAGGTGACGGTAAGCACAATATTACCTCTACATTGCCATGCAGGTTAGTTGGACATTTTAGAACTACTTCAATTAAACACAGATCAAGTCTTTTTTCTTTTTTTTACTGGTACTGTTTGAAAAAGTGTCTAATATCATTACCACCCAGTCTGTCCGTTTGAATAATTACTTTACTGAGAGAATAACCTTGTCACTTAATTCACTTGACATGTATTGATGCCGTTTTAAAATCACATCAATACGTGTCAACCATCCGTCGGTGAATTAATCAAATGAAGCTGAAAATCAAACGATTAAAAAACAATTTAAAATGACTGATGTATCTGAGGATTTGATTTGTGTTCCATTTTACTAAAGGTAAATTGTATTGTATCTTGCTTGTGATAAAATGTTACCATAAACCAGTATTATGAATAAATCATTGCTATTGTGTATATCCATTAAAAGATTTTCACCAACAAGCCAATTTATTTTTGAACAGAATCTCATGCATATCCACAAAGGTATAAACTGTTTATCATAAACTCATTCACACAGTTGATAGCTTGGTTGTTTTGCTACTATAGTTATGTTATCCGGAGGGTACTTTTACCTTGTAGTAGAATGATAAAACAATTTTAGAAAAGCATAGCCTACGCTTTATGCAGACGGTTTACATTAAATCAAAATGAACTTTTACAATAAAATACATGGCAGACAAGAGTGTATTGTTAATGTCTCTTGGGGAGTCAATTACAATGAAATGTGGGACAAAATGTTTGCCACCGGCTGTCTGTCAGTCACGTCACACTTTTCCCCTACTCATACCTCAGCCACCGTTGCCCCTATCCATGCCAAACTTTGCACACACTCCTTGGCTGCCAAACCACAACCACCCCTCATTTCTCACATGGCCCTCTTCTAGTGCCACCATCAGGCCGATTCTTGCAAAACACATTTTTGAATACTGCTCCTACAGATTTTGCCCTAAAATGAGCAAAGCGGTACACAGTATGTCTAGAGTCCTGGCATCAACATGTCCCATTTAGCGCCACCATCAGGCCGATTTTTACAAACACATTTTTGGACACTGTGCCTACAGATTTTGCACTAAAATCACACAAAGCGGTGTATACATGTGACCTGACGATCACTTATCTCCCGACTAGGGAGTCTTACTGGTATACATTACATTTTTTGAAAAATAAATTAAGAGGGTTTAACCAGACACAGACAACACATGTGCCCAGGGTTCCCACACATCTTTACCAATTCATTTCCAAAACCTTTCCAGAATATTTAACCCGATTTCCAGGACTATATAACAATAATTCAGCTCAATAACGAGTCGTTTACTCCTATGCGCAATGCCCAAAGACAGGTAGTGTATGCCAGTGGTTCTCAACCCCCGAAATAATCATATTTGAACCCTGATGAGCACTAAGAGTAGAGGAATTTTGTATAACACGGTTTTATTGTGAAAATAGCCGATCTACATGCTCACAACGCCTCGCAACGCGAGGCGTTGTGAGCATGTAGATCGGCTATTTTCACAATTTCTGCCTCTAATATTTCAGCGGTATTAACAAAATCAATAACCAAAGACAATACATAGCTATTTTTTCCAGGGCCTTCCAGGACCCTTGATCAATTCCAAAACTTTTCCAGTACTGGAAAATTATTTTTCTAATTTCAAAATATTTCCAGGAATTTCATGACCGTGCGAACCCTGTATGCCATATCACAATGTTACGATATACAAAATCGCAGATTTAGTCATATCATGATATTGATTATAATATATTGCCCAGCACTACAAGAGCCTGATGAAGCAATGGGTGGACAATTTGCTGACACAAACATAAATGACAAACCCATGAACCAAACTAACTTTATTGTGTAAAAAGTACAGAATTACATGAAAGATGAAAATATCAGGAGTCCCACACACAAAGTAGACATACTTTATGTCTGTGTCATGCCTTGCAGTTACAGTAGTATAAGCCAGTGGTTCTCAACCTCTTCAGGCCGCGACCCCAAATATAATCATATTTCAACTGGGGACCCACACCCTGACAAGCACTTGAAATTGTAGGAGTTGGCATTACATTTGGTTTGACTCGATCTGTTCCATTTCACAATTACTGCCTCTAATATTTAACAATTTGGCCAATGTTTAACCAGATGTACTAAAAATGTCTTAAAAGTCCTTAAATTGTCACTTTAGAAATGTGCAGATTACCCCCTATACACTCTTATGTTGTTTTGTTTACTGTTGAGTGAGAAAACCAATCATCTGGGGGTCCCTCCCAAACCACAGGTTGAGAACCACTGGTATAAGCAAGAGAGTCATATAAATATATTTTCTGATAGATGATCATTAACGAAGGAAATCGCTTTCAATGTAAGGGTTTTAGACTTGGAATTTTGTTCAAAACCATTTGGCACTAACACAATAACAGGACAGCCTGAACCCTCTTGGATGTACAGTAGGCTAGTGCAAAATTTAGTTCAAATTATTTACCCACTAATCAGGCAATGCATTTGTCCCATAATACCTTCATCTACTAAATCCATTTCCCGTTATGCTTAAACGAATAGTTCAGTTGAGACATCAAGCTTCCAGTGGCATCTTTTTTGCGTGTGTTTGTTTTTCAACTATTTCACAAGAACCTTAATGTGCCATTGAACCAAAAAAGAAAAGTAATTATCCCTTTCACCTCTGGTGAGTAAAAAGATATTTATTCAATAAGATAGTGGAAAATGTAGTTTAATTTGACATTTTATTTCACCCATTCTAGTGCAATACTTTGCCATTTACATAAAAGTACTATTGGACAGACACCCAGCTATAGTTAGTCGGCTGGGTGAAAATTGCTTTCATCCAATTCAACTTTTTAAATAATGTTACAGATTACTGTATAAATGTATCCCTCTTTGTGCCGACATCCAGTATGAATAACTAAAATGCAACCGTGTCCTTTATTCTGATCACTGCTTTGCATAAGCCTTCATTCATTAAAGTGTCAGGGGACATTTCTAACTGAAGATTATACAAAGAAACAGACACTCCTGCTGTGATAGGTACAACAAAGATATTTACACATTCAAATTTAGTGCAGATAGCATGAGGCAGGTTTACTGTATTTGGAAAAGGCGTCATTTTAAATGAAGGGCGGAGGTAAACACAAATATATTTCCACGTTCAAAATAAGTGCAGATAACATGAGGGCAATTAAATGGGAAAAGGTGCGATTTTAAAGGAAGTTGGAGGTAAGGTTGGATGTACAGGCAGCGGCAGTATAGAGTGGGAAAGTTTGCATTGACAAAACACCATGAATAAGTTAGCATTTTTCACTTCCTGGTTCTCTCAAAGTCTGTTTTCTTTTTTTTAAGGGTTTTTGGTTAAATACCTGAAATAATAATGTTTTGTTCTGTGACACATAAACTTGTAGTAAATAGTACCCCACCCGTAAATTTTGTCTGTCTAAAATAAATTACTGTCTGTCTAAATTACTAGAGACATTGTCTGGGACATACTGTATAACGTTGACGGCGTAACGTTCACTTTTTAATTCTGGTGATTGCTTTTAAGCCTCAATCAGAAAACGGGTATTGATTTGTGAAGATTATCTTGCGGGGAGGGGGGAGGGGAAAGGATCATGAACTTCTATTTGCCACTGATTTTACATTTTCAGCTATAATCAACAATCTAATGCTGAAATCCAGTTGATTCTTTTAAATATATTTTTTAGAGGGTACCAGGAAGGTGCTAATTGCTGCTTACATCATCCCTGGACCAATTCATTCAGATAAATCTATCTTAACAGAGCTACCTGTCCAGCGATGGACAGATCTGAACACAACTGTTGGTGACCCGGATTCCATACCATCCTGCCCAGAATTGTGTATCTTTACCTCCATGAACAAAACGTATATATCGCACCCCTGGTCCATAGTTCTTGAACACGTGGGTCATCTGAAACGACAAAGAACAATACTACTAGGTAAGAATTCTTGTCCTTAAAGGACAACCAGCTTATTTTTTCATATTTAGATTGTAATTAGAGCAAAATGTTTTCATTTACTGCTTTCTATCGTTTTAGCGATGTTAATTTCAGTGGGTCGGGGCATGCGTAAAAGTAGCTAAATATATTTTTAGACACAATAAGCCCATTCCCAACATGCACCGTAATCTTTCATGGGCAGATGTGACTTATGGGGGCTAGTAGTGTTACTGTAGATAGTAATAAAGACATCGCCTGCTTATTGTGTCTTAAAACATACATACAGTATTTAGCCACTTGTACGCATGCCCCCACCCACTGAAATCAAAATCGCTAAGACAATAGAAAGCAGTAAATGAAAACAATGTAAGAACTCATCTTTTCTTTTCTGTAATTACAATCTAAAATATGAACCCTTGTTCAAAAACAAAGTTGTCCTTTAAGCTCTGAAAGTAGTTTACTGACTACTACTTAAGAGTGTGTTGTTATTCTAATATTGTGCCCGTACCTGATTCCATTGCTGATCATTCCACTGATCAAAGCGAACCGGGGCAGGAGAAAATGTCTGTACTGGCTTCTTTCTTTGATTCAGCAACTCCACACGAATTTCATATTCACTTCCACAATCCCAACGTGGTCCATACCTACACACACGCGCGCGCACGCACGCACGCACGCATGCACACACACACACACACACACACACAATACAGCTTTAGTTTGCAAGAGGTTTTTTTCGCACACATTTGGTGATGATTTTTTTTTTATAAAGTTCCACTGGAAAAAAATCTAAAAGACATTCCGAAGTTTGAAATGTACAAGATAGTTTATGTCAGGGGTCTTCAACAGGGAGTCTGGGACCCCTAGGGGGTCCTCAGAGTTACTACAGGGGGTCCTCCAAATCTTCAAATCTAAAACTTTAACCCTAGTGTCCATATTCTGAGAAATGTAGCCAAAAATAGCCGATGTACAAGCTCAGAACGCCTCGCAGAAGAGCTTTGGTGTAGAGGGGAAAAAGAGCAGACTAAGTACAGAGTGAAAGATAAAATGTATTAAGTATTGATAGTTTAAGTGGTTAAATATCTGAAAACACAAATTGACATGAATCCAAAATACACTGACGAATGTGCTGTCAAACGATGAAATTATATGGAATCTATGATAAGGTAGTGGGGGTCCCTGCTTCATCTCTCTCTCAACTAAGGGGTCCTTGGCTAGCCTGGCTCCAGCCAATAGACCCGCCCACTCTCTGAGTGAACTGCATCTCTTGGTCTGGATGTGTCATATGACGTGTCTCTTGCTACCGAAAGCTTCTCAAACCGACCGAAACCGACCAATGAAATCAATGCAATGCGGAGGAGGGGCGCGTCTAACTTTTGAAAATCAACAGAAACAGTGGAGGGAGGGGTCGCTGCGTGGCTCACCAGAGTTCTTAATTGCTCCCTTTGAACTTCAAAAGGGCTCCGAACTGCAGTCATGATTGAGCCATACAAGTGTCGAATAGCTCGTTAGTGATTCTCTCTAATCAATGAAACATCAAAGACAATGACCTGTTTGGTGCATGTCATTGAGGGGAGGGGGAGGAGGGAATGTTTTGTGTGCAAAAGTCAAACACAACCCCTCCCACCAGATCTCTTGTGATTGGGAATTTCAAATTTGAAATCCCCTCCCCTTTTCAATCAAATAGAATGGAGACAGGTTCAGACTCAAGCCCCAGCGTAGAGTCTGAAATCAGGCTAGTCCTTGGCCTGAAAATGTTAAGACCCCTGGTTTATGTTAAATGTATTCCATGTGAATGTTCTTACCAATCGGATATGGTGATATCAGGCTGGAAGCTGTCCATGAAGGAGTCGTTGTAACCCTCTTTCTCCAAACAGATCAGCTGGGCCTTCCTGCACATCCTGGAGGCAACAGAAGAATTGTTACTTGTAGTATAAACCAGTGGTTCTCAACCTTTTCTGGTTCAGGGCCTACTTGAAAATAGGTATCAGCCCACAGATTGAGAATCACTAGTATTATATAAACAAACAGTTAAAGTTGTACCATGTAACTTTTTTTTATAAAACAAATCTTAAAATTGTCCTAACTGTTAAATCGCTAAAGTTTTAGAACACCCACTCCGTTATTTTCAGCTTCTGAAGCCTTCTCTTTATATGTTTTCTTCTTAGCAGTGACAGGGGCGGGATTTCGCGCCAAAATGACGTAATCTGCATCATCTGTATACGTTGTGTATACGTTGCCCAATCACATCGCCGATCATGCACACATGGTACACTACCGGCCAATCACAGCTTATCTGCTCTGGTCTCCAGGAAGCGCCTCCGCTTGGCTACAGTGTTTACCATGGTGAAGGATTTTAACCTCTTAATCCACAAATCCTGGCCAGAAAATTACGTTCTACCATGCGTTCTACCCCTCCACGGATTACTATCGGTCGCGGTGGTTTGCTGGCGCCGCTCCGGTGGTCCGCGGCGGTGGTCCGCGACGACTCCGGCCTAAAAACGGCCGAAAAAAGCAATACCGCTACTGACCACTAGTTGAGCAACTTACACAGTATAGCTTTAAGCATGGGTGGCGTCCTATTGATGACTCAGAAAATCAGCTTTATTATCACATGACAAGTAAAGAAAAATATAAAAATATCGACATATTTACATAGCACCTGAGATAAGATATTGCCAAAACCGCTTAAGTCCATTTTTGAGGTTTTAGATTTGTTGGCATAAATCAGGGCTATTGAACACCCTTTACATCTGGGTGTTGGTTAAAATAATATTGAACCAATGGAAAGTAGTAAAAAGTGCTTGGGACAAAACCTCCTAACTCCACACTTTCTGCCAAACCAGCTAACTCCACCCGATTGGCCCTCTCTTTTTTCCATAAATATGTGCCATTGAACACCCTTTACGTCTGTGTGTTGGTTAAAATAATACTGAACTAATGAAAAGTAGTAAAAAGCCCTTCGGTCAAAACCTCTTAACTCCACTTGAGCTCATTTTTCCGAAAATGAACATTTTGGAGTTAGGTTTCGGCCCGACAGCAGAGATATAAAAGATGCGTGAGCAAAGAGCATAGCAGCACATGTATACTGTGCATGACACACTTATGAACATTAGGTGCTAGAAATCAAAACAAAAACAAAGCACGCCAGTTCCTTGTACATGGGATTATGTGCAAAATGTCAGTGCGCGACGACCGAGGAGGAGAAAAGGAAAAACAAAAGGTCAAGTCACATATCAGTACAATCCAAGGAAGAGCTAAAATACCCCAAAAATCCAAACTCACTGATAAGACGTCACAAACACTTTCTGGACGGCCTCATCGGGGTGTGGAACCATGGGTTCGTCAACTTTCCATTTATCTCCACCATTCTCCAGAATCTGCCAGCCATTGAGTTTTTCTATAAAAAAAAAAAAGTTACGGGTTTAGTTAAGAGGAATCTTTTTATATTGCAGTGGTCCTCTGTAATACACACTACATAATATGTTATGACACCAAACACAGACAGGTTTAGAGTTACAATCTGAAACCTGTTTATACAGATTGGTTAACTTATTTGAACCATAGCCAATCCGTATGGTAGAGTTTAGCGCCTTTCAGACGGACGGTGGCCCTAGTAATTCATCTTCAATGAGAGGCGGGCGATTATTTGGGACGTGAAGAGAAGTTGAGTGGCGAAGAGGCGAGCGGGCGAATTGTAGTTTTAATAGTGAAATTACAACCACACAGAATTGTTCATCAAATAACATGTTTTGCAGGCTATTATACAGCAGTGGTTCTCAACCTGTGTTATTTTGTTATGCAAGTTATTTTGGAGGGTCCCCAGATGATTAACTTAATGTGCAACATTGTTTTCTCACTCAACAGTAAACAAACCAGCCTAAAGTTTAAGTCTATAGAGGGTATCTGCACATTTCTAAAGTGAGAATTTAAGGACTTTTTAATAGAGGGTATGCACATCCACTGGGACCCGCCCCCTAATCTAGACTGAGTGGCAAAACATTGAGCAGCATGGAGCATTGGAGTTTGGAAGTGCTAGTTGCAAATCACTCAACGGCCCTGCATAACACCTGTTTCTAATTTGCACACAATGCAGGAGGCAGCAGGATGTTGTGTTGCAGAAAACGAGTGCTTCCAAACTCTGACACTTGGATAAATAAAAACCTGCACAGAATATCTTGACAGAAAGTAGCTCATAACATGCCTATGGTGGATTTTTATGAAACAAAAACTTTGCAGATAGAAAGAGGATAATTCAAGCTTTCAGTACAGCCGCAATGTTGGTGAGTTAACTTTGTTTAATACAATCAGATAGGACTTTTCTGTTTGGATGTATGGGCTGTCAATGGCAGAAATTAGTGTTTTGCCACTCAGTAGGTGTGTTCCCTTCCCACATAACTTCCAGCAACAGTGATGTCATGTGCATACCCTCTATACCTCTGAAATGTCAAATTAAACATTGGCCAAATTGTCAAATATGCTCACATATGCTCACAACATATGTGAGCAAATAGAATGTATTTTCACAATAGAACGTCTCAACTCTAGTGCTTGTCAGGGTGGTGGTCCCCAGTTAAAATATGATTATTTTGGAGGTTGCGGCCTGAAAAGGTAAGGAACCACTGCTCTACAGAAGCGGTTCAGGTCATCTAGCCTTCCTTGCCTTCTCCTCGCGGGTTCTTCAGCAGATTGCGTCTCTTCTTGCACAGGAAGTAGAACAGCCTCCAGTCGCTGGGCACTTTGGTGGCGTCGGAGGGCTTGAAGCCGTCTCGTCGACATCTCTCTCTCCAAAGGGACTCGCTGTCCACCAGTTCCTTCCATTCGCGGCACACTATCCTGCAAACACAGACCAGCTGACGGGGAGGGAGGTTCATGAAGACCTCCTCCAGGACCTCCCAAGGAAGACCAGTCAGCTGACCTGTAGACTGACACACCAACACAAAGACAGATCAGTCACCAGAGCGCTCGGATATTATCGGAGGCGAGCAGATTCTCCGAGCGTATTTCGGAAATCGGGACGCACCCTGGGCCTACATCAGGGGTTCCCAAACTGTTTTGTCTCAGGGCACCCCATAAATATTTCTTTAATCCGAGGCACCCCTACATTATAATTTTCACTCCCGGCACCTTATAGCATATCGTCGTTGTCGGGTGGAAACCTTTTATGTCCAAAACCGTTCGTTTTGTATTTATCATCTATAAAATGTACTAAACTAGTGAAAACAGCAGATCTACAAGCACACAACGCCTCGCGATGTGCTTGTAGATCGGCTGTTTTCACTAGTTTAGTGCGATGGTCTTGTATGATGAAGCAGGGCAAAAGGCGTACACATTTGAAACTTGGAGATACGAGGTTTCTGCCCGACAGTGACGATGTTTTAGTGATTATGTTGCGAGGAAAAAACGTTGAGATAATAGCCATTTTGGTTAGAAATAACTTTGTACTTCAAGTTTAAAATTATTCTGAATAATATTTTTTCAAGTGTCCAAATAAATTCCAACATTATCAAATGATCTTGCGGAACCCCTGGACTGCTGTCACGGCACCCCAGGGTGCCCCGTCACCCACTTTGAAAACCCCTGGCCTACATTATCAGGTTGGGATATGCACACGTGATCTGATCAGAATAAAAATTGCATTATGTTGTTAACTTTAAACATAAGTTGTTATTATTGTTTGTGGCACTTTTGATGTGGCACTTTTTATTTTTATTGTTTTAAGACCTCATACATTTGCATTTCACTGCTTGTATGTTAATCTTCGTTATTTTTACCCCACCAGCTTAGCTTTTTTAATATTCTCGATCAAATTTGGTCTGCTCATTTATTTGTTTAATCATTTCCAATCACTTTTTTATCCTGTATCTCTCTCCTGATTGGATAAGTCCACCTGTAAATGTATTTTGTTTCCTTAAAAGCTGGAGAGACGGAGAGACCCCTGTTATTGAACAAACACTCAATGATTACTATGGGAATACAGTGCTATTTTAACAAAGAAATATCACTTACACTAATGCACTATTTCATTCCCAAAACGTGTATCTCCCACACACAGCCAACCCCTCAGTGTTAGTTCAGTGCACATAACAGGCTTTCATAATGATCTATTCACACTCTATATCCACAGAATATTTGCAACACAGAGATGATTCTGCACAGTTAAGACCTGAATTAATTTCCATTTTCAACTCTGGGCACATACGTGGATTATTATCCATCCATTTGGTTACATTTGTACATGCATTTGTAATCTATCGCACCTGTGAAAACAGGTGAACGCAATTAACTAAGTGTTTTCACCATTGCTGGTTTGAGATGTCAGTAAGTAAACAGATGTAGCTGTATGCTAAAGACATTTTGAGTTTTATTTGCACAAGTTGATTTGTTCAGCAGGGACCGAGTTTGAGGTAAGCAGAGGAACTTCTATATCAATGATAATCAAAAATGAATTGTTAACTTGCTGTCTGCAATGAAATGATGCACGTGAAGTTAGGCATGTATTTGTCACTTAGCCACTCACACAAGCATTAAAATGTTGGTACATGTTTGGTGCAATGTAAGAGGAGATGAACTCACCTCAGACTCCACCTAAACCCATAGCACTACTGTAACACTCCCCTTCCCTCGATGACCACACATGAAGCTAGATAGCATTTTTAGGTTGTAGAAAAAGTGTGTGGTCTACCTATGTTATTGTTTTTCTAGATTGACATTCCTATGCATTTGTTGTATTCTTGTTGATGTACTGACATATTACCTTGCTTATTATATTGATGTATTTATTACCTGCTTATTGTAAGTCGCTTTGGTTTAAAAGCTAAATGCCTAAACTGTAAATTGTATGAAAATAATTGAAAAATAATGGAATAATACTATTGTAAGTAAGTAGCCAACCATGTGGCCCATGAAGGTCAGGAGTCAGGACTCATGATGTACAAGTAGTAGGCTAACACCCCATGGACATGGTGCTATGTCACATGTCACAGTGTCAGGGACTTGATGCCCTTGTGTGCCAAGCAGGCATGTATTGGGTACCATTAGCCTTTGCTTCTTTTGTGTGAGTCGGCCGGGGACTGACTGACCCCGTCATGGATGTAATGAACTAAAAATTACAATGATATAGATTGATAGAAATTCATGTTAAATTGCAGTTCGTAGTCTGGAAGTCCCAGTTGGAACTGTTACCCCTGCGACACGGTTCCGGATAAGCGGTTGAAGATGGATGGATGGATGGCAATTGGTAGTGGCAGGTCATAGAAAGGCAGGAATGCATGCGGGTATATTATGGTCTTATCATCAGCTATAGCAGTGGTTCTCAAACTCAAATGTCAAGGATTCTCACCCATTTTTATTTCAAGGACCCCCCAGTTTAACGTGCATTGGGCTGCGGGCCCCCGATTTAATATCATTTCTATCTCTGAGACCCCAATTTATATTGTAAAATCACTAGTGTACATGGAACCAAGTGGTTCCATCTGTACACTCTCTGGGTTACAGACCCACAACCATAAGGGTCCATTTGGTTACAAACTATCTATCATTGATTGAAGAGTTTATTAGCAATTTGCAATAGAAAAAAGTACAGTTTCATGACAGTACAAATCACTGGTATGAGGTCAACTAAAAGGAGTTCCTAGAAAGCCTTACAGCTTATTTACACAGGAATCATATAGCTGGTTAGCCCCATATAGAACCTCACCCGTCGCTGCGTCCTGTTGTGCTCGGAGCACAACAGGACGCAGCGACGGGTGAGGTTCTATATGGGGCTAATAGCTGGTGAGGACCCCCTGGAACTCCCTCTAGGAGTGGTCTTGGGTTTTTGGGGGGATACCAACATACGCCCCCCGGCCGCCCACCCCCTGTACCGAAAATACGCGTAGCACATGTGATGTGGGCTTGTACATCAGTCCTATGACGAATTGGTGGAAATAACTCTATGGTGGAAAGCCATGCAGTGGCGACGCGCAGTTAATGACGAATGATCAGGCTTTTGACTCATTCACATGACATTTATAAATAATACTTACATCAAAGTGATCAGGACCGCCAGCAGCAGCCAGGCTCTGTGTGAGACCCATAGCTCTCCTCTTCATTCCTCTAATCACCCTCCAAGATAGTCAATGTTAAGATAACGTTATTATAAGTTACTGTAACGTAATGTATTTAAAGAGACATGGATGGCTGTGGCTCACACACACGCGGAAGTATAACGTCCAGTCCAGTTGTAGAGATCATAAGATAATAAATAAATGACTGATCGCTTGATGAAATTAAAAATATAAATCTACATTCAAAACACTCAGATCCACCCGAACAGGAGGATCCTGAACCAACGGTACATGTTCGTTTTAATGATAATCCAACCAAGTGTGCTGAAGAGAAGTGTGTGGTGGATCATTCAGTAAACAAACTCCGATCGTTTCCTTGAAGTGACGTCGCACGTCGGAAGGATAGCGATGGAGTGCGCTTGGTTTGTCCTCCCGAACACTCCGGTGGTAGTCCTGGTGAGTGGTGATGCAGATCATGTCTACCCGCTCAAACCCCGCCCACTCGTTCAATCCCGTGCTGTATTTATAATATACCCATAGATAAACCGTGATCTCAGTCTGACATAAGATTCAATAGTCTGTCCTGTCGGTGTAAGCAGCAGCATTCATTGCTGGCAACATGATTAAATCTTATGGTAATAGCAGAGCTTTCAACAACGAAGAAAGAGATATAGGCCTATTATGTGGGGGGTTTTGTGACCAAAAGAGGCGCCTTGATATTGATTGTGTCATGTATGGTTAAAACAAGAATGACAACACAGTGCGTTGAGTGGAGTTAAAGGACAACTTTGTTTTTTTACAACAAGGGTTCATATTTTAGATTGTAAGTAGAGAAAAGAAAAGATGTGTTAAAATGTTTTCTTTTACTGCTTTCTAATATTGTTTTAGCCATTTTAGCGAGTTTGATTTAGTGCATGGGGGCATGCGTACAAGTGGCTATTTGTATTTTTAGACACAATAAGATTGTGATTTCTTTATATATAGAGCCTCAGAGCAGGGATAACGCCTGATACTGTGGTTCCCCTCCCCTGACACATCACCACGACATCACAGGTGACATCACAGTGATGTCAGATACTCAGAGCAGTTACATCACAGTTGTGTGGCTAGTTCAGACAGGGATCTCCATGTATGGGCATACAAAATGTATTGTATGTTGTGATGTCATGGGAACCACTCTTACATAATCCCTTTATGCCCATAATGGAGATACTCCAGTACCTGGCTTAAAGTCCTGCTCGCAATTTGGTGTTAGGGGAGTTTCTCACCTGAACTGAGTCAGTGGGTCCCTAGACATGAAAAATCACAGAGGTGCTCGTCCGCCATAGTGGCACGAATGGCGCAATGGCCATATCAAATATGGCTGCCATCGGCTATGATGAAAATCCAACTTTTCTGTTTCTGGGTGTATATGCACATGTAATACCTCTATTTGGACTAATTGTGGTGTGGGGAATTCATTTCTGATTTGGACCTCAAAAGGTCATGGTCAAGGTCATTTTGCTATTCCGAAGACCGTCGGCCATAACTTGGCCATTGTTAGGAGTAAAAACAGGTGCAGTAGGTCTAAATCAACTAATGCTGACATGTAAAATTCATTTCTGACATTGTTTTGACCATTAAGGATCATCTTGTCTTTGAAATATCAATGTCAATGCCATTTTTCAAAAACGATTTTGTTCATTACTTGCACTTTTATAGTATTTTTTGTAAGTTTGTTACTATTTTATAGTAAGTTTGTTTTGTTTATAACAAAAGACATACTAGTGAGAAATACAACAAGTGAACATCCACATTTAACTTTAAAGGGGGGTTTAAAATGGGTGTTTAAATGAGCAAATAAGACTATTTACGAATAAAAGTGACAAATAAAAATCACACACAAAAGCACACACAAAATTAAATAACAATTTCCCTCAAAGTGCACCATATTGTGATTGTGTGCATCCAAGTTAGTATGATGTGTTTTTACAGGATGTATTTGCCATTGTTCCATGGCAAAATATGATGCACCGATATTGGGGCGGCATAGCTCAGGGGTAGAGAAACAGTTATTAGAGCACGAAGGGTTCCCAGTTCGAATCCGGGCTCCCCCTGAGTTAATGTCGAAGGGTCCTTGGGCAAGACTCTGAACCCCACATTGCTCCCGGTGAGCTGGTTGGTGCCTTGCATGGTTTCCTCCGCCACCGGTGTATGAATGTGTGGGTGAATGTAATGCACAATTTCTGTAAAGCGCTTTGGATAAAAGCGCTATATAAATGCACCATTTACCATTTATCCATCAGCAAGGCAGCCATATCCTCGAGAGTCGAAGTGTTCATTGCATCCATCCATGTTCCATTGGTTCTAGTCTTTCCTCAGGTTCCTTGGCTGTTGCAAGCAGGTAGCAAGACATGCACTAGAAAGGTGCCTTGTTGGTCTCAGCAGTTGTACTTCTCTGCTACCAATGCTGTGTCTTGTTCTGTCAAGGTCTTTGCCTCTCCAAAGTTTGTTAGATATTGTATTCGGTCAGAAGCCATAGCTGCATGCTTAGTCCCCACCTGGCCCATGCAGTCATCTCCAGTTTCCAAGGCATATGTCCCCTGATCACTGTCTTGGCTAGTGGTGCTCCAAGATGAGAGACTGCTTGATGCTGTAGAAGCATGTGCCGCTGCACACCTAGTGCCATACTGCTACCAGATCTACTTAACTCAGTTAGCGCCGGGCGACTTTACGAGCGACTAGTTCACTATGGCGTTTGGTGCCGAGCGACTCGGAGCGACTTTTATATAAAAGCATTGTTTAAGCTTTTAATATGTGTTTATAGACGGAGCGAAATGGTTAGCTTACCTCAGCTAATGTCCACACGTAAACCGTGAAAAAAAATACGATTATGACGTCACCTTTAAACCAGGGCTTCCTGTTGACAACAGGCCTCTGCTAGCGTTAGCCTCAATGCAACCATCCGACCCTCACGTAGCTTCACTAGGTCGGATTTTGATTCTGAAACTTTCTGTGTGGCATCTATATACGTCCCGATGCCCATACCAATGGTGGTTTGAGACGATCAAGCACGAATTGAACAGTATTGAGCTGAAATGGTGACCGGCGGCCCGTCCATGTTAAGTCAATGAGGACCAAGTCAGCGTCTCATCCTGTTATGTGGATTTAAACAGGCTTAACATGGGACCATGTCAGTGTATGGTGTATGGTGGTCTCTAGTGGTCATCTGGTGGTATGGTATGCTGAACGTGCATTCGTTAAGGTGGTCTGGTTAAGGTGGTCTGGGGGGATACAAAATAGCTATTTCCTGGCGTTATAAGCGCACATTCATATTCATATTTTGGAAATCTGGCCCTGTATGAGTTAATCCCCAGTGCTTGGAAGTATCACTACGACAACTCTCTGGGGTCCACTCATAATCCTGGCGACCCATTATTCCCTCCATTAGGTTAGGGTTATGGGTAGGTTTAGTTATAATAGGGCCAGTTGACTCCACATGTACCAGCAGCTTGGTGACAGCCTCCTCAATCTAGTTCAATCTTTGGGATCTCTTCACCTCCAGCCCCTTTTGCAGGGAGCCACTCATCATCAGAGATAACAGAGTCGACAGACCCATCCCTCATCAACTTTACAAATTCTGGGTGTCTGAGGAGAACAAACAGCTCTCCAGCTGTGTGTTCGGAATATGGTGTCCATTCAAGCATGTGGCGATGTAGGTAGAACGGCTGCCTCCTGCTTATTTGTCGAAGTGGCAAGACACTGAACCCCTAACTGCTCCCGATGAGCACCTTGCATGGTTTCATGGTGTGAATGTATGTGTGAATGTGTTTGTTAATGGGCGAATGTGAAATACATTGTACAGCGCTTTGGAGAAGAGTGCTATATACTGTAAATGCAGTCCATTTACCATTATCAGCTCTGTTGTCTCTGTTGATGATGTCGCTAGTGGAGAAGAGATCCCAGACATCTTGAATAGGATTGAGGAGGCTGACACCTGGTGCATGTACAGCCTCCATTATAACTAAGCCTATCCCTAACCTTCACTAACCTAATGGTCAGAATAATGGGATGTCGGAACTATGAGCGGACCCCAGTCTCCTTCACATTACTGCTATACTACACCCCATATTTCCAAGCACTGGGGATGAAGGAGATCTGGCAGCAGTATGGCACTGGTGAGACTCACTTCCACTGCATCAAGCAGTCTCATCTTGGAGCACCACTAGCCAAGACAGTGATCAAGGTACATACTGTATGCCTTGGAGACAGGAGATGACTGCATGGGCCAGGTGAGGATTAAACATGTAGTTATGGCTTCTGACCGAGTACAATATCTAACAAACTTTGGAGAGGCAAAGACCTTGACAGAACAAGACACAGTATTGGTAGCAGAGAAGAACAACTGCTGAGACCAACAAGGCACCTTTCTAGCGCATTTCTTGCCACCTGCTTGCAACAGCCAAGGAACCTGAGGAAAGACTAGAACCAATGGAACATGGAACAGGACATGACATGACATGACATGACATAAAGGCTTGTCCTGTTGTCTGGGACAAGTGCCCATACTATGGAGTGGAGGGAGCAAGGGGGGTCATTTTAGCCGTCCTTTTGTTATTATTTCAATGTATGAAATTTTTATCCGGACAAGTGACTTTTGTCCCCAGACAAGTGAATGGGAAATATACTTGTCCAAAGGACAACTGCCTCAAAAAGTCAATGTCAAGCTCTGATGGATGGAAGGAGCGCTTCACTCCTGCCATGTCTGAAGCAAGACACTCGACACTGATGGAGTTCTGTGCATCATATTTTGCCATGGAACAATGACAAATCCATCCTGTAAAAACACCTCATACTATACTTGCATGCACACAATCACAATATGGTGCACTTTGAGGGAAATTGTTATTTAATTTTGTGAGTGATTTTGTTGTGTAATTGTATTTTTTATTTTTATTCGTAAATAGCCTTATTTGCTCATTTAAACACCCCCCTTTAAAGTTAAATGTTGATGTTTACTTGTTGTATTTCTCACTAGTATGTCTTTTGTTATAAAGAAAACAAACTTACTATAAAATAGTAACAAACTTACAAAAAATACTATAAAAGTGCAAGTAATGAACAAAATCGTTTTTGTAAAATGGCATTGACATTGATATTTCAAAGACAAGATGATCCTTAATGGTCAAAACAATGTCAGAAATGAATTTTAGATGTCAGCATTAGTTGATTTAGACCTACTGTACCTGTTTTTACTCCTAACAATGGCCAAGTTATGGCCCACGGTCTTCGGAATAGCAAAATGACCTTGACCATGACCTTTTGAGGTCCAAATCACCCAAAATGGTCAAAACAATATCAGAAATGAATTCCCCACACCACAATTAGTCCAAATAGAGGTATTACATGTGCATATACACCCAGAAACAGAAAAGTTGGATTTTCATCATAGCCGATGGCAGCCATATTTGATATGGCCATTGCGCCATTCGTGCCACTATGGTGGACGAGCACCTCGGTGATTTTTCATGTCTAGGGACCCACTGACTCAGTTCAGGTGAGAAACTCCCCTAACACCAAATTGCGAGCAGGACTTTAAGTCAGATACTGTATTAAGATCCCTGATGTCATCAATATTATTATTTATCTAACAGCACTTCATATGGGAATGCCCATATAGCCTATGGAGGAAGACAGCCCGTGTGGCTGGTTCAGACAGGGATCTCCATGTATGGGCATGAAAGGGATTGTATACGATGTCAGATGTGAAAGACGTCATAGGATTTTCACATAACGAATAACCGAGTAAGCATGTTTGGGGTCTCAGCATATCTCCATATACAGTACATGGATCGATCTCCATATATGGGTAACTGGTCTGATACACATCACTGGACAGACGGCCAAGACATGGCACAACCTCGCCGTCGCGTCTTACTAGTTTTAATCCCATACTGTTGTACTTGCTGCCTTGTGTATATGCAAGTTTAATATCATCACTTACAAATTAGGCATTTAGCAGACACTCTTATAGAGAGTGACTTAGCCTACAATAAACATACATTGAATTATGCAGGAGCCCAGTTTTGGGGGCGGCAGTGGCTCAGGGGTAGAGAACCGTCATTAGAACACAGAGGGTTCCCGAAGGTTTCCCAGTTCGATCCCGGGCTCCCCCAGAGTTAGTCTCGAAGCGTCCTTGAGCAAGACTCTGAACCCTAGTTGCTCCCGGTGAGCAGGTTGGTGCCTTGCATGGTTTCCTCTGCCATCGGTGTATGAATGTGTGTGTGAATGGGTGAATGTAATTCGCCTGGCGGGCCAGCCTCTATCACACACTGCGTTTCCACCATGGGGTGGTGTTGTGTGGTCTGGTTTATTAACCAGGCTTGAATGTAATGCACAATCTCTGTAAAGCGCCTTGGACAATGGCGCTATATAAATGCACCATTTAGCTGGAACCATAGTATCAGTCTAACAATATACTATTGAAATAACAGTCTGTAGAAAATACCCATTAAACAATAAACCTATGGCATAGTGAAATGCTGTCAAATTGCATTCCTATATTGTGATCAGGGAAAAAACAAACAAATAGGTTTGCATGGAAATGGAAATTCTGGACCTTAAATACAAAAATAAATGATATGTATTTGGCCCCTCATTTGTAAAATAAAATCAAATATACATGTTTGATTTGAATGCAGAGGTAGGCCTAACCCACTGCTCTGGTTACCTCTGCATGATATCCACTAGCCAGCCATATCTTGGTCAGTCGCTAGCATCAATGGCATTGTTTGACATTGTGTGACTGAGGGTAACAAGCTGACTCAGAGGGCAGTTGACTCACTCTCTGTATCTAGAAAACTGTGACTATGTTATTTCTTTTATCAACGCAAGAACAATGGCTGGATTTCAGCCTGCTAACTTTGCAGTAATCAAAAGCTGAACTATTAATCCCCGTCGATGATGTCATTGGTAGGCAGGTTTCTGAACTATATCCCACCAATGAGATGCAGAGTGTGTAGATGGAAATTGTGCCATCTTATAACAAATTTTATGAATAGGCCTATAGGTTGAAAATGGGTGAAGTGCTGCTTAACTGATCAAACGTTCTGGTATCATTTCCCCTCTCATATAAAAGCGGATCAGGTCCAAGAGTCTGGATTGGTGTCGATCTCTAGTCGAGAAACTCGACACAGATTTTATATCTTATACAGGAGACTTGCCATGTCCATGTGAGAGTGTGCCATGGGATGGCACGTATACATGCATTGTTCAATTATGTAATAAGAATAAAAAAAACGTCAATTGCATAATTCACCCCCATGCACTCCCTCTTTCTTTTCTTTCACTTTCTGGAAATTATGGAGCTTGCACAAAAACAAATTTCACCCACTATTTTACACCTGTAAACCAGTGTGATGTGATTCTGAATTAGCTGGATCTTCATTTTAGAACAAAACAATCAAGAGCAGAGCAACAAATACACCATACTGATACCAGAATAGATCTTAGCCTGTGAAAACAATTTACTCACTCATTGAAACAGTATGTAGATTAGGAAAATATAAGTGGTAATCTCTGTCGTTTTATAAGGAACATTCCTACCAACCCCTCTTCAGAAGGTTGCAACTGACTTTTGCTAAAGTAAAACAACCTTCAATCTAAATTGATTGTATCACTTTAATGATGTTGTAGCTCTCTTTGGCACGCCACCCCCCTCTAAAGCAGACTTGTTTTCATTCTTGACGTTCTTAGTGGCAAACACAAACACCCGGTGACGAGGAGGAAGATTCATGGAGATCTCCTTCGGCGTGCGCCGAGGCCACCAGAGGAAGAGCTGCCTGCCAGGCTGGGTCATTAATGTAAGTCCACAACTCACATTATCCAGATGCTGAGCAGCCTGTTCTGCTTGAATGATTTCCATTGCTTGCCTTTTCATTGTGCACCTGCTGTGGTTGGCAATAATCTGTGTACTCTGAAGAGTTTGAGAAGGAAGTTTCATAGTTGACCCTGATGGAATGCACTGATGGGGGCAGGGGTGTCGCACCAAATTCTGGGCCCTGGGTACCAAGGATTCACTCACATTTTGTGCTTTAACTATTGAAAAATAGCAGATATACAAGCTCACAACACAAGCTTGAAGATCTGCTATTTTTGAAAAATCATGAAAATTTGTCTGAATATTTCAAACCCTTCGAAGGTTTTTTGAAAAAGCTATGTTTCTATGCCAGTGGTGCTCAAATGTTTGCTCAAAAAGTACATATATTCAAAGATTTGCACAAATGTTCACGACTTTTCAAAAATAGCTCTACAAGCTTGCAGCGCGGCACTCGGTCCGGCGCTGTGAGCTTATATATCAGCTATTTTCCAATAGCTTAAAGAGGTGGTGCCATGATTCCCCCCCCCCCCCCCCCCCTCTAAAACATGATTATCAGGTATTATGATCATACTAGGAGGAAGATTTCTTCCAAAAAAGTTTACAGAAAGAGTTAAAATTGGGTTTTTATGTGGCCACACCCCCAGTTCATTAAGTATGCATGGATGGCATGGTGGGTGGTGACCCAGCTGATATAGCCACACCCCACAGTGTTGGGTGAATGGCAATTGGGGAGGAGTTGATACTGTGACATACTTAGTATCTGTGTTTTTTAACTGACACTTTTGACCACAAGGGGCAGCCTCCAAGAGAAAACAAACAAATACTAAGAGAATACATCATTTCTCAAAAAAAAAAAAAAAAACACATCAGGGGGTCTAATGAAGTACTTTCAACCTCCTAGACACATGAAATACAGAAAAAGTACAAAACTATGGCACCACCTCTTTAAGACAGGCCCCTCCACCTTGGGCCATAGTAACTTGTTTTCCAAATGTATTTCAAGATTTTGCCCCCTTTTTGGTTTTCAAAATATTGGGATCAACATGGGACCCAAACATGTAGCCTTGGTCAGACTGTAGTTCTGAATAAAAGCACAAGAAGCATTAGGATGTTATGGAGATGGCTATGGACACAGTTCATGATCCTTCAACAATCTACATGGAACCACAATTGCAGTCGATAAGACTTACACAGAAAACCGTACAACCTAAAATGGAAAGTCTCATCTGTAATATTAACTACTGTTGTTAGCAGACAAAATAAGAAACACAGCTAGTTTGCTGCAGTACAGTTAATTTGGTGGTTTAAAGTTATCCACGTTTTCTTTTGATATATTTACAGTCACCACTTCATCAGGGCAAATGATATACTGTAGTGCTACCCTCTCAAAATCCTATTAAACCTGAGATTGATCCTTTTAAGAATGGAAAGGTCACAACATTTAATCTAGGTTTTATAATTTATTATTAACATTTGCCAACCAATCAAGGACTACAATTCAAGCAGGAGATATTAGTACTGTAAATGGAACATTGGACAAACTATGATATAAGCAAGCCATCTATTTTGTTTAAAGAAACACAATATAAAAAGCATGCAAATAATATGTAATAACATCAACCCTCAGTGTCATTACATTTACAGTACATGTAATTACACAGAAGATACACATGGATATTGGAACAGGCCCAAAAATCACTTCATTTTGGTAAAACCATTTAAAATGCAATCTCAATAAATCCATGGCTTTTGGTTTTAGGGGCTTGTGTACATTTGTCTCTGCAGTTTTCAGAAAAATCTTTGTTCTTCTGAACAAGATTGAAGAAGAACCAACTGTAAATCGGTACTGAAATAGCCGTGACCTAAGGAAAGAAACTTAAACAGTTTAGAAAAATGATGGGAACAACTCAATTGTGCCTTTCCAACCTGAAGTTGGACGTGTGTATGTGTGTGTGAGCGAGTGTGTGTGAGAGAGAGTGTGTGTGTATGTGTGTGTGTGTGTGTGTGTTAGAGCAGTGGTTCTCAACCTGTGGGTCGGGGGGGTCCCCAAATTATTTGGGGGGGTCCCCAGATGATTAACTTAATGTGCAACGTTGTTTTCTCACTGCACGTGCACAGTAAACAAACCAACATAAAGTTCAAGTGTATAGGGGGCATCTGCACATTTCTAAAGTGACAATTTAAGGACTTTTTAATACCTCTAAAATGACAAATTAAACATTGGCCAAATTGTCAAATATTAGAGGCTGAAATGCGAGGCGTTGTGAGCATGTAGTTCTGCTATTTTCACAATAGAACCGTGTTATACAAAATGTAATGCCTCAACTCTAAGTTCTCGTCAGGGTGGGGGGTCCCCAGTTAAAATATGGTTATTTTGGGGGTTGTGGCCTGAAAAGGTTGAGAACCACTGTGTTAGAGAGCGAGTGTGTGTGAGAGAGCTAATGTGTGTGTGAGAGAGAGAGTTTGAGTGAGAGGAAATCAGGCTGTATTTGGGATTGAGGGCTTTCATGCAGGTGAGTTTGGGCCTGAGTCAGGTCTTTAGATATCATTGTTCATTTTTACAGGTTATGCCAATGATGGGCTGCCATAGCAACCAATCACGCGCTCTCTTACATTCGTAAGCTTCCTGTATTGCCGGGGTCTTCAACAGGGGGTCCGGGACCCCTCGGGGGTCCTCAGTTACTACAGGGGGTCTTCCAAAACTGAGTGGTAGAACCCTTTCCCCCCCTTTTTTATATTAAACACTTGAACTGAACTCTAGTGTCCATATTCGGAGAACTTTGGCCAAAAATAGCAGATCTACAAGCAGAGCGAGGCGTTGAGAGCTTGTAGATCTCGCTCTGCGAGGCGTTGAGCGCTTGTAGATCTGCTATTTTTGGCAAATAGGTTTGGTGTAGAGCTAAAAAAGAGCAGACCAAGTACAGAGTGAAAGGTCAAGTTTACTAAGTAGTAAGCTTTTAAACCACGTCAACGTAATACAATAAAACAGCAATATGTTTTAAGCCTTTAAAGTGAATTAGATCCATGAACTACCGTGCATATTGAGACATGATAGCGGTGGACACTGGACATTAATGACGATAAGATTGCGTCCAGCCGTGTGTAATTTGCCGTGCGTAATTGTGAATTGTGGAGCAGAGTAGAACAACGGAGGAGAGAATAATGCATCTCTTTGACAGCATGTCGTGTATTATTTCCACAAGTTGTATTTTCTCAGAGCACCGCTGCTGTATCAAAAGAGCTATGTTGCCGATCTGGTGCGAGATAATAAAAAGAAAACAGTTCGCCCGTCGCTATTCCTCAGCCTGAGTCCAACCACCACACACCCACGGCAGTGAAAGTGAAAGCGCATCGCGCTGGCTCTGCTGCTTTGGCCAGCTCTCAAGTAGAATAACAACTCGTCGACGCATTTCCTCTCCAAGCGGTTATAACTTCAAAATAAGAGCTCCCTGTTATATGATCAAGGCAACTTTCAAGTCACGTGAACTGATTTTATTTTTAAGTCTAGTTTACAAGTAGTAGGAAGTATGGACTCAATAAGAATTACATGACAGTCACAGTCCAGCGCTCTCATACCGCACCACAGTATACTGATGTGATAAAAAAATTATATATTTTTGACGGCTCGACTCAAACAATTGGCGTCGATTCCCGGGGCTTAAAACGACGAGTCGATTCGTCGATTTTTAGAGGACAGGCCTATGGGGGTCCCTGCTGCATCTCTCTCTCTGCTAAGGGGTCCTTGGCCTGAAAACGTTGACGACCCCTGCTGTATTGTGACGCTAACTTGGCATCCTTCTGATTCAGTACTTCTCGCAAAGGCACGCCTATTTTCTTAAAAAAGAAATGAAGAAAACAAAAACGAAACAACATGGAAGAATGACGTTTAATAATATGGCAAATATACAGAGGTGCATTCATGTCTTCAATCACATAGGCACTGCAGTGTCGTGTACAACAGAACTTAACCATACATTACAAGCCATATCAAAAATAAATGGGTACCGAGGAGAATAAAAGACCCATGGAATAACGGTTATCGATTTTGGTGACATGAACCCTATAGCGTCCTTATTCTCGGGGCAAACATCCGTCAAATAGCAGATCTACAAGCTCGACGATTATGAGCTGGTAGATCGGGGTTGTCGGCGAAAGAGATTTGTTGTAGGGGGAAGGAAAAGGAACGGACCACCTTGGGGACACCGTTCAACTTACATATACGGGGTTCAATAAGCTAAAGAGGGCAACGTCGTTGTACAACGATCACCAAATCACAAACAACCCAGTAGGTGATGTATTGTCTGTTGTCTCTGCATATCCGAGTAGACAATATCAAGACAAAATGAAAATGCATGTCGTCTTGGGAAACGAGGACTTCAGTCCATGCTGTGTCTAAAATAAGAGTTGATCCATTTCTTTTGGTGGCAAAGAGTCCGCGTCGTGACGTGTCTCTGTTGTTCAGTGGAGGAGCTCCTAAGTGTCTGCATCGATCCTGTGAGCTGTACAATGGGAACAGTAAGAGAGATCACAGTTAGCACAAGGCTAAAGCCCCTGTACAATGGATGTGTCATTTAGCTGAACGTCTATGGACTAGGGATGGGACGATAAGCGATATTATCGTTTATCGTGATAAAAAACACTCACGATAATCGTATCGTGGAGATTTAATGTATCGTGATATCGTCCTCCGTCATGCACTGGGTTCAATTCACCTTTTATTTGCAGAGCGGCATATCCGGTACCATTTAAACCCTCTATAATTGGTAAAAGGTATTTATAATATACGTACTTGATACAGTCTTTTTTTCCACTCTCAAATGCCTTTGCCAAAAAATAGCCGATCTACAAGCTCACAACACGCCGCTACGCGTTGTGAGCTTTTTCTTTTGTCACAATAATTGTGATATGACAATGGACAGCTGTGTTTCAAACTGGAGGGAGAATTGGACACACACAAATGCAGTACATCCATCTACTGCTAGAGCACCATTTTACTACTGTTGTCAATAAGACTTGGAGCATGATAAACAACAACAATCCTGTCCTGAATGTTGCAACCTTTGTGAACGTCACATTTCTAACCGTTGCCCTGGGAAACCGGCATAGATAAAACGTTGGGGAGAAACTGCTCTTAATTAGCAAAGCCAACAAGAAACGGTTTTCACATGTCTCCTGGCAACAATAGACTGTTGAACTTGTTTGACTCTACAGTGCAGGTCGGATACTCCAGTGGGTATGTTTTATCCTGGATAAGTCTCAATCAAAATTGCTATCCAGCTTCTTCTGTATGTCGCTACCACAGACTGTATAAAAGATATGGACAAAGCGAAGCCATTGGTTTCTATGCAGCGCAAATGACACAATGTGGGTCCTTGGCATGGGTGTTGCCATCATAGATTGTAAAGGCACCAGAGGATGCTATTGGCTGCCAACGGTCACGTGCAACCGCAGAGACACATGGGAGAATGTGGTCGGAGCCTTCCGAAATACAGCACATGAAGAAGAACACAGCCGGCTGGTATTAGTTTAGTTGGCCACGCCCCCTGCAACTTTATCATCAATTTTAACATAAATGGGACCTAATTTTCACAAAACGCATATAATCGTGATTGAAAGGCAATTTTTTACTAGCGATAGGAACCATAAAGTATTTATGAAAATGTTAATTAAGGTTAGAAAACGAAAGGGGAAAATGAATGGGGTCCAATGGAGAACAATTATTTTTGCGATCGGCCGGGGGGGAAAACTGCGCAACTAGCGGCCAATCATAGGAATTTTTAGTTCCGTATTGGAGTCATTTTAAATCGGCGGAACTATGCCCCTGGTCACTACACAACATTATATTGCCTGTGTGTGTCCATGAGCCAAACTAGTGAAACAAAGCAGATCTACAAGAGCTTGTAGATCGGCTATTTTTATTCATTTATTCTATGGAAAAATGTTTGAATTTGCATTTGATTTGGGAAGCATTGAGTATTCTATCTTAGTACAATCTTTTTGAAAAACACAAAAAAGGACATATCTCTGCTGTCGGGCCGAAACCTCCTAACTCCAAAATGTTCATTTTCGGGAAAATTAGCTCAAGTGGAGTTAGGAGGTTTTGACCGAAGGGCTTTTTACTACTTTTCATTGGTTCAATATTATTTTAACCAACACACAGACGTAAACGGCTTTTTTATTGTTTTCTCTTTAATAAATATACAGTTTATAAAGCTTGGCTAGATAGGAAGTCATAAGAATGAGTTGTCAATGCCCCTGGTGGATGAATTTTATTTAGGCCGTGACCCCCAAAATAAACACATTTAAACCGGGGACCCCCACCCTGACAAGCACTTGGAATTGTAGGTATTACATTTAATGTGACTCAGTTCCGCAGATAAATATTGTGAAAATAGCCGATCTACATGCTCACAACGCCTCGCGTTGCGAGGCGTTGTGAGCATGTAGATCGGCTATTTTCACAATGTTCGCCTCTTGCTTACTTAATATTTGACAGTTTGGCCAGTCCTGTCGAATATTCGACTATTCAAATACTTTGAGGTTGAATAATTCGAATACTAAAAATCACTATTCGTGAATGCCCTACCAGACAGTGATGACATTTTACTGTACTAGCAACCTATGAAAAATGCATCGGCGACTTACATTGCTTGGGTATCCTGAGTGCTTCCATGTCGGCTGACAGGACTTGATGCATGACTCCACGGAACTGGTACAGCACCTTTAGACTCTTCTCCTCGCCCACACAGGGGTCATAGAAGCCAGGGAGCCCTGCCTGCAAAGACACGGTCAGGTCAGACACCAGCAGCACAATGAAAGAAGCACATACCCAGTGGAAAAGTAGCAAAACCACAGCATAACAATACTCTGTCACAAGTAAAAGGCCTGAGTTAAAAATGTTACATCGATGATGTTACAAGACGATGGGTTTCTGACCTGCCCACAGCCCTCCTCTGAGACACAGACAGATTAGAAAAGAATTGTGCTATTTCATCATGAACATTTAGTGAGGACCAATTATATGAAGATAGGTTGAAAAGTGGTGAAGTCGTCCTTTAAGTACAGCACTCAAGTAAATGTACTTGGTTGCGACCGCAGGTCACAAGTATAATACCAGTAAGACTCCCTAATCGGGAGATTAGCTTTGCGTGATTTTAGGGCAAAATCTGTATAGGAGCAGTGTCCAAAAATGTGTTTTGCAAGAACCCCCCTCATGTGAGAAATGAGGGGTGGAGGTTGTGATTTGGCAGGCAAGGAGTGTGTGTGTGCAACGTTTGGCATGGATAGGGGCAACGGTGGCGTAGATATGAGTAGGGGAAAAGTGTGATGTGTGACATGACAGACAGACAGACAGTCTGACTGACAGCCGGTGGATGTTTTGATAGTAACTGCGACCTAACGGTCGCAATGAAAACTGGCACATCTTGTCCATGTATCGCTGTCACGCTTGACACTTGTCTGTGGTTCTATGGGTTTGTCTGTGGTTCTATGGGTTTGTCTGTGGTTCTATGGGTTTGCCTGTGGTTCTATGGGTTTGTCTGTGGTTCTATGGGTTTGTAGCTCTGACATCATGCTCTGATGTCACTGTGATGTCAGGGGAACCACTCTTAATAGAATGGGTTTGCCTCTCTGACATCACGCTCCAGCTTGATGTCCCTTTTATGCCCATAAATGGAGATCGCTGATGTCATCACGAGTCACACTTGCAAATGAATTACGTCCTTGTCCGTTTTATGCCCATATATGGAGATCCCTGTCCCGATGTCATCAATATTAAGCGCATATCTGGGAATGCCCATATTTGGGAATGCCCATATTTGGTAATGCCTATGACTATCATGCAGGGGTCTCCATATGTGGGTAACTGGTCCGATATACATCACTGGCCAGATGGCCAAGAATTGGCGCGACCGAGGTCACATGTCGCCCTGAGGTGTCTTACTAGTTACTTTACACCACTGTACAGTACTGTAGTGTAGCAGACAAGCGTGTGTTGTGTGAACGTACCTTTGTAGCCTCTGTGAGGATGAGCTTGGAGTCTTTGACCAGACACTGCAGTGGCACGGTCACGTCGATGACCCTGGCCCGCTCGTGTTTCCTGCTGTTGTCCGTCACAAACTTACCGTACCAAGCGTTGAGGATGATGAGACCTAACCCAGGAAAACCAGGAATAGAGGGATGGGACGATATAAAAATGTCATATCACGACTATCGTGACAAAAGAAATCACGATTTACGATTTGCCAAAAAATAGCAGATCTACAAGCTCACAACGTGTCGCAAACGCGATCTGCTATTTTTTGGCAAAGACATTTGGCAAAGACTATCGAGTACGTATATTATAAGTACCTTTTACCAATTGTAGATGGTTTAAGTGGTACCGGATATGCAGCTAGGCAAATAAAAGGTGAATTGATCCCAGTGCACAAAATGTCTTCTAAATCCTAACAGTTTTCTGACAAACTTATATCTCTATGTAAATGGTTCTCAAACTTTTTCATGTGAAGGACCCCTAGAAAAGTATTTGACCGTTGACTCCCATCTAAAAATATTTTGTTCCAGGGACCCCAAGAAAAAAAGAGATATGAGTTAACATTAACTTATATAAATATTCAAAGATTTTTTCACGACTTTTTAAAAATAGATCTACAAGCTCATAGCGCGGCACTTGGTGCCAGATGAATTGCAGATCTGCAAAGCCTGCAACGTGTTGCAGACACGATAATTGGAACTGGAACGCCACGAGCTGATAAATTACATTTATGGGGTCCTCTCGTCTGATTAGATAAAAAATTGGCAACGTATTTTCTGTTCGCTCCAAGAGCTGGAGAGGTGGGGAGACCCCTTTTACTGAACAAACACCCTGTAGCAGTGACTGGAATATAGAGTTGTAACTTTAACAAAAAAACAACTTTTTGTTCCTGTTAAAATGAAGTTGAGCAGGTGTGTGTCATTATACATCGTTAACAGCAGCATGACAAGTCCCATCATCTCCGGGAACCTATTAAATCCAGTCAAAGTGACATGGAGGACAGGTGGTATGAGCTAATTATCAGTTGTTGCACAACCTCAGGTGAAAACCATGCTGTCAGGAGAGAGCTTTTTGATAACACACAGCCGCTCCAAAAGCTATTTTCACCACTCTGTGAGATGGAAAAAAACGTTTTCGAATGATCTCACGATCTAACTGCTTTTGGTCACATGGGGTTGCAGACAGTTTTCAAACATAACTCTTATCACAGCATAATCCACAGAGCCGTTCTTACTGTGTCAATGGAGCCAAGAATGTCACACAGTCTGTCAATAGATTAACCACTTTAGGCCTAGAATTATTGAATGCTTTAACCAGTGAAACATAGCAGATATACAAGCTCACAAGCTGTGAGCTTGTATATCTGCTATTTTTTTTTTAAGTCGTGAAAAAGTGTGCAAATCTTTGAATATATGTATTTTCAAAGCGCACGTTTGTAACTCAAAGTTTGCTTCTGGGTGATCCCTGGAACTAGATATTTTGAGATGCGGGTCCGGGGCCAAATCAATATCCTTTTGGGGGTCCTTCACATGAAAAGGTTTGAGCAACACTGACATAGTAGTCTCTCAAGAACAGACTAACTGAGCTCCAGTTACAGTAAGTGAAAAGGACCTTTTCTTTGACGATGGCTGGCCAGATGGCTGACATAGAAACATAGGTTTTTCAAAAAATCTTAGAAGGATTCAAAAGACACTTATAGAATCGGGTCAAAATTCTAATTTTCACGATTTTTCAAAAATAGCAGATCTACAAGCTCGCAGCGCGGCACTCGGTGCCGCGCTGTGAGCTTGTATAGCTGCTATTTTTCAATAGTTAAAGCATAAAATAATGATACAGAATAATGTGTACCCCGTTCTGAATGGGTTTAACACTTTCAACCTGCCGTCTTTGTTTTGGTGCATGTTCATTAGCGATGGCAATGTTCAAACTTCAAAAAAATATTTCACTTTCAATTCAAAAAATATTTTACTTTCAATTAAAAACATGAGAAGGGACAGTTTGCTTTTGAGGTGAATTTGACTATTTCTTTCTACCATCTACTAGGGCTGCATGATTGAGGCTAAAATTATAATGCTGCTTGTTTTTGCTTAGTATTATAAGGACGATTATTAATCAGGACTATTAGCAGTGATACCTTTTGGTAGAAAAGGAAAATACATTTTCTTAAAGGAGTAGTTCACCCCCAAGTCACGCTTGTATGGAGTCTTGAGTTCAATAATATTTTTGAGTTTTTGCTGCATTCCTAAGACAATAATTTGATAACAATAAATTTACCCCCATTGATTCCGGATGGGGACCCAAATGCATGTGGGTCCGGAATCAATGGGGGTAAATTGACTAACATTTTTTTTTGTCTTAGCAATGCGACAAATACGAAAATGTTTTATTGAACTCAAGTCTCCATGGCGAGAGTAATCAATAGGGAAAAAAAACATTTTGGGGGTGAACTACTCCTTTAATGCCTTGGTCGCTCATTGTTTTGATCGGTATTATTACTGTATGCTCTATCTGTGGCCAAATGTATTTGATCTCTGTCAGCCCCAAGGGATCTGGAGATGGTTCGTACATTGTTCTGGTTATCACAACTTTGTTTTGTCAAGTCCCGCCCGTTGTCCCACCCCTCTTTGCACCCAGACTTTTTAATACCTCTAAAACTAAGCATTGGCCAAATTGTCAAATATTAGAGGCAGATTTGTGAAAATAGCCGATCTACATGCTCACAACGCCTCGCAATGCGAGGCGTTTTGAGCCAGTTCAAATATGATTATTTTGGGGGTCGCGGCCTGAAAGGTTGATAACCACTGCATTATGGCACTGTACACAACCCAAACTTCTACCAAAAAGTGTTATTACGCTTTAAAGATCAGAAGGAATCGTGTCTTCAGTGGACGGAAGATTTGCAGATGTGTGTCTCAGGAATAAGGTTTGCGCTGAACAACGTTCAAGATATACAAGCTCGTAGATCTGCTATTTTTGAAAAATTGTGAAAATCATTAAATATTTCAAATCCTGTTAAGGTTTTTTGAAAAAAAATTATGTTTCTATGTCAGTGGTGCTCAAACATTTTCATGTGAAGGACCCCAAAAATGATATGTATTTGGCCACGGACCCCCATCTCAAAATATTTAGTTCCAGGGACCCCCCAGAAGCAAAATTTGAGTTACAAATGTTGGCTTAAAAAAAATACATATATTCACTCGGTGCCGCGCTGTGAGCTTGTATATCTGCTATTTTTCAATAGCTAAAGTATAAAATGCTGCTTACCCATTCTAGACTCCTCTGCTTCGATAATCCTGCGTACGGACTCCTGCATCAGTAAAACCTGCACAGATGACAGAGACGAATCAAAACAAACACCTACAATACAACTCCATGTGCACCGTGCTTTGTTCGGTCTGCAGGCAAATCCAATCGCTTTCTCAAATCGGAACTTTCGGACCGACTGTCTGGATAGGGCTGTCACGATTACAAATTTAAGTTGCCGATTAATTGTCTCACAAATAATTGCGATTAACGATTTAATCGTGTTTTTGGTATTTAACATATCATTGTTGTCGGGTGGAAACCGTGTATGTCCAAAAGCGTTCATTTTGTATCTATCATTTAAAAAATTAACTAAGCTAGAGAAAACAGCCGATCTACAAGCACACAACGCCTCGTTGTGTGCTTGTAGATCGGCTGTTTTCACTAGCTTGTAGATCGGCCTTGTATGATGAAGCAGGGCTTTACTTAGCGACAAAACGTACACATTTGAAACTTGTAGATACGTGGTTTCTACCCGACAGTGACGATATATGAATACAAATGTAATTTCTGTTTGGTTTTAAAGCTTCATAATCACAAATTGCACAGGAGAAGAAATTACTGTCACATTTATAATTGTATACTTTCTGATAGCTGATACACAAGCTTTTGTGACATGTTGCAATCTTGTAGATCTGCTACTTCTGCTGCTTTTGAAAAATGTATGAAAATCTTTCAACATGGAAACGATTGTGCAAAAACAATTACGATTATCAAACATATAATTTTCCAAATGTCTGTCTGTCTGAGTGTCTGTCTGTCTGAGTGAGTGTCTGTCACAGCGTTTCTCCTCAGTGGCTGGAGCAATTGATCTGAAATCGCATCACCATTAGCATATGAACACACCTAACATAACTGTGAAGCCCGTTTGTCACTTTCACAAATCATATGCTGTATATTAGCATTTGTATGGTGTATCTATATCTATTCTGCATCTAGCTTGAGGCATATCTATTCTGCATCTAGCATGAGGCAACATGTTTAACCAGCTCTGTGTGTGTGTGTGTGTGTGTGTGTGTGTGTGTGTGTGTGTGTGTGTGTGTGTGTGTGTGTGTGTGTGTGTGTGTGTGTGCAGGCGGGTGGGCGGGCAGGCGGGCGGGGGGGGGGTCTGTTGTCAGGCCCTGTTACAGATGTTGTCCAAAAATCATGCAGATCGGTACACAGTAAACGAAACGGGTATTTCTTACATTGATGCTCCTACATATTATCATGCAAGCACCAGTTAAAGTTACTTTCCATCCCTCATATACTGTGTGCAGTGCACATCCCATAACCCACACACTGCACATCATTTCAGAGCTCATATCTTTGAACGGGTAAGGGCTAGTCTCAATTAAGACTTAACGTACTAAACTGTCCACACTGTTACTGGCAAGTGATCAGATCAGATGTATGTATTCAGGCATCATTAATCTATCAGCATTGGTTGCTGTGGTAAGGACGTAATGACATAGTGACTCACTTTCTTTAACTAGTGTTATACTTCTGTTCTTGTTCTCTACCCATACCTGTAGCCAGGGGTGTCGCACCAAATTCGGGGCCCTGGGTACAAGGATTCACTGCGGGCCCCCCATGAATGTTCTTCATAGGGGGAGGGGGTTTAACCCATTTAGACAGGGAACGCATTATTACGCATTATTTTGTGCTTTAACCATTGAAAAGTGCTGCGCTTCGAGCTTGTACATCTGCTATTTTTGAAAAATCGTGAAAGGTTTTTGAATATTTCAAATCCTTTCAAAGGTTTTCTTAAAAAAACGTATGTTTCTATGTCTGTGGTGCTCAAACCTTTTCATGTGAAGGACCCCCAAAATGATATGTATTTGGCCACGGACCCCCATCTCAAAATATAGTTCCGGGGTCCCCCCCATAAGCTAAATTTGAGTTACAAAAAATACATAAGATTTGCACACATTTTCACGAGTTTTCAAAAATAGCAGATCTACGAGCTCGCAGCGCGGCACTCGGTGCCGCTCGAGTGCCGCGCTGTGAGCTTGTATATCTGCTATTTTTCAATAGTTAAAGTATAAAATAATTAAGGCCCCCTCCACCTTGGGCCCTAGTAACCCAGTCCCACTTTCTCCCCCCGTGTGACGCCCCTGCCTGTATCATAGTTTTATCCTTACCGAGGTGCTGCTATGACAACCGAATTCCCCTGAGGATCAATAAAGGTCTATTCAACTGACTTGAACGATCAGCTCAACGTGACTTAAGTGTCTGTTGACGAGGATGAGGCAGCCTTGGTGTTTCTGACGTGTCTCTCTAATTGGCTGGCGCAGATTGGCCTTTCAAGCATGGAGGAAGATGAAACAGGTATTTGCATCTCAGTCAGTGTGATCGTCATTAGCAGCAACACACTGATGCTGAACTCTAGCTTCTTCCATTGTAGTAGTTACATTTATTACAACGTCCCATGAAGTATAGATATGTTTGGCATGTAGCCTATTTAAATACATAATGCCTTTTATTCTTAAGTCTTTATAGATTAAATAGTGACTCTCTTTACTAGTAAAGATTGTATTAGTAATGTCATAGGAAACGTCTGTCTGGATCACTAGCTGCGTTTCCATAAAGTCTCTTAATGCGCATTAAATCCTTTTATGGAAACACTTCAAAATGATCCGCAAAAACCTTTATCCGCTTGGAGGAGGTGGATTTTGAGGCTTTAATGAATAAACTAAATGCGCATTTGTGAATGGAAACGGGTCAGAAAATAAATGCGAATAAATTATGACGTTCTGGTCCATATCGGCCTCCTATAACACTTTCCCCCGCCGCTTAATTAATGTCCATTGTATAGCGTTAGCCCACAAAACAAACCGGTTGTTACACACGGAGTGACCCTTCGTCATCACACCGTGTTGCGTGCCAAAAGAAAAGTGGCCGATCGATCTTCAAGCTCACAGCAGCTCGCATCCGCGACGCTGCAGGATGAGTGTGTAGTGAGTCACAGCAGTGCTCACGTCTCGGATTCGGTCTGAAAAAATCAGCCCCATCCCATCTCTGTGCACTGTGTGCAAGCCCGCGGGAAGTATTTACAGCAGGTCGGTCAGACGGACCCAGGCAGGATCTCACAAGAATCGTATTTCATCAGTTTAATGGAAACAGGCTAAATTTGCTTTGTCTTTATGCGCATTTCTGATAATTCGCTTCGCTTCCCTAATTCGAATACGTTTATGGAAACATGACTACTGTGGCTTAGACCAGTCCAAATCTCAATCCATTTGTTAGCACCATCTGCGTTAATTGTTTCTCAACAGTCTCACTCACACACACACACACACACGCACGCACGCACGCACGCACGCACGCACGCACGCACGCGCGCACGCAATTGGATTTAATGGAAGGTCTGATGCAACGCTCTAAATGGAGACCCTGGTTAAATGCGGTCCCAAGTAGACTCACCGCCGACTCCGCCTCTCGTCTCTTCCTGGCGATGTCCGTGGATGAACTCTCCCGATGTTTTTCCAGGTCTCTGGTGAGAGAGAGACGAGAATAAAATCCAACATAAAAAGGCAGAATTGAAAAGGGGTCTCTCAAGATAACTCCGGCACAATGATATGCATAGAGCTAATTCCATTAATTTTAAATAGCCCGACTTCTGAAATTAAACTGCAACATAAGGGATGGTTCCTTACTCTTCCTTCTGGGCGCGCACGTAGGGCCTGATAACAAGCCTCTGAATGGCCAGGTAGAAGACCAGCGGTCCCACTGTGGCGTAGAACACGGCGCTGGGCAGCAGCTGGTCCGTCAGGTGGATGGGGAAGAAATATGTCTGACTGGCTCTGTTTAACCTGCAGACAGGGAGATGGTTTTACTTCATTTTGTTCATTTACTTCAACCCTATATAGATTTCGGCCATATATACATTTCCACCATTTGAAAATAGCCGATCTACAAGCTCACAATGCGTCGCGTTGCGAGTTTGCGACGCATTGTGAGCTTGTAGATCTGCTATTTTCAAAAGATTTTTCAACATTTTATTCATTGGAAAACCTGTGAAATGGGAGATTCTGCATAATGAGTACTTTCAACTATTATTGGTACTTTAAGTACATTCTGATACCAATACTTTTGTGCTTTTACTCAAGTACATTTTAATTCCGAACCTCTACTTGTAGCAGAGTATTTCTATATTGCAGTATTGATACTTTTACTTAAAGTAAAGAATTTTATTTGAATTTGAATCCCCCTCCCTCATAAAAAGGAACGGCTCCGTACTGCGAACCGGATCCCATCGTTCATTTCAAAGAGCCGCTCCAAAGACTTGATTCGTTCGCGAACGTCCCACCTCTACACACAAGCTATACACCCTTCACCTGAATTTTAAAACCATCGGCCAAAAAAAACAAAGTAACAAACCAAGGAGGCTTTCACACACAGCCCGTTTTGAAAGCTCCAATTGAACCTTGGTGTGGTCCAAACAAACGCATTCTGGTTCATCTCTACCATTTGGTCACGGAGTGGTTCAACCGGAACCCTGGAGTGGTCCAATTCTAGTCATGGAAACGCCATTCTAACCAATGGCAGGAAACATGACATGTATTGGTAGAAGAGAAGAAATCACTTTTGTGTGGGGCTGAAACATGCTTTTTCGATTCATTAAAAAAAGTGAATCCACAATTCAACAAGCACATCACTTATGTGCACCTGCTAGAGTTGAAGGGCTTGTGTCTAGTCAATATTGGATGGTCAGTTGTCGCAGATGCATCACAGAAGACTGGCCATCAATACAGTTTGTCAAAGAAAGCTCACAACCCAATGCTTTTAAACTGTTTACAGGCAGAGCAAACACGATGATGAAAACAAAATGGTAGTGAAGCACTATCTGTGCTTTTTGTTAACATTCTATTTGATTTATTGCTTATTATTGCCAAGGACAGCGTGCAATTAAAAGTAATTGCACCAGAAGTAAGCTACAGTAGCATCTCATTTGTATCCACTGTCCCTGGGACAAGAACAAAAACCACCACAAAACAACATCAATTACACCAAAAGAAACATTACGATACACAACAGTCCCAACAGTGTGAGGACAAATAATCAATATGCCAAATATAATAAAAAGACAAGGCAATTATTGATGGTGACACATTTGCGCTAACAAAGTTGAAGCTGGTTTTAAAACCCATTCAGAACGGGTACACATTGTTGTCTATTATTATTTTATGATTTAACCATTTAAAAATAGCAGATGTACAAGCTCACAGCGCGGCACCGAGTGCCGCGCTGTGAGCTTGTAGATCTGCTATTTTTTTTTTTTAATCGTGAACATTTGAATTTTGACCCGATTTTGACCCAATTCTATAAGTGTCTTTTGAATCCTTCAAAGGTTTTTTTGAAAAACCTATGTATCTTTGTCGGTGGTTCTCAAACGTTTTCATGTCAAGGACCCCCAAAATGTTGTGTATTTGGCCACGGACCCCCCCCCCCCATCTCAAAATATTTAGTTCCAGGGACCCCCCCAGAAGCAAAATTTGAGTTAAAAATAGCAGATCTACAAGCTCGCAGCGCGGCACTCGGTGCCGCGCTGCGAGCTTGTATATCTGCTATTTTTCAATAGCTGAAGCATTCAATAACTCTACGCCTAAATGGGTTAAACTCTGTACAACATCCAGAATTTCTCAAGTTTGTGGATATTGAATTCCATTTTCTCACTATTTTGACAGAGAAAAGCAGACTGTCCAAAGGCTGTCCTTCTGAACTGAGGTGCCCAGACAGCCACCCCTGGTAGGTTGCTCCAGGCCTAATGGCACAGCCACTATCAAGGTCTCTCTAAGACAAAAAGTTTGAAAGATAGACAAACTTTTTGTGCCCAAGGCACACCAAAGGGCATGTCAACATCTCAAGTAAGTGTTTTCACTTTTATCCACTTACAGATGTACCATTTCAAAACTTCCTACACGTCCTGTCTTTGGCAAGATAGTAGATTTCCAGTGGATTGGCAGAACATTGAGCTTGTAGATCAGCTATTTTTGCTATTTATATGACCTTCTCTGACTCAGAAGTTTAAATCTACCTACTCTGCTTATGGAGTGGTTTCTTGCCATTTTGTGTGGGTTTCTGCAAAAATACGCTCCAGAAAATGTAGAAAGGCAAAACAGGGAAAGAAACCTGTTGAAAAAAGGCATTTGCAGGACCTAAAATATTTCAGTATTTCATACTTTAAAGGGGGCGTGACACGGCCAAAACAGCTAATTAAGGCTATCAAATTAGCCAATTTTTTTAATGATGTCATGTACCCCCATGTTAAATGACCCAATCAAATTCATTTATTGTAGTTACTGTACTGAAAGTAGTACTTTCTGTACAGTAACTGAAAAATTAATTTGATTGGGCTAATATGGGGGGAGGGGCGGAGTCGATTATCCATATCATTATCTTTTGAAACTGCCCCAAAAAAAGCTGTCCGAGGTGTCTTTCCGACTTTCTAAACCAACTTTAAAACTATCAGTTCTAGGGGTAAAAAATATATAGCATTCGCTATAAAATCAATGGTTAGACCGATAAAAAAGTACATGTCTTCTTCAAAAAAGGTGTCAAAAAAGGTGTACGAGGGTCAACACGCTTCTCCCCGTCTATGAGACGGTTTTGTCGGCCATACCCTGCTGTCTCTTGCCCTAACCTGACTGGAGCACCAGACTGACCGGAGCAAGCCATGTCCTGCTCCGGTCTGTGCGCTGTGCTCACCGGAGCACAGCGGCCGGACTGAGGTCCGTGCGTGGCTCATATCATACACTCTGTGTGTGTGTAGCCTGTGTGTGTGTGTGTGTGTGTGTGTGTGCTTTCGCGCGCGCGTGTGTGTGTGTGTGTACACACACAATAGCTCTCGCAAATAGCCGTGCGGTGCAGCCATAGTGCAGCGTTAGCCGGGCTACACGCTAACAACAAGCCATCACGTTGTGCACGGCACCGCACGACGGACGAAGTATACATTGCGCGGCACCGCACGACGGACGAAGTATACATTCACTACTAACTGATACGGCCCCGCCTCCTTTTCAGACTGTTTGAAGAAACACCACGTGACCTACTGTATCATAATGTTACATTTCGGCCGGTGTCGGCACTCCTTTAAGAAAAATAGCAGATCTGAAATATCAGTTTTTCTAAGGTCAGGGTATGAGAATATGAATACATTTTAACAAAGTAAAATAAAAAACGTTATTACAACTGGTTTTGTGCCAGGGAGGGACCCCTCAGAAAAATGAATTATTACACAAATTTAAAACACTAGAAGCTGGGCGGCCCAGCGTCTAGTCGGCGACCTGGCCAACTCGGGAACGATGTAAATAGAGAATGAATGCCCCGCCCTTTAATGCAAACCCCATTATACCTGTTGTCATAGGACCTGTTTTGACCATCTGTTTGCCTGTGTCCATTTATGCCCATATATGGAGATATCTGTATCTGTCTGTCTGTCGGCGTCCATTTTATGTCCATATATGGAGATCACTGCAGATATAGTTCTGGGTCCATTTTATGCCCATATGCCCATATATGGAGATATCTGTCTATTTGCGTCCATTTTATGCCTGCCCCACCCTTTAATGCAAACCCCAATATACCTGTTGTCATAGGACCCGTTTTGACCATCTGTTTGCCTTCTGTTAGCCTTTGTCCCCACCCTTTAATGCAAACCCCAATATACCTGTTGTCATGTTGCCGTTTTGACCATCTGTTTGCCTTCTGTTAGCCTTTGTCCCCACCCTTTAATGCAAACCCCAATATATGGAGATCTCTGCACACACAGTACCGGTTGCGGAAAACTCTGATGTCAGACATCAGCTCCGCATTCGGGGATTCATTTTATGCCCATATCTGGAGAACGCGCGTGCCGGTGGGAAGAACGGTTCTCGAGATTCACATACATACACACATTCACAGAGATTTTTTGTTGACTCCTGGCGTACGTGATGTCAGAGACTTTTATGAAGTGATGTCACAATGAGTCAGCGATTGTGCCGATTTCCTCAGGAACAGCCTGATGTTAACAATCAGCTCCGCGTAAGGAGATTCCGAACGTTTCGCGCCGCTTCGGGAAAACCGCATGCCGAGTCGGGCCGAGGCCCGGCACTGCACTCCGCGCCGCAGCGGGGAACGCGCGTGCCGAATCTGAAGCCGGTGGGACGAACGGTTCTCGAGATACGCGGATTACAAACAAACAGACAGAGATTTGTCGCATTTATAGATAGATTTTATATTTTTCAAATACTATCAAAATGAGCACACTGTTAGCTTGTAGATCTGCAATTCTTTTGAATATCCAACATATAATGGATACAGTGGTTAAAATATTTTGATTTTATGTTAACTACTTTAGTTGGGGAACCCCCACAAGGACCCGTGGGGGTACACAGAGCCCACTTTGAGAACCAACTATTTGTACTTTTAGGATGGATTTAAAAATGTCCAGCATGTTCTGCTTTATTTGACAGGGACAGTGAGTAGAGAGACAGGAAAGGCAGGTCAAGTAGATGACGTGCAGATGAGATGACATCAGATTTGACAAGGTAGATCGATTGAATTGACTTCGATGAATTGAACACACAGGACCCAAATGGAAACAAGCCATAGCGTTTTCTTTTCTATACATTTTTGGACCTTTTTCTGCAATGATATGGCATGCGCTCTACCAGGTGATCTACCGGGGAGAAGAACAAAAGTCCATTTAAATTAAAGATATGGCATTTGATTATTAATATTAATATCTTAAAATTGCTAAGGAATCCTATAAATCCTCAGGGGGGGAAGTGGATATTATTACCAGGATTACATGCACATCCATGCACAATGTCTGATTTGAACAGATGATAATCTGGCAATGAAGTGCACGAAAACGCTGAGACGTTCAGAATATTCAAATATATACACTCTGATGTGCTCCAGATAGAAGAAGATCTACAGGTCCACCACAACCATAACTAAGATGGGTAGGGGTGGGACGATATGAAAATTTCACATCACGATTGTTGTGACAAAAGAAATCGCGATTTACGATATTATCGCGATAATCAAAAACCTAGCTGATCTACAAGCTCACAACACGTCACAAGATCGGCTATTTTTTGGCAAAGACATTTTATATAGAGTGAAAAAAAGACTATCAAGTATGTTCATTATAAGTACCTTTTACCAGAGGGTTTCAGTGGTACCGTATATGCAGCTCTGCAAATATAAGGTGAATTGATCCCAGTGCATGATGGAGGATTTCACAATAAATTAAATCTCCAGGATGCGATTATCCTGAGTGTTTTTATCACTTATCGTCCCATCCCTATAGATGGGACTCCGTAGTTCCTCCAGTTTCACTCTAAAGTCTGATTCACACGTCTTTGCATGGCGCACCGAAGCATAAATCAGGCTTAACTTTTGGACCAATAATCGAAAAGCATTTGTGAATGTGAATCAATGTGAATTATGTGGGAAAAAAACAATATGATATTCTGGTCTGAACCAAGGACAAGGACTGTTTCTTATTAAAAAGAAAATGCAAATAACAGACATGAGATATGCTTACTTGATTTTGAGAGAGACCCCTTGTGGCACTCCGACGCTGACGGTGGCCCCCAGGACGCTGTGTCGACTGATCTTGGTTTCAGCACCGTACTCCACTACAGTCCCAAAGAAACCTGATCTGCAACACAGAGACACCGTGACTGCACTTTTAAACCATTTAAGGTGCATTCAAACCTGAAGATAAAGGTCGCGCTGGTCAGGTCTAAAGTCCTGTCGGAATCAAGGCGAAACACCCAAAGCATTTTCGTGTCTCTGGACAACATCAACGCTGATTGGCTGTAAGGACGCGATGGGTGGGGTGGGGGGAAGCCAAGGTCGCTTCAGTTGGAACGACTTGTGATTTTTGCAAGTCGACTAGACTCAGTAAAAAGTTGAGTTGAAGTCGACTTTATCGTTTGATGACGTCATCACATCACACACGACCCCCCAATTATTTTGGGGGGTCCCCAGATGATTAACTTGATGTGAAACATTGTTTTCTCACTCAACTGTAAACAAACAAACCAACATAACGTTTAAGTGTATAGAGGGTATCTGCACATTTATAAAGTGCCAATTTAATTTAAGGACTTTTTAATACCTCTAAAATGGAAAATTAAACATTGTCCAAATTGTCAAATATATAGAGGCAGAAATTGTGAAAATAGCCGATCTACATGCTCACAACACAACGCCTGAGCATGTAGATCAGCTATTTTCACAATAGAAAGTATTTTTTCTTTTTCTTTTCTTTTTTTTTCTTTCGACTTTCTCTGGTGGGAGTCGACTTGTGTAATGAAGTCGACTGAGTCGACTTGTCGACTTTTTCGTTAATGCCCTAATGTCTTCTAAATCCTAAATCAGTTTTTGGAAAAACGTATGTCAGTGATCAAACCTTTTCCATGTCAAGGACTCCCAAAATGATATGTATTTGACCAACAGAAGCAAAGATTTGAGTAAAATAATGTTCGCTTTAAAAATTTATATATTCAAAGATCTGCAAAAGATTTCAATTTTTTTCTCTACAAGCTCATAGCGCAATGAGCTGGTACAGTTACAGTATATCTGCTATTTTTGAATTGCAAATCGAAAATGACATAGATGTTTTCCCGGTTTTAATGGGTTAAAAGAGAGAGACGGCACCTACGATGTGTGGGAGCCCTGCGGCTGCGAGTGGCTCCAAGTCCACATTTAAGCTGGCTTTTCAGTTTAAAGTTTGTCTCCACCTAAAGTACTCCATAACAAACACAAATCATGGCTGCCATTGCCAAAGGGCTGCAGAGGATACTTTTTAGCCCTAACGTGAGCCACAGGCAACACACGATCCGAGACTGATGTAAATCCGGACTCCTTCGGCAGGAGTGGCAGACTCCCAACAGCACAAACTATTCCAAAAGGAGAAGGCTGGTTGCACCATAACAGCTCTAGTAGCCGTATTGACTCGCCAGTGGGGGAGGCAATTAGATCTGTAATCTGTACAAGCTCAAGAATGTAATAATGAATTAATAGCCCGATTATGAAGTGTCACTTTCACTACACGAAAACATAATATCCCTATTCTGGGGTGAACATTCTTCAAATATAGCAGATCTACAAACAGCGACACAGTGGGTGCGTTTATATGCACAGATGTATTCCACTTATATTCGGAATGACTGCTCATTCAGAATAGAAATGCTCATATAAACGTTTAGGAATGGCCATTCCGGTCTGACCCGAATGAATTTTCATTCTGGTCTGAAGAGGTGGTTTATGCCGTTTCAATCGGGATACATTTGTCATATAAACGCTCCATTCGGAATGAACTGCTGTCTGAACTGCCCCCCCCCCCCCCCCACCCCCCTTCTCCGACCTGAAATAGGCCTACTTTGCGCATGCCCATAAAGTTCTATTCCGAATGAATCCTTTGGTCATGTAAACGACAGTGGAATGAGGGATACTTGTATTCAGGTCCCATGTAAACGTTTGGGTATGAAGCTCTATTCGGAATAAGTTCATTCTGAATGCCATTCTGAATGTGCATATAAACGCACCCATTGTGATCTTACAACATACATACATACAACATACTGAACACATACTTTATAGATCCTTTGATCTTGGTTTGGTCATCATCCTGGAACTTGTACTGGAGGCTCATCATCAGGAACGTGTGAGGTATGCCGAGCTGCACAGACCAAAGAGCAGAGGTTAGCTGAACAGTGTTGTCTCTTTGTTATTAAAAAAAAGCAAGTCTCTTGCACACCTACAGGTGCGTAGGATTAGACCAAACGAGGTCCAACACAGAAAAAGAAAACTCCCGCACAACCGTCTTCAAATGCAATAAGAAATGTTTTAAAATGTGAAATCACAACGTTTCCGTCTTCCCATTAAAAACCTTCTTTTTTTATTGCATAACTGCTGTCAGGCTGAAACCTCCTAACTCCAAAATGTTCATTTTCGGGAAAATGAGCTCAAGACGTGGAGACGTGAGGAGGTTTTGACCGAAGGACATTTTACTACTTTTCATTGGTTCAATATTATTTTAACCAACACACAGACGTAAAGGGTGTTCAATAGCACTTATTTATGAAAAAAAACAGAGGGCCAATCGGGTGGAGTTCGCTGGTTTGGCAGAAAGTGTGGAGTTAGGAGGTTTTGTCCCAAGCACTTTTTACTACTTTCCATTGGTTCAATAGTATTTTAACCAACACTCGGATGTAAAGGGTGTTCAATAGCCCTGATTTATGCCCCAAAAAATCTAAAACCTCAAAAATGGAGTTAAGAGGTTTTGGCCAGACAGTGACGATATGAAGACAGTGTGCGGGAGTGTTTTTCTTTTTCTGTCTTTATTATTATTGACCGAATTCACGTTACGCAACTTCCTGGTGCTGACGTCACGGTTGAAGGGGAAAAACTACTGTAATATCCCATAGAGTTAACACAGAAATCGCAAATTTAATGCAATTTAAGAATAGTAATGTATAAAATACGGCTAGCATGATCAAGAACACAAGATAGTAAAAGGCACAAAGCGTTATAATTTACTTTACCGTTCGAAATAATGATTTGTTGGCTTTAAGTCCAGCAATTTCTACGTTATTTTACCCTCCAAAGCTGACGTCAGCACCAGGAAGTTGCTGAGAAATTCGCTGAGTGCGCGTGCCTGGGCGGGCCGTGAATAGTGTCTATTAGAAGAAAAAAGTGTAAGGCCTCGTTGCCGAGCTGACCTGCGCGGCGAAGGTAAAGTGTGTGCGCTTGGTGTCCCTGACGACGCTAGTGTTCATGGAGGACTGGACGCCCCAGCGCCACTGCAGGTAGCCCATGGTGTTCTTGTCCAGGTGACGGGCCAGCACGGTGGTGACGCCAGGACGCACCCCCCGGGACGAGAACTGGAGGCCGCACTGGGCGGTCAGGAAGCTGGTGGGTGGTGGGGCACAACCATTTCAAAATGTTAACAACTAAAGCAGGGGGTCCTCCAAATCTTTGTGTGATAGCTCACAACGCTATCACACAAGCTTTGTGTGACAAGCTGAGCTTGTAGATCGGCTATTTTTGGCAAAGAGCTCTGGTGCAGAGGGGAAAAAGAGCACACTAAGTACAGAGTGAAAGGTCAGGTTTATTCAGCATTGACGGTTCAAGTGGTTAAATATCTGGAAACACACATTAACACACATTAACATGAATTCAAAATACACTGATGATTGTCCTGTCAAACAATGAAACTATTTGGAACTATGAAAAAGGTTGTGGGGGTCCCTGCTTCATCTCTCTCAGCTAAGGGGTCCTTGGCCTGAAAACGTTGAAGACCCCTGAACTAAAGCCAGGTCTATGCTTCATGAAACAACGAGAACGTGACGCAACACTTTCTTCCAGGGGCGTCATTTGGGCTTCCAGGGTGTTGCCTTGGCAACACCCTAGCTTTTTCATAAAAAATATAATTTTGTCAATTATGCATTTTTCTCCACCACAAACGTTTGCAGGACAGTAGCCTACATAGATGAATTAGGCCTACATTCTGTGTAGAAATCCATGTAGCACTGCATCTCTAGCTTGATTCTCCTAAATTGAGTGCAGGCTTGTACAGTAGATTGTCTATTTTTGGTGTGCAACGTCCGTGCGCGCACATGTGCATTCAACGAGCCTAACCGCACAGACATGTGTGTGTGTGTGTGTGTGTGTGCATGCATGCATGCGTGTGTGAGAGAGTGTTGCTGCATATAGTAACTATACAGCTATCTGCAGCTCCTTGTTGGACTGTTGTGTGGGGAATAAACAACCGAAGCTGTAATAAAAATCACCTAAACCCGGATAAAACCAGAAGATTTTCGCAAACTCCATTCTTTTCAACACCCTAGATATTGGTCAAATTACGCCTCTGCTTTCTTCACAGTTGAAGATGCGTTGTTTTTGTTGAGTGACAGGAGGTTGCGAGGCGCTTCATCACCAAAGCATAAATTAGGCTTAACCGCTTTCAACCTGGAGCGAACATTTGCCGACGTGCAGGCTCAAAATGTGCCGCAATGCGCTATGAGCTTGTAGATTAGCTATTTTTGGCAAAGCTATTTTCTATACCAGGGCGGGGTTCCCAAACTTTTTTGTCTCAGGGCACCCCATAAATATATGTTTTTAATCCAAGGCACCCCAACATTATAATTTTCACTCCCAGCACCTTATATTTATAGCATATCGTCGTTGTCGGGTGGAAACCTTGTATGTCCAAAACCGTTCGTTTTGTATTTATCATTTATAAAATGTTCTAAACTAGTGAAAACAGCCGATCTACAAGCACACAACGCCTCGCATTGCGAGGCGTTGTGTGCTTGTAGATCGGCTGTTTTCACCAGTTTTGTGCGACAGCCTTGTATGATGAAGCAGGGCTTTGCTTTACCAAAAGACATACACATTTGTAACTTGGAGATACGAGGTTTCTGCCCGACAGTGACGATATTTCAGTGATTATGTTGCGAGGAAAACGTTGAGATAATAGCCATTTTGTTTAGAACTGACTGAAAATAACTTTGTACTTCAAGTTTAAAATGATACTAATTTTTTTTTTCAAGTGTCCAAATAAATTCCAAATATTATCAAATTATCTTGCGGCATCCCTGGACTGCCGTCACGGCACCCCAGGGTGCCCCGTCACCTACTTTGAAAATCCCTGTTCTATACGTACCAGCGTTGTGTCAGGTTTCGGAATATCTTCAACCCCAAGAGAGGACCGTGAGAATCTCCAGCACCGAGCTCCAGCTGTTTCAAAATGAACCACAGAGCACCAGAGAATAAAGGTCACATTTCTTGTGTGTGAAATAGAGAAAGCAAGAGGGAGCAGAGATGGAGCATTACAGTGGTAGTTTTCAAAGTGGGGTTTGGAGACCTCCAGGGCTCTTTTAGGCAGTACCAGGGGGTCCCCCGCTACAGTAAATTCAATGGGGTCATGCTCAAGCTACCTCAACCCTATGTTCCCTCAGCCTTATGTTCCCTCAGCCCTATGTTCCCTCAGCCCTATGTTCCCTCACTCCCTAACAATTTATTATACACTATGTTCCCTCAACCCTATGTTTCCCCCAGCCCTATGTTCCCTCAATTCCAAAATAGACCCTATGTTCCCTCAGCCCTATGTTCCCTCAACCCAAAAATAGACCCTATGTTCCCTCAGCTCTATGTTCCCTCAGCCTGCCCAGGATGGTGTCTCTAGTCGGGCTTGAGTCGCGGAGGGTGGTCCCTGGAGCTCCGGAGGTTCCAGGGACCCCCTGGGCTGGTTCTCCCTGCCCCTGCCTTATAATGTTAGCCAGTGCCTAAAGTGGGCACTCCCTCCATCACGGAGGTATAGAGGCCGGCGCCGAGCGGCGCCCTGCCCAGGAGGGTGTCTCTAGTCGGGCTTGAGTCGCGGAGGGTGGTCCCTGGAGCTCCGGAGGTTCCAGGGACCCCCTGGGCTGGTTCTCCCTGTCCCTGCCTTATAATGTTAGCCAGTGCCTAAAGTGGGCACTCCCCTCCATCACGGAGGTATAGAGGCCGGCGCTGGGTGGCGCTCTGCCCAGAAGGGTGTCCCAAGTCGGGCTGAGGGTCCGGCACGTCGGCCCTGGTGCTCTGGTGGTCCGTGGACCCCCGCCGGTCCCTGGGGAATCCTCCCCGTGTCCTCCTTTGAAATTCTATCGGGCGGTAAAAGCAAACACCTAACAGAACGGAGCTCTCCCCCATCTCCCCTCTGAGGGGGGAAAAAGAACCAGGATTTGGGAGGCACCAGTGCCATCTCGTGTATGGGAAAGAGAGTGGCTCTCGGTGGGGCAGGCCGACGGCGGCGCCGCCCCTCCCGACGGAGCCTGGAGGTGGTTTAGGAGCCAGGGCTCCTCTCCCTCCTCCTTCCTTTGAAAAACTCTCCTGCAGTAAATGGGACCGGAACACCCTCCATCACGGAGGTATAGAGGCCGGCGCTGGGTGGCGCCCGGCCCGGGAAGGTGTCCTAAGTCGGGCTAGAGGTGCGGAGGGTGGTCCCTGGAGCTCTGGAGGTTCCAGGGAACTCTGGAGGTTCCAGGTTCCAGCCCAAATAGGGCTGAGGGAACATAGGGCTGAGGGAACATAGGGTCTATTTTTGGTCTGAGGGAACATAGGGCTGAGGGAACACAGGGGCCTATTTTGGGATGAGGGAACATAGGGCTGAGGGAACATAGGGCTGAGGGAACATAGGGCTGAGGGAACATAGGGCTGAGGGAACATAAGGCTGAGGGAACATAGGGTTGAGGTAGCTTGAGCATGGACCCAATTCAATTATTACAATACAAAACATTAACGGAAAATGGTGGGTTTCGATATCGCCACAAGTCCATTTCTTGTTGTCACAATGTTATTTTAAAGCAAGTTCCATATCAGATCCCTTGGACAGAATATTTTGAATTGGGGCTAATCAATTTAAAACTGGAGGTTTGTGATAGGGATGGGGCGATATGAAAATGTCATATGACAATTATTGTGACAAAAGAAATTGCGGTTTACGATATTATCGCGATAATCAAAATCCAATAACCTGGGGCGGAACATTTGCCAAAAAATAGCAGATCTACAAGCTCACAACACGTCGCAACGCGTTGTGAGCTTGTAGATCGGCTATTTTTTGGCAAAGACATTTGATAGAGTGAAAAAAGACTGTATCAAGTACGTATATTATAAGTACCTTTTACCAATTATAGAGGGTTAAAGTGGTACCGGATATGCAGCTCGGCAAATAAAAGGTGAATTGATCCCAGTGCATGACAGAGTACGATATCGCGATAATTTAAATCTCCACGATACGATTATCGTGAGTGTTTTTTATCACGATGAACGATAATATAGCGTATCGTCCCATCCCTAGTTTGTGATATGAAAAACATTGAACACTGACTCCTACATTACAGAATATATATATTTAACCCATTTAGAACGGGTACACATTTTGTGTATTATTATTTTATGCTTTAACTATTGAAAAATAGCAGATATACAAGCTCACAGCGCGGCACCGAGTGCTGCGCTGCGAGCTTGTAGATCTGCTATTTTTGAAAAATCGTGAAAATTAGAATTTTGACCCGATTCTATAAGTGTCTTTTGAATCCTTCTAAGATTTTTTGAAAAACCTATGTTTCTATGTCAGCAATCTGGCCAGCTACCGTCAAGGAAAAGGTCATTTTCACTTAACTGGAGCTCAGTTAGTCTGTTCTTGAGAGACAACTATGTCAGTGGTTCTCAAACCTTTTCATTTTCCAAAATTACATTTATTTGGCCACGGACCCGCATCTCAAAATATCTAGTTCCAGGGACCACCCAGAAGCAAAATTTGAGTTACAAGCGATCGCTTTTGAAAATACATATATTCAAAGATTTGCACACATTTTCACAACTTTTTCAAAAATAGCAGATCTACAAGCTCGCAGCGCGGCACTCGGTGCCGCGCTGTGAGCTTGTATATCTGCTATTTTTCACTGGTTAAAGCATTCAATAATTCTAGGCCCTAAATGGGTTAAAAAAAAGTAGTCTAGATGAAATGACCGCAGTGCGGACAGCACCAGGCGAGCGGTACAATCAGTACTGACCTCCCCCCAGCCCTTCGCCGAGGTGACTCTTCTTAAGGCCAAGTTAATGTTTCCACCTCCGTTTCCATTGTGAGTTGACAGAGAGCCAGAAAGAATGGCCGTGTCTTTTGTGGTGAGAGGAGCCTGAAAGAGACACACGCAAGCACACGCAGTAAGTCTCCCGGGGTCTGTACGAGGGCAGAGAGGTCCATCAACTTGAATGTTTTCAACCAGGGCGACCCTACTTTATAAAAAGGCGAAACTTTTCACGAATAGTGAACAGAGCCAATCTACAAGCGCACCCAACGCACCACAGTGCATTTTGGGCTTGTAGATAGGCTGTCTACACTATTTCATTTGGCATATATCAAAGTATATACTGTATATAGGGCTTAAATGATTAAACGATTTCTCTCACAACTAACTATAGACTTGATATACTGCAGGTTTGCACAGCAAACCATACACATTTTCATAATAAACACATTCCCTGGCTCAACTTATATACAGATCAATCTAAAAAATATATATATTGTGTAAAAGTACATTTTCTTCTGTAATAGCCTATATATAATATATCCTAGATTCATTGTGCATGCAGTGAAATATTCAAAGCCTTTTTTTACATGCGACCACTAAAAATAAGGAGTTATAACAGAGAAATGTCACACTTCTGAAAGGTTATGTTAATTAATGCACTCAGTACTTGGTCTGGAATACTTTTGAACAAAAGTCTTCATCAATGGGGCGTGGAATGAGGGTGCTTTGATTGCTTAAGCTCATCTGTGTGGTTGAGTCTGGTGTCTCTCATCTTCCTCTTGACAACACAATACAGATTCTCTGTGAGGTTCAGTTCACAGCACACCAGGTGGCTGGTCAGTTAAGCCCAGTAACACCATGGTCAGTACACCAGTTACTAGCTGTTTGCCAGGTGCCAAGTGCTTCTGGCAAAAGGAAATCATGATCTCCATAAAGCTTGATGATGTACGGAAGCAAAGTGCTCTAAAATCCCCTGGTAGATGGCTGTGTTGACTATGAACTTGATAAAACACAGTGGACCAACACCAGCAATACAATGCAATGCTGGTTTGCTCCATACTGTGTTTTATCAAGTTCAGAGTCAACGCAGCCATCTACCTGGGGATTTTAGAGCACTTTGTGCTTCTGTACATTGACAAGCTTTATGGAAATGATGGATGATTTCCTTTAGCCAGAAGCACTTGGCACCTTCCCACAGAGCCAAAACTACTAGTAACTGGTGTACTGACCATGGTATTACTCGGCTTAAATGACCAGCCAACAGAACCCCACAGAGAAACTGTGTTGTGTTGACAAGAGGAAGATGAGAGACACCAGACTCAAACACACAGAGCTTAAAGCCTCTATCAAAGCAAACCTGGGCTTCCATAACAACTCAGCAGTACCACAGGCTGACCACCTTCATGCCATGCCCCATTGATGAAGACATTTGTTCAAAAGTATTCCAGACCAAGTACTGAGTGCATAAGTTAACATAACCTTTCAAAAGTTTGCCATTTCTGTATTATACATCCTTCTTTTGAGTGGTCGGCGTGTAATATTCTAATATTTTGAGATATGGATTTATGATTTTCATGAGCTGTATGCCATAAAAATCTAAATGAAAACCAAAAAAAGGTTTTGAATAGTTCACTGCATACACAATGAATCTAGAATATATGAAAGTTAAACAATATATATATATATATACAGTATATATTACAGAAGAAAACTAACTTTTACACTATATTCAAATGTTTTAGATTGATATGTAGACTCTGTGATATGGGCATTGATCTTACCCCTATATTTTGTTATGTACACCTCTACTGTGATATGTGCATCTTACAGTGCCTCTATAGATTGTGACGTGTGCATCTTACCTCTATAGATTGTGATATGTGCATCTTACAGTACCTCTATAGATTGTGACGTGTGCATCTTACCTCTATAGATTGTGATATGTGCATCTTACAGTACCTCTATAGATTGTGTTGTGTGCATCTTACCTCTATAGATTGTGATATGTGCATCTTACAGTACCTCTATAGATTGTGTTGTGTGCATCTTACCTCTATAGATTGTGATATGTGCATCTTACAGTACCTCTATAGATTGTGTTGTGTGCATCTTACCTCTATAGATTGTGATATGTGCATCTTACAGTACCTCTATAGATTGTGATATGTGCATCTTACAGTGCCTCTATAGATTGTGACGTGTGCATCTTACCTCTATAGATTGTGACGTGTGCATCTTACCTCTATAGATTGTGACGTGTGCATCTTACCTCTATAGATTGTGACGTGTGCATCTTACCTCTATAGATTGTGACGTGTGCATCTTACCTCTATAGATTGTGACGTGTGCATCTTACCTCTATAGATTGTGACGTGTGCATCTTACCTCTATAGATTGTGACGTGTGCATCTTACCTCTATAGATTGTGATATGTGCATCTTACAGTACCTCTATAGATTGTGACGTGTGCATCTTACCTCTATAGATTGTGATATGTGCATCTTACAGTGCCTCTATAGATTGTGACGTGTGCATCTTACCTCTATAGATTGTGATATGTGCATCCTGTTGATCTCAACGTGTGGGAGCCCACCGCCGGCCACTTCCTCAAAGTCTTCGTCATAGCGATCAAAGAGGTCCGTGGCATCAATACCCACACTGATCATTCCCTAGAAGACACACACTTTCATTCATTATAACAGTGGTTCTCAAGCTTTTCAGGCCGCGACCCCCCCCCCCCCCCCCCCCCCCCCAAATAATCATATTTTAACTGGGGACCCCCCCACCCTACGAGCACTAAAAGTTGAGGAATTACATTTTGTATAACACGGTTCTATTGTGACAATAGCAGATCTACATGTTCACAACTGCAGTGGTAACTACGCCGCGATGCAAGACTTTGTAAGCTTGTAGATTGGCTATTTTCACACGACATCAATGTACGACAAAGCATAAACTAATCGATTTAGTAAATTATTTAAAAAATATATTTCAAAAAGCTCTTCATGAATATTTGACTAATCAAAAAGTAATCAAAACCAGTAAGACTCCCTAATCGGGAGATAAGCGACTCTCAGGTTGCATACACAAACTTAAGAAGGCGATTGTAGCCAATCAGGAGGGAATATGGGAAATGGGACAGATCCATGTTGACGACATGACTTTATAGATAATGCGTACAGCTTTGCGTGATTTTAGTCAAAAATCTGTAGGAGCAGTGTCCAAAAATGTGTTTTGGTGGCGCTTGAAGAGGTGAAATCAGGGCTGGAGGATGTGAGTTGCCATCCAAGGAGTGTCTGTGCAAAGTTTGGCATGGATAGGGGCAACGGTTCCGGAGATACGAGTAGGGCCAAAAGTGTGACATGACATGACGTGACGTGATGTGACGTGACGGACAGACAGAGTGACGGAGGGAGGGACAGCCGGTGGAGTTTTGCATAGTAACTTGCGACCTGACGGTCACCAACAATAATCACTAAGAAATATATCAACAGCTGCAGCGCAGGTTGAGGCTCGTCACACGTCACAGCCACTAATGACACCCCGTCAACTCACCTTTGGATTGGTTCTTTGCTGAAGCCGCCGTTCCTCCCTCTCCTTCTGAAGACGCTCATACTCGTCTCGGATCTCGGCCGGCGTTCGTCTTCTCTCCACCACCTGGTGAGGAGGAGCAACTGTGTTGTTTCAGACTCTCAATAGAATAGTGTTGTTGTGACATATCAACATTTGAGTGTCACCCATTTTGTTACCTTCATACTTAGTCTTTTGGTAATAATTAATTTAATGGTTATGGTGCGTAAACATTTCATTTAGAATAATATAAAACTATTTACAATTTGAGCATTTAGCAGACAATCTTATACGGAGTGAATTACAAGTGCAAAATAAGAGTAAGCATGAACCTCAACCTAGTCAACAAATGATTGTGTAAATAGTTCCAACTTCTCATAAAACAATAGTGAGTGCAAAGAGAACGATGTAGTACTTAAAATGAATTAGTTATGCCACTAACAAACCACTTGCCTAAACTGTATACTTGCATTAACCTTATTCTTCAACAAATGGGTAGTTCTCAACTCAATACCTTCAAATAAGACCAATGGTAATGACACAGATTACGGTATGAAATCCCTTGACAGAGGGGAAATTGAATCATTACAAACAGGTTTACCTCCCATCCTTCAACATCCAGTCCTCTCTTTCCATATATATCATAGATGGCCCGAGACTGTGGATCACTAAGAACTAGAGAGAAGAGAGACCATCATTAATGTCAGTAATAAACGCATAGATGGTAGAAAGACAGACGACATTTTGAACTAGGTCTTTCATAGGTACATCCCATACAATATTAGTAAATGGTGTCTTTCTCCAGAGCACTTTACAACATATCGTCGTTGTCGGGTGGAAACCTCGTATCTCCAAGTTCTTTTGCAAAGTAAAGCCCTGCTTCATCGTACAAGGCCGTCGCACAAAAGTAGTGAAAACAGCAGATCTACAAGCACACAACGCCTCGCACCCGCGAGGCGTTGTGTGCTTGTAGATCGGCTGTTTTCACTAGTATAAATCATTTTTAAAATGAAAAATGCAGAACGAACGGTTTTGGACATACAAGGTTTTCACCTGACAACGACGATATATTACATTCACACACCGACGGAAGAGGCAACCATCCAAGGCTCTACTGATTGTTACACTTAGTTATTAGGGTTCAGTGCAGGGGTTAAAGTTTAGGGCTTACAATATATTATTTTTGAAAAATGGCACACGCAGCGCACACCAATATTTGGGGTGTTTCCCTGAAGTTCTGAACTGCCTTCACTGAATGTGTGTGTGCCAATTTTCTAGAAGTATCTTCTGAAGTTATGTTGTATTCTATTGTTAGTCTGGCCAATTCAAATACTCATAGAAATATTTTTTTTGCGGATCTGCTGTTCTGCACTGATCTCAGAAATAGCCCCTATGGAATCCTCAAGACTGAAATCAGTCCCAAGGACTGAGAACTTTAACCCCTGGTTAAGTGTCATGTTCAAGGACACATGGAAAGAGTAGAACAACATACTGTACATGAAAGCGTTTTTTTTTTTCTTTGTTACCTTCATAAGCTTGATGTACAAGATTAAATAATTGCTCTGCTTGTGTCTTCAGCTCAGGGTCGCGGTGTTTGTCCGGGTGGTACAGCATACACAACCGCCTATAAGCTTGCTTTAGCTCCTCCTGTGTCGCCTAAAGCACAACAGCAAAAACAGATTTATTTATTTTTACATTATTTTTAAGGGTGATCATCAGTCGGGTGACTTCATGCTTCATGAATCCAACCGTATCTCCTTTGCATATGCAAGCCATAAGATTCCTCAGTATAAATGTATCCATTTGTATTCGAGAGTGTATCTACAGTATATGTAACCAAATGGGTCCATTTGGTTAAATGTATAAGCTCCCAACGTTAAATGAATGCAGGAGGATTATACAGTGCATAGGTCTTGAAAAGTAATTCTGACTGACAGCCATTTAAGTTGTAATTCTATACATACATTAATTTTTTGCTTGAATTTATAACATAACATATGTGGCAATATTTTGTGTTTGTTTTTTGCCTCAACATGCCTGGCACACAGCATGTAGAGTAAAAACTGAACTGTTAACATCAGTTTGCATAATACAGGTTCACGCCACAATCTGTAACTTTTATGTTTGACCCAGGTCTCCTGCATGAGACATAATAGTCAGCATTCTCTCTCTCTCTCTCTCTTTCCCCCCCTCCATATAGTTACAGCCTACTATAATAAGAGTACTACAAAAATGTATATGCTTTGTTTCTTCAACAACAGAAAATAAAGTAAAACATATTACATTGACAAATTAGCAGGTGCATATGACCATGTGATTAATTACCCCACACCTGTGTGCAGACTGTGCACTGAAGGTGAAGGATACAATGGTATATATCACAGACATTCTAGGGCGTTTTCTGTCAAAACTTACAAATGGATAATATCCTACTACTACTACTACATGATGGCAAGCTCAACTAGAGTCGCAGCAATTCATTATTGGGTGAGTAAAACAGATTAAAATGTCACCCGGTGACTCCTCCTCGCAAAAATGCATGGAATGGAATGTTCTATATGGCTGTGTTTCTCAAACTTTCAAACGTCAAGGTCTCCCCTTAACTCTGACAGTGTACAAATGGAACCAAATGAGTTCATTTGGTTCCATTTGTACACTGTCAGAGTTACAGACTTGCATGGGTCAATTTAGACCCCCATAAAGGAACCCACAGAGTCCACTTTGAGAACCACTGACTTCTATGGTACAAATTACATGCAACGTATGGGCGAATATATTAGCCTTTCTCCATTATAAATGTATATTCATATGCTTTTAGGTCATAATATGCAGCTATAGGTGTAATTATGAATTTGCACTGTGTCGCCTTTTCAGTTAAAGTAAACTGAAACTGAACGAAACCTGGATTTGACTTGACGTTAGCCGGCCGGGCTAGCTGGTGCTAAACGAGCTACAAGTTTCGTAAGTTTCAGTGTGTGTACACAATGACATCTGTCATCATGGATGATTGACATGTTAGCCTGCTGCCCGATGCTCACACAACGAAGCCTCGACGATCGTCACTAAAGAGAACACATCAAAAGCCAAATAGGTATTGTTATTGATTGTATGTTACAATATGATCATCATAACCTCCTCAGAGTCACACAGACAGAGAATCAATGTCGAGGGTCACCAGATAAAACGTGTCGTCGGACTTGTGCCCTTAAAACGGCCACGGTTCCGCGCGATCACCGTTCCAGAGCGATCAGAACATGAACGTCTGTTCGCAGAAGCATGAATGTCACGGGTCGTCTCTTTGCGTTACCTCTCTCCTGACGTTTAGCAGGGAATAATAATCATCATTATCAATCTCTTCATCCTCCAAGGCGGGCGCCATGTTTACAACCTGTCATGTCTTTCTCTGCGGGTTGATAAAGAAAGCGATCTGTGGCGCCTATGCCTTGCCGCCCCCCTCTGGTCTGGAGGAGTGCGTACTGTCGGTGAAGTTACCTTAACCTTCTAGGATGGATGATAATTTACTACTTATACTTATTAATATTTTTGTATAGATTATTTTTTGTATCAAATTATGTAGAGCACTGGTTCTCAAACTTTGAAATTTGAAGGTCTCCCCTTAACTTTGACAGTATACAAATGAAACCAAATGAACCCATTTACTACTAGGATTGATAACTACTTACGTAGCCTACTAATATTTTTGTATTCAAATTATGTTGAGCACTGGTTTTCAAACTTTGACATTTGAAGGTCTCCCCTTAACTTTGACAGTGTAAAAAAGAACCAAATGGCCCCTAACGGGTCCCATAAAGGAACGGAGAGTCCCTGAGTGAAATCCACTTTAACGCCACAGCATAATATGTGTAATATAAATCTCTCGATGACGTCTTTTAGAATGTGAAATGTGAGCTTAAAGCAATGAATGGACTTCTTTTCTTTTGAAGAATGTGTCAACGTTATTAAACTGTGATGGAAAAAGAGGAGAAATATGGCAGACCAGGCTCTCACGAGGGTTTTGGATTTCAAAAAGGCTTTTATTAAAGCAGTCTAGAACACCGATGCATATTGGCTTACGTCTTAATCGAGGTGTCTGATTATTCATATGTGCTTTTTCATGACAAACTTAAAACCAGTTCACTTTTTTTTCTTTAGCCTACACCGGTGTTTTGGACACGAAACCAGAACAATCGGTTCCTTGTCGATTACATTATTTACACTTGCTGTTGTTACTGTATGATTGTACGATTATAAACATATTGTAGTAGGCTAGAATCAAAACCTCACTCTAGGTGAAGTCTCATGAGGTTTCACAACATAACATTTTTTGGGAGTGATTCAGTTACACCTGTTGCCAGCGGTGTTGAAGAGCTGGAGGTGGGAATAACAAAACATATCTTGAAGGTGTAGGCACTCAGATCTTCTGGTTCTTATGATTAACATGTGTATTCTAGAGTTGCCTGGTGAACAGAACTGGTTGAACCCCAAACGTGTCACGTACTGGTACTGGGGATACACCCATATACTGTACCTGTGACGTAGAGTTTTTTATGTTTAATGTGTCCAAAATGATGGTCGGTTGAAGATGTTTCATGTATTAAGTCATGCTTACATTGTAAAGATTTATGCAATTTGTTCTGGTGGTTCATATTATGATTACCGGTATGTACTTGTCTTTCTCCTGTGATTTTCTTTTATATCTTATAATCTTTATCCCACGATTTTGCAACCCATTATCACCCAGTGCCAATTGCCTGCTCTCCCTCTGCCGCGCCTGGGGAGACAACAATCTGACCTCATGCTTCCTTCAATTAGTAGTTCAAGTTGTTTCCTTTCACCTGACAGGGGGGATTTTCCCTGGGATATACGTAGCGCGTGGAAGGAACACGTTATTCCAACCAGTTCCTTTCCCCTCCATTTGTTGCTGTTTTTACTGTTGCTACATTAAAAGATATAAAATAACAAGTGTGAAACCATAGACATATTCAATCATAGCTAAAGTATTTGGATTTGGAGGTATTGAGGTATGACATTTTATCGCACAGCCCCAGAGAACATGTAGAACATGACCTGTACTTGCCCGATGGGCAAGTGCCTCTGAGACCTTAGTGTCAACTCCTGATATGTATTTGACCGCGGACCACCATCTCAAAATATTTTGTTCCAGGGACCCTGCGAAAGAAATGTTTGAGTTACAAATGTTATTTTTTTGTTATCAACTTTTTTATTTTGTTCAAAGCATGAATGTTACCACTAGAGTAACTTCTTGAATCATATCCTTGAGCTTATCTACAATGCCCGACCACATAATAATGTTGTCCTCATTCGCTTTGTGTAATCCTGCTGTTGACTGCTCTGAGTTACAAATGTTATGAGTTCAATTATTATATATATTATTCAATTATAATAGCACAAATGTTAATTTAGAAACAAATAGCTGATCTACAAGCTTGCAGTGAGCTTGTATATCTGCTATTTTTTAATAATTAAAGCATTAGTAAAACGCGAGAAAACCGACCTCACTCTAAGGGCACATAGGCGAACCACATGGTTGCATGCATGCATCCCGCCTGGGTGACAGCAGACTGCTGGGTGAAAATGTGGCCATATTTTCCCAAATATGGAGATGACTGACCTCATAGACCACATGAGACTGTCACAAAATGTCCATATATGGGCATTCCCAGATATGGGTATACATACATACATACATACATACATACATACATACATACATACATACATACATACATACATACATGTAAGACGCCTCAGGGCGACAAGCGACCTCGCCCTAAAGTGAGGTGAGGTTGTGCCACAGTGATGTGGACATCCCATATATGCCCATTATGGAGATCCCTGATGTCCACATCAGGGATCTCCATATATGAGCATAAAAGGGATTTGTTCCCCTGGCATCACAGGGATCTCCATATCTCCATATATGGGCATAACATGGATTTGTTCCCCCCGGCATCACAGGGATCTCTCTAACAGGGCATCATTAATATTGATGACATCAGGGAACTCCATATATGGGCATAAAAGGGATTATGCTAGCCAGAGCGTGATGTCAGAGCGGCAAACCCATTCTGGTAGAGTGGTTCCCCTGACATCAGAGCAGGATGACATCATGATGACACATTTTTTACGGTCTATGGGTTTGCCCATAATGGTTTGGTCGCATAATGGTTAACGTGGTTAAAAATCTAGAGTGACACAGATGCGTTCCAGGTCTTTAATGGGTGTCATGGTAGTTGTAGTGCTTCTTATGTACATGTTTTTTCTTCATTATTTAAGCTGCGACCCTTAATCCTTTCCCCTCATGTTGTGTCTTTAACAAAGTGCTCAGTGATTTCCACACAGTGTGCATGTGCTTAGACTAACCTTGTGTTTCATCCCGCCAGGCCAGATATTTGATCCCTATAATCTTATTTAAGTTTTATTGTCCTTGTATCGTATGTATGTTTAGTACGGGCACAACATTCTGTGTCTGCTGTATTTGATTTCATGTGTTGAATATATGATGTGTAATTTGAGTTGTTGTTCAAAAGGGTCTGTCTTTCCTCCTTTAATGGAGCACCTGCAGTATGTGGGTGTATTGTATGTTAAAACGAGACCCAATATAAAGATATAGGCCAGGGGTCTTCAACGTTTTCAGGCCAAGGACCCCTTAGTTGAGAGAGAGATGAAGCAGGGACCCCCACAACCTTTTGTAGATTCCATGTAGTTTCATCGTTTGACAGCACACTCCTCAGTGTATTTTGGATTCATGTCAATTTGTGTTTTCAGATATTTAACCACTTGAACCGTCAATACCTAATAAACTTGACCTTTCACTCTGTACTTAGTCTGCTCTTTTTCCCCTCTACACCAAACCTCTTTGCCAAAAATAGCCGATCTACAAGCTCACAACGCCTCGCGCTGCGAGGCGTTGTGAGCTTGTAGATCTGCTATTTTTGGCTAAAGTTCTCAGAATAAGGGCACTAGGGTGGTAATATAAAAATAAAAATAAGAAAAAGGTTCCTATCACACAAAGATTTGGAGGACCCCCTGTAGTAACTCTGAGGACCCCCTAGGGGTCCCGGACCCCCTGTTGAAGACCCCTGTTGTAAGTTAAAACAAGCGGACCCAATATAAAGATATAAATATAGTCATTAGTCATCATACCTAGTGGTCAATTCAAACTACTGCTAGTACTGGTCACATTTCACTTCCCTGTCCCCTCTTCATTCCCTTTATTTTTCTGCATCTATTTATTTTCATTTAAGATTTTATTAGTATTTCATCTCTGCTTAGTGTGCCTCTTTTCCCTTCCTTGTAAAATGTAGACATCTGTCAAAAGTCTCTGAGCACTTTGTCGCCTCCTTGTGGCTTGGGTGACTGATATTCATGCTTTTATAATGTGCCACCTATCTGTTGAAAACAGATACTGAAATTGGAGGAAGGTGAAAGTAGGTAAAACAAAGTTAACCACTTAATTCCTTTATACTTAGTCATTATGACGAATAACAAATAGATCAGCACTTAGTTAAAATATCAGATCTACAAGCTTTATAATGTGTCACATTGCAACATGTTGTGAGCTTGTAGATCTGCTATTTTTTGACAATTCTTGAAAAGTTTTGCCAATAATGACATGCCCAAGGGATGCCAGGTTGTGAACATGGCATTTCAATGTTTTTGTGTCTTTTGGCATTGGTTCTCAAAGTGTGATCCGGGGACTGCGGGGGTCCTTCAGGGCAAAAGTTTGTGAATATGACTATACCTTTATTGATCCCACAGGGGAAATGCAGTCGGCAATTAAGGCAGTACAGCCCAGTTGGAAACATAAAAAGGAGATACAGCTATGGGCAGCAACAAGATACTAATACAATAATAAAGGTGCAAAAAGCAATGAGAGAGAAAATAAGTCTGTGTGTGTGTGTGTGTGTGTGTGTGTGTGTGTGTGTGTGTGTGTGTGTGTGTGTGTGTGTGTGTGTGTGTGTGTGTGTGTGTGTGTGTGTGTGTGTGTGTGTGTGTGTGTGTGTGTGTGTGTGTGTGTGTGTGTGTGTGTGTGTGTGTGTGTGTGTGTGTGTGTGTGTGCGTGCGCGCGCGCGTGCTTGTGTTTCACACACACACACACACACACACACACACACACACACACACACACACACACACACACGCACAGAAATACCAGATATAAAGGTATCTATCTATCTATCTGAAGCAACAAGATACTAACATAATAATAAAGATGCTTGTAGATCCGTTTTTATTGTTTGGCAAGAGACTCCGTCTTACTACGAGGTATAAATGAGGCTCTAGGCTACATTCCAATCCCATGAGATAATGTACTTCCAGTTCCAGGACCCATCCATCTATCTATCTCGCGGTGACATCACAGCAGCACAGAGCAGAGGAGCTGTCCATTCAGCACCACCGTTCACAACTACTACCCCGTTCAAGCAGTCAGTATAGGCTAGCAGAGGACAAAGCATGGCATATAACGTGTAAACGCTACTAATTAGTACTTATATTATGTCCACACAATAATTTGAAATTAGATAGGATATGGTCGTTGTCGGGTGGAAACCTTGTATCTCCGAAACCGTTCGTTTTGTATTTATCGTTTTAAAAATGATTTAAACTAGTGAAAACAGCCGATCTACAAGCACACAACGCCTCGCACCGCGAGGCGTTGTGTGCTTGTAGATCTGCTATTTTCACTAGTCTTGTGCGACAGTCTTGTATGATGAAGCAGTGCTTTACTTTATGAAAAAAAAAACATACAAATTTGAAACTTGGAGATACGAGGTTTCTGCCCGACAGTGATGATATACAGTCTAGCCATTTCGCCTATATATATAACACAAATATTATATAAATGCTATATGACACGTGACAGCTATAGCCTAGTTTTTATCGTTTTCACAAATGCCTGCCAATTAGCCTATAATTAAGCTGTTAGGCCTACATGCTGTTTGTTGTTTATTATCATTATTAAATATAAATATTTGATCCTATTCCATCAAGGCGTCCTGATCCTACACTTTCCAGGCACTCACACAGCCTCCATCGTTGTATTTACAGTTGCAACAATAAGGGAGTATAGTGTGTTTCTCCGCGCGGCGCTGTCATCGTCTACTGTAAGTCATTCCAGAGCATCACTGTCACTCATCCTTCCTCACAGCCAATGGCAAGTTTGTATTGGTCGGCGCTCGGGCTGATGCTTGCTCCTCTCCTCCGGTCCCTCCTCGTGCTGTTCTCGCCGTGCACGCGCGTGGTACCCACGGTCGTGAGGAGGAGGAGGATGTTGCGCGTGAAGGGGAAATGGCTGCCGAAAACAAGTCGGAAGGTAAGAGATATATAACGGGATGAATTTACCAGGGCGACCCGCCGGTAGTGCCCGCGGAACATGCTCCAAAGTCGTGCGAAAACGACACGCCGTGTTGGAGACGAGTGACGGGGTTTTTCGCGGAACGCGGCTCGCGTGTTATTTTCCTTTATTCCGAGGCGGCTTGAACGTGGAGACATCATTACCTTTAGCCAGCTAATATTAGCCTGCATTCTAGCAGCTACTATTCCCATCGTATAGCCCACATTTAAAGACACGCACGGGTCAGTCGGGATGGTTTAAAGTGCTAAATCCTAACCTAGGCGTTTGCTCAACGTGCACTTTAGCATTCCAGGTCATTTAAGTGCAAATGACAGCATGTCATTGCCATCGAACCAACTTCTCCTCTTATATTGCCCCAGCTTTCAGAAGAGATGGGGATGCATTTTTTAGTTAAGCTGTTAAGTGCATTTGATGCAGTGGATTATAGTTTATTTCGGATGCCTTTTTAACGAAACTGAGCAAGTCTAGCTCGTATCGTCTGCGTGTCATTTGATTTCGGCGTGTCTAGATCTTTTTATTTATTTTTTATATTCACGCGTCCATCCTTGAAGAAGGTCCTTTTCGACCCGCTTCAAAAAGCGTGCGTGAGCGTTTTCTGGGCGACGATAACACTTCGCGGTCAGTGTGTGAGTGTCCGAAGTGATGTCTTTCGTCCGCGGGTGTGATTTTTGTCCTGCCACCGATGAATACTTGACCTATATTCACTTCTTTGAGAGACAAAAACAGCGTTTAATGTCCGCTCAGCCTCAGCCCCGTCGCACTTGAAACGGAATGCCGCCACACTCGCACAGCCACGCAGCTGTGATGGAGAGAACACCACAACTTAATTTATGGGCTAATGGGGCTGCTCCACGGAACGGTGGCGCTCACCGAAAAACACCGTTCCGCTTCCACGCGACGCCTTGTTAATATAGCTTATAGGTGTTTTTTCTGTCTTTCTCTTTTTCGGCAAGCGACACCGTTGTATTAGGCTAGTGCGGAGACGGCTGTAAATTGGTAGAACGTCCAGGAGCGCGCTCGTGCATCAGATGACTTTATATAGCCTATTACCTGACAAATAATAGGTCTATATGTATTTACCCCGGCCCTTTATTTCACACATCCAAAAAAACGGATGTGCAGTAATAGCCAATATAAGACTCATGTGTTGTCTCCCCGTTTAGTGCAATATTTGACTATTTATCTGGGTAAAAAAATGTAGTCTATCTGACATCCAAGATGATGAACTTTGGCTTTAATGAGATGTCAAATGTTAAAGGGACCCTGCTTGTCCAGCTGTCAACCCTCTGTCTCATTGACAACATTGAGCTATAAGTAGAGGGAGCTGTCCATTCAGCACCACCAGCGTAGACCTATAATGTAGCCTTCATATTCATGCTTCACACTTTGACTGGGAAAACATAAAGGATAAGCTTATAAACAACCACTTCCTTTCTAGATACACCCCATCATGTGTTGTAGCTTGACATGTGCATTTGTTTAGATTTCACTGGATGTTCGTGTTTATGATGTGTTGCTTTTTGTGCATTAGATTTGAACGTAATGTGAACAGATAATGTGAATAGAGCAGTGCAAGCGTCTATAACTTGTGAAGTACAGGGAGTGCTGCTGTGTGATGGTGAGCCATCAACACAATATGTTTCCCCTTTTCTTTTATGCCTGTGGCTGTCAATTTATTCAAATTTATGGAACTTTATAGGCCCACCGGGTGGAGACAAAGAGCCAAGCCAAGACTTTTAGATTGTCCATTATTTAGATAAACTTGCACTTGTTCCAGATGGCGAATAGAGCTATAGCTTCTTAAATGCAAAGAGGATTTCTTCAGGGGGAAGTAAAAGATGGCTGTTACTCATGTAAAATAAAGTAGTTATGACAAGTTTGTGGATTACATAGAGCCCCTGTCACGGGGAAATATTTCAGAGGGTTGATAATTAGTTTTGGGATATAAGACTAAAAGTTAATGATCCAATAAAGAATCGGTCCCTGTTAATTTGCGAGGCAATGATAACAATCCAGTTGTTTGGGCTGTCAATGTGCCAGGGTGGCTGAACACAGTCTCCACCAGGGGGTGCTATTGAGCTGTGGTAGTAGTAGGGAGCCCAAGCAGCACACTCCTCAGTCTGTAGTGTCTGTCTGTGTCCATGAGAAGAAGAAGGGGGGAAAAAATGAAGACATCCCAGTTTTATGATAGTAATGACTTCACTGTGGCGCTCAGGCCACATGTATTCATCCACCACAGCCCCCGACTAAACAAATAGGCCACATTTGTTAATGTCTGCCTCTCGCGCTGTCACTCGGAGCTTTTTTATACCCAAACCCCTGATTTTCAAAACTCCCCATTGCTGAGCAGGTTAAGTTATTTTTGGGTGTCGCTGTTAGGTCGGTCAGTGGTGGAGGAAGGGGGGGGGGGGGGGGGGGGGGGGGAGTAGTTGCTTTATACCTTCACGTGTGTACAATGTCGTCGTCGTCTCTGGCAAACTGGGGCGTGACAGCTTTTGTACATAGAACTGTCAAGTCGGATCCTTTTGCTTCTGCGTTCGGTATTCATCGTGACCATGAATGCACTAGAAAGAAAGTACAAATCTATTCCAGCTTTTAATCATAGTTTGTTGAATTGCTTAATAGGTCATAGTTGGATCTGAACCCCCCCCAACCAGGGGTGTCGCACCAAATTCTGGGCCCTGGGTACAAGCATTCACAGAGGGCCCCCCATGAATGTTCTTCATAGGGGGGGTTTAACCCGTTTACACTGGGAACGAGTTATTACGCATTATCTTGTGCTTTAACTATTGAAAAATAGCAGATCTACAAGCTCGCAGCGCGGCACTCGGTACCGCGCTGTGAGCTTGTAGATCTGCTATTTTTCAATAGCCAAAGCATGAAACAATCAAGGCCCCCTCCACCTTGGGCCCTAGTAAGTAACTCAGTCCCACTTCCACCCCACCACCCCCTTGTGACGCCCCTGCCTCCGACACACCCCCTTACCCACACTGCCTCAACCTTTTGTCCTTGAGGCGTGTGTGTGTTGTGTCGTGTTGTGTTGTGTTGTGTGGAGGACCGATCACTCAGCTCTTTCTGGCAGGTTCTCATGAAGGCCCCTATAACAGCTGTAGGTCACATCTCGGTGGTTAAACCCGGGAGGCACGACCCAGTCTCTCGGTGGTCTAATGTTTACATCCCGGGCTAGTTCTCTCTCTCTCCCTCCCTCCCTATACCTAACTGATTGTCAGCCCCCCGGAGGACTAGGGCTTTTTTTTTTTCTTTTTTTTTCACAACACCGTGGCGCTCTCTATACTTGCTGGAAGTACACAAGGACCCCGGAGGGCACTGTAATGGCAGATTTGATATGCCTGAGCAGCCCGAGAATGTTTTGGATGGGTCTGTTACAGCCCAAAGACTCTTATGAAGCCTCTTTAAGCCTCGAATACCGGGGAACGGGGAACGCGCCCGAGTCGCGTTAGATTTTTAACCACTTTGACCATTATTTTGTGCTTTAACTATTGAAAATAGCAGCTATACAAGCTAGGCGAGCTTGTAGATCTGCTATTTTTGAAAAATCGTGAAAATGTGTGCAAGTCTTTGAATCTCTTTGACCCGATCTTTGACCCGACTTCTAAATCCTTCTTCTAAATCAGTGGTTCTCAAACTTTTTCATTTCAAGGACCCCCAAAATTACACGTCTTTGGCCGTGGACCCCCATCTCAAAATATGTTGTTCCAGGGACCACCCAGGCCAGAAGCAAATATTTGAGTTACAAATGTTCGCTTTTAAATAGATATATTCAAAGACTTGATTTTTCAAAAATAGCAGATCTACAAGCTCGCAGCGCGGCTGTGAGCTTGTATATCTGCTATTTTTCAATAGTTAAAGCATTCAATAATTCTAGGCCTACGCGGGTTAAAAGATTTCAGACCCAATCTGAAAAATGTGGTAGTGTATAGTCTCGCCCCCCTATGCTAGTAATTTTGATGCCATGCCACCTATCGGAAAAGGTTTCTCTAACATCCTCTGAGAAATATAGCCTTCAAAACTCCCTAATGTTTCGGTATAGCGTTTTCATACCGTGTTACTTTTTCGCCAAGTAATCAGCGAGGCAAGGTCAAACACATTTCCTCTAATACGGCGAACGGATCCTTCACACAATTCGAACATGGGGGGTTTACAGTACATTGTCATATCGTAGATTTCCTTATTTGGTGACGTGAAATCGGATAGAAAGGCAATTCATTTCTTTTTTTCACGACAGCAGAAACAAATACAGCGATTGACTGTTAAAAAACAATAAATTATGTATTTCCCATTACTGCTTTGACACACCGGGGCCACCATCCCTCTTTCATTTTATGCGTTCGGGGAAGTTTTTATGATTTTTATCATTTCACTCAAAGTTCAGGGTGAAGCATTAGAAAGCATCAAGAAAGCCGCAGTCAGCCATTAACTTACAAAAGTGCTTGTGCTGCAACAGTATAAATACTTCTTCTCCGCCGCTATTTTGTAAAGAAGGACAAATTTAAACTCCTCATGATGTCAGACGTCTGATTCTTCCATTTTTTTTTGCGAGGAAGGAACCAGGCGCTGGATGTAATTGAATTAGCGGGGCGTGGATGGATGGGAGACCGCGGTCGCTGAGACATATCGCTCTCCTAACGTCCGTCTCTAACAAACCTTTAACGGCTGCTTCAAAAGGCCTCCGACGATTGATCGCATCGATTGATCCAGTTTACTTCTCATGTGATGGGGGGTACATTATCGACCCGAATCATACTAGAGGACAGAGCTACAATGACTCTGATTGCTGGCCCGTGGACTTGTCACGCCATACACACTTACAAATGAACTATAGGGTTACGTTACACTTCTCCATTCAGAAACATTGCCATTCAGAAGATTGACTTCCGTTATTCTAAATGGAGGTGTCACCTAAACCTAACCCTAACCTCAGTGGGGTATTTCTGAATGGGGATGTTTCTAAGTGGGGGTGTTTCTGAATGGAGGTCTGCCCCCAGAATGGTTCATTATCAAAACGTCGTTGTCGGGTGGAAACCTTGTATGTCCAAAACCGTTTGTTTTGTATTTATCATTTTTGAAATGATTTAAACTAGTGAAAACAGCCGATCTACAAGTTGCGTGGCGTTGTGTGCTTGTAGATCGGCTGTTTTCACTACTTTTGTGCGACGGCCTTGTGTGATGAAGCAGGGCTTTATTTTGCGAAAGAACGTACACATTTGAAACTTGGAGATGCAAGGTTTCCACCCGACAGTGACGATAAGAATAAAATGTAGTTAATTGTTATTAGCATTATTTATGTTTTAACTTCTGTTTATAGTTCTCTGTCTCGCAAACGGTACCCACAACTGTTGTCTTTGTGTGTGTGTAGACATGCCGTTTAGATCGTATCAATGTTGTGCATGTTTTGCATGTGTGCCGAGGATGTGCCTTATAGTTGTCGTATATAATATATACAGTATATAAGCTCGGAGAATGCTTCTTCTTCTTCTTTTGCTCGATTTTTCCTCTCTACCTCTTCTCTCTTTGCCCCCCCTGAAGGACTGAAGAAAATTCGTAATCCGGATCGAATGTACAGATCAGCAGTGTGTTATGCTGCCCACGGTCCGCCTAAGAGTATCAGTGATGACACCGAGATGAACAGTAAGAGCACAGTTATTAATACTGCATCGCTGGCTGCTCCGAGAGGGGCCACACTAGCGGGGCCACATCTATTATTCATTCATTGATTCATTTATTTACTCCTTGATGACATCAGTCCACGACGTACCCCCTCCTCCCTCCCTCCCCCTCCCCGCTATCCTCTCCTCTCCCCCCATCCCCCCCCCCCCCCCCCCCCCCCTCCTCCTCCGGGGTTGCTTCTCTAAGGAGCGATGCTCGGTTGATTGAAGTGTCTACTTTAACGGGATCACGCTGTCAATAGCTGAAGTGTTGTCGTTAACTAAGAGTGATTGTTTCAGGGTTGAGGCTAGGGGGGGATCAGGACCCGAGCGGACCCTCGGAGACGATGCTTTACACGTTTGAGCCATCAATTACACTCCCCCCGTCCCCCCACCGCCCTTTACTGTTTCTATAGGCCTCGCAAAAAATGAGTTTTCACAAAAGAAAAGGAAAAAGAGTATAGGGCTGCGTGTATCTGTGTCTGTCAAGACGGAGCACGCACGTCCCGAGATTGACGTTCACCTGCGTCGTCGTATCGAGCTCGGACCACTTAAACCCTACGTCCGTTGACTGGCGTACCCCAGGGATCTATACTAGGCGCCTTCCTCCTACTAGCCAATCTAGTAGATTGGCTGCTTCCGACGAAATGATCGCCTGTTTTCACTGAGCGCCTATGTTGACATGGCCAGAATTGGGACAGGGGTTTTCAAAGTGGGTGACGGGGCACCCTGCGGTGCCGTGATGGCAGTCCAGGGGTGCCACGAGATAATTTGATAATATTTGAAATTTATTTGGACACTTACAAAAATATTTAGTATCATTTTAAACTTGAAGTACAAAGTTATTTTCAGTCAGTTCTAACCAAAATTGCTATTATCTCAACGTTGTCCTCGTAACATAATCACTAAAATATCGTCACTGTCGGGCAGAAACCTCGTATTTCCAAGTTTCAAATGTGTACGTCTTTTGGTAAAGCAAAGCCCTGCTTCGTCATACAAGACTGTCGCACAAAACTAGTGAAAACAGACGATCTGCATTGTGTGCTTGTAGATCTTCAGTTTTCACTAGGCCAGTTGATGAAATGACATTACTTGATAACTCCTATCTTTTATTTGCTTTATTTCCACATAACTCAAGACAAGTGCAATGTGCATTTATGGCTTGGAATTCCATTTACAGTATATTCTGTCAATGACACAATTTGTAATCAAAGTAATTTGCTACATTTTCTCTCTTTTTAATACTTCTGTGCAATTAACATATTCCCACGCAAACACTAAAACAAGCTAATGTACATTTGTCTGTTATTTGTCTGGGTTGATATATGTCTGCCAGCTATCGAGTGGGATAACATTAAAGATAGCTGAGCACATCTCTCTTTCAATTGCGTCACAGTGTTATTCATGACTTGGCCCACATTCAACACAAATGGCTTTTTACAGAAAATAAACTTGTGGAAATATAGTTATGGCTAAGGAAAATAAAATGAAATCAAACAATCTACTTAAAATAGATTACCTAGATGATGCAGTTGTTACTGTAAGTAGAGCTACAGTACATCTCTCTTTCATTTGATCTGCATTAGGCCTACAATGACATTTTGGGTATCGTCACTGTCGGCCAGAAACCTCGTATCTCCAAGTTTCAAATTTGTACATTTCTTTCGCAAAGTAAAGCCCTGCTTCACCATACAAGGCCGTTGCACAAAAGTAGTGAAAACAGCCTATCTACAAGCACACAACGCCTCGCACCGCTTTCAAGATGTCTTGGCCATTATCTCTTGGCCATTATCTCTGGACCGCAAGGTCAAATCTGCTCAGTTTAAAGCTTGTTGGATGCGTGACTTCAAGCTGGTGGGCCAGTCAAAAATTGTGCTGGTCCCTCGAGCCGGAATTTGAGTATCACTGGTTCAGAGAATTGATAGCAGCCCCCCCTCCCGTGCAGGCCATGAGTCCAAAGTTAATTTTTGCAGGGGGTCTGACTCCTCTCTCCTCCCGAATCCTCCTCCAGAGAGCCTCCATTAGAGTTAGGCCGCTCGTCTCTCCCACTCCAATGAAAAGACTGTCCTGTGTAACGGGCCCGATTGTGTCTCAGTTGAAAGGAGCCCCTTCATGCTTAATGAATACACCAGTCGTACTCTCTCTCTCTCTCCTCCCGCTATACTTGAGGACTGTGTGTTGATCTACACACCCAGAGTCTGGGGTAATTAAGCCATACAGAACGGGTACACATCATTGTGTGTCATTATTTTATGCTTTAACTATTGAAATCTGCTATTTTTGAAAAATCGTGAAAATTAGAATTTTTGACCCGATTCTATAAGTGTCTTTTGAATCCTTCTAAGGTTTTTTTTTTAAAAACCTATGTTTCTATGTCAGCAATCTGGCTTAGCCATCGTCAAAGAAAAGATCCTTTTCACATAACTGGAGCTCAGTTAGTCTGTTCTTGAGAGACTACTCTGTTAGTCGTTCTCAAACTTTTTCATGTGAAGGACCCCCAAAATGATATGTATTTGGCCACGGACCCCCATCTCAAAATATTTAGTTCCAGGGACAACCCCAGAAGCAAAGTTTGAGTTACAAACGTGCGCTTTAAAAATACATATATTCAAAGATTTTCACAACTTTTCAAAAATAGCAGATCTACAAGCTCGCAGCGCGGCACTCGGTGCCGCGCTGTGAGCTTGTATATCTGCTATTTTTTAATAGTTAAAGCATCCACACATTTTCTGCCTAAATGGGTTAAGTGCGCTCATGTATTGTGTCATTTCTAAATAGAGAGTTTGAAATCACCCCGCACAAACCCCCTTGTTACGCTCTCTCTCTCTCAGTCTCTCAGTCTCTCAGTCTCTCAGTCTCTCTCTCTCTCTCTCTCTCTCTCTCTCTCTCTCTCTCTCTCTCGCTCTCTCTCTCTCTCTCCCCTCTCTCTCTCTCCTTGTCTGTCACTGGGAAGTGCTCTAGCTGTACCAAAGCTTTTGGCAGCTTCTAAAAAGAAAAGCGCGCGCACGGAGGGGGGGATTTAGTGGCGGAAGGAATAAGGCTGCCGGTGCACACGTAGATATAGACTTGTGTAACGGAGGAACATTGCTGATAGACCGTTATATGCATTAACCCCTCATGTGTGACAGCCGTTGACTGACAATGGTTTCCGCCAGCCTTGCTGTTTTTTTCCCCCACCCTCGTGTCATTGCGTGGTATTACAGGATCCTACACCACCCACCACCGTCACACCACCCACCACCATCACCACCACACCCCCCTTCCCTCCTCCCACCTCCACCTCCACCAACCCATGTCAGACACCCTGTTTAATATATTTAGACCAGGTACGCATCATTTTATGCTTTAGCTATTAAAAAATAGCAGATCTGCAAGCTCACAGCGCGGCACTGAGTGCCGCGCTGCGAGCTTGTAGATCTGCTATTTTTGAAAAATCTCGAAAATGTGTGCAATTCTTTGAATAGTTCGACCAAATTGGCCGATTCTATAAGTGTCTTATGAATCCTTCTAAGGTTTTTTTTTTAAAAGATATGTTTCTATGTCGGCGGTGCTCAAACTTTTTTCATGTGAAGGACCCCCAAAATGATAGGTATTTGGCCACGGACCCCCATCTCAAAATATTGTATCAGGGACCCCCCCCCCCCCCCGAAGCAAATATTTGAGTTACAAATGTTCCCTTTAAAAAATATATATATATATTCAAAGATTTGCACAAATCTTCATGATTTTTCAAAAATAGCAGATCTACAAGCTCGCAGCGTGGCACTCGGTGCAGCGCTGTGAGCTTGTATATCTGCTATTTTTCAACAGTTAAAGCGTTCAATAATTCGAGGCCTAAATGGCTTTATACATTCTTGCACTGGAGGTTTCAGTATCACCGGGGACATTTCCAAAAGCTGCACGCATGTGGGTTGCAGGTATATAAACCATTGATCTGAGCAATCATCTCAGTAATTGTGGGGGGAGTATTTAAGATAAGGCTATAGGAGGAAGACTCTGGTTGCACGTCTACGAAGCTGTGTCCTTCACCCACGTTGTGTGCGTGCGTTTGTGCGTGTGTGTGTGTGTGTGTGTGTGTGTGCAAGCAAGAGAGAAAAAGCGATAGAAGGGGTGGGGAAAAGAGGTAGAGAGGCAGAGAGAGAGAGAGAGACCTCACCTCTGCTCTCCATGAGATGGGATTTTCATGGCTGGCTGAGCCAGCTGTGGGCTGAGAACACATAAAGAGTCATTTTTAGTTTGTTGCAGTCAGTTAAGCGTGTGTGCATGTTTGTTGAACTTCTAGTAATAGGCCTTTTTTATTATTTTTAGGCCCGTCTTTACTTCTTTTTTTTTTCTTCTCCTCCCCGCCGTTTCACTCGGTCGCAGTCTTCCGTTATTATATTACACTAACGGCCAGCTCTATACCCGCCGCTACGCCACGGAGGCAGCCAACCCGAGCCGAACGATTCCTCTGTACAACAATAGATGTTGTACATACACACACGCACACACGCACGCACGCACACACGCACGCACGCACGCACACACACACACACACACACACACACACACACACACACACACACACACACACACACACACACACACACACACAAGACCATGTTGTCTGATGCCGTCTCTGTTCAGACTCCCAATTTGTTTCCCAAATCACCTGTGTAATATTGTGGGACTGTATACAGGAACAGTTCTTTCACAGACTTTCACGTATCTGACTCGATCGCCTCAGATAACAGTGTGGACACAGTTATTTGAGGTGATCAGGTCTTAGCAGGGGCGTCACAAGGTGGGGGAAAAGAGGGACTGAGTTGCTAGGGCCCAAGGTGGAGGGGCCTTCATTATTTTATGCTTTAACTATTGAAAAATAGCAGATATACAAGCTTGTAGATTTGCTATTTTTGAAAAGTCGTGAAAATGTGTGCAAATCTTTGAATATATGTATTTTTTTAAGCCAACATTTGTAACTCAAATTTTGCTTTTGAGGGGTCCCTGGAACTAAATATTTTGAGATGGCCGGGGGTCCGTGGCCAAATACATTTCATTTTGGGGGTCCTTCACGTGGAAAAGTTTGAGCACCAAAACCTTAAAATATAGCAGATCTATAAGATATACAAGCTTTGAGCTTGTATATCTGCTATTTTTCAATAGTTAAAGCACAAAATAATGCGTAATAATGCGTTCCCAGTCTAAATGGGTTAAACCCCCTCCCCCTATGAAGAACATTCACAACGCCCCAAAAAAAAACATGCAGACAAACTTCATGCTGACACTTAGTTGCGTAGCTAGGTCAAACGTTCATCTCGGATACAGATGCTGGAAGCAAGGCAGGGTCTGCTTTGTAGTTTTGTTGCGGTAACATAGCAACAACCGTAGCGAAGTTCAACTGAGACGCTGTGGCTCGTGGGCGGCCAGATAATTTCTCGCTGTATGTACGAGTGTTGTGATTGTGAAACAGGCTATAGGCCAAATGATAAAGATAATTGGTTTTCCCGGTTCCCCCCCACTAAAAAAACTGTAGCTAGTCTAGGCATCCGTTTCGCCCTGTCCCCCCATCAAGAACCATCAGGCTGAGAGGAAACTAGCCTGTGGAGCATTGGCCAATCATTGTTATTACTGCCAGGGAAATGTGACACCGCTTAAAACCCATTCAGAACGGGTACACAATTTGTGTTTCATTATTTTATGTTTTAACTATTGAAAAATAGGCACCGAGTGCCGTGCTGCGAGCTTGTAGATCTGCTATTTTTGAAAAGTCGTGAAAATTAGAATTTTGACCCGATTATATAAGTGTCTTTTGAATCCTTCTAAGATTTTTTGAAAAACCGATGTTTCTATGTCAGCAATCTGGCCAGCCATCGTCAAAGAAAAGGTCCTTTTCACTTCAACTGGAGCTCAGTTAGTCTGTTCTTGAGAGACTACTATGTCAGTGGTTCTCAAACCTTTTCATGTGAAGGACCCCCAAAATGATATTTATTTGGCCACGGACCCCCATCTCAAAATATTTAGTTCCAGGGACCACCCAGAAGCAGAATTTGAGTTAGAAACATTCGCCTAAAAAATACAAGATTTGCACACATTTTCACGACTTTTTCAAAAATAGCAGATCTACAAGCTCGCAGCGCGGCACTCGGTGCCGCGCTGTGATATATCGCGCTTGTATATCTGCTATTTTTCACTGGTTAAAGCATTCAATATTTCTAGGCCCTAAATGGCTTAATTTGCCCTTCGTCGTAGTAAACCTCCGCTCAGGTTTCCCCGGGCGGCCGACTGGGTTTAGGTCTAATCAAACAGACCCCATTCACTTTTCGGTACATGGGAGGGGGGGCAAATGCTGCTCTGTCTCTTCCTCGTTGAAGACAAATTATTTTAGAAATGATACGAAGCGAGCTATTATGTTCTGCATCTCCTCAGTGTACTTGGACTGGTGCAGTTGTCAAAGTAGGCTATTCAACCCCCAGAACTTGAGGAAAAGTACATAATATACTCACCCGTTTGGGATGATATCATGGCATACAATGGCCGGTTATCACGTATTATCAGCCCATAGTAATGAGGCCAGAAGAGCCATGCTCTGCCGCCTGCCGGCTCAGAATGCTGTCATCAGTCCATTGTCGTCAGCTCATTCAAAAAAGAAGGGTTTCAGTAGGATTCGAACCCAATTGGTAGTGTTTCCTAGCCAACCGACGTAACAGCTCACGCTACTGGATACACGACAGAAATTAGGGTTGCGGTTTTGGTTAGGTTTAGTCATAGTTTTACTGAGGTTTGGGTTAGGTTTAGGCATAGTTTTACTGAGGTTAGGGTTAGGGTTTGGGTTAGGTTTAGGCATAGTTTTACTGAGGTTAGGGTTGGGGTAGGTTTATTGCATAGTTTTACTGAGGTTAGGGTTTGGGTTAGGTTTAGGCATAGTTTTACTGAGGTTAGGGTTTTGGGTTAGGTTTAGGCCAAATTTTACTGAGGTTAGGGTTTGGGTTAGGTTTAGGCATAATTCTACTGAGGTTAGGGTTTGGGTTAGGTTTAGGCATAGTTTTACTGAGGTTAGGGTTAGGGTTTGGGTTAGGTTTAGGCATAAGACACACGTTGTCAAAGATAAAAATACAAAAAAAGGGGGGTTTGGTCAGCTGCTGGGTAGCTTAGTGAGTTGAGTTATGTGGCTGCGATCAATACGGTCCGGGTTCGTCTCTCGTGAAGGGCAGATAAATGTTCGAGTAAAAATGTGTCGGCATGCGCACTAACACCCTGCCATCTCAGTCGGCAGAGCATGGCCATCCTGGCCCATTACAATGTGCTGATAGCAAGTGATAAGCGCCGATAGGATAGGATGATAACGGCAGAAACGTCTAATATACTCTGTCTGTTTTTATTGGAGCCCCACCCCTCGAATAATGGCATCTCAAGGGGCTATGCCATCAATAACAATCTGACAAATACTCCTCAACTGCAAGCAAAAGTTGCTCAGCCAAATTAGTTTACTCAAGCTAAAGTTCAGAAGTAAATGTACTTCATTTCTGTCCACTACTGAACTGTCGAGTGTGTCTTGCATGGGGATTCTTTTTCCGATTTGGTCGGTTATAGCGAGGTTTAGCGCAGTGGCGTCAGTTCTGAAAAAGCTAAGGTATGGCAACATGACTGGTGTCTTGCACGCCACCAGTCATGTTGCCATACCTTAGCAACAGGCACGATACATTTATTTTAAGAAGTACATTCTATTTTTTCCTCCATTTCTATGGTTTGTTGGGCTGGATATGGCAGCCTGGAACGGTTGTTCAAGTGCAGCTAAACGTGGCATGTTAGTAAACGTGCCGCAATTAACAATAATGCATTGCACCTGTGCAGCTGACCTGGGAATATACCATTTTGTCAAGATGGGAAGAATACAAGTGTGGAGAATACAATTATAATACCTTGTTAAAGTGACCATTTTGTAAAATGTTGCATTTTTAGTTATTTTACTGTAATTTAACAACATAATAACCGGCACAGATAGACAAAGAGACATTCATGGATTTATATTTAAAAGTAACTTTTATTTCCCCCCCACTGGACCCAGGGTGTGGCAGCTGCATACTGCATACCCCTGCCATACCCAATTGACGCCCCTGGTTTTAGCGGCTAGGTACATAATGTGAAACAAGCATCATCATGTGGACATGGTTCTGTCATCATGCCAACC